>NC_048571.1:31481031-31806587 GCF_013265735.2 Oncorhynchus mykiss
TGAAACATGGGACCAACACTTTACATGTTATGTTTATATTTTTGTTCAGCTTATGTTTTCAGGTTACGTATAGCTTGTTAGCACTTAGAGCACACCGATTGGTGTCAGCCTTGTAAAGGCGTTAATTTCCCTTTTTATCAGGCATTAAAACAGGAAGAAATTAACCGTAGATGGATCTTGTATATTTCAGAGACCCTAGAGGGTATAATATTGAATTAAAGTTTGCATTCAATCATACCCTGATCTGAAAAAAAACTATATTTTGCTGGGGTGGACAAGCAATAATGTTAAATTGGATTTAGTTTAACTAAAATACCGCAAATGGGATTTTAAGATTGTGTGTAATCAAAATGTTAAGATTAATTTCTTGACGTGTTTGACCTTGGTTGCCTATTGTTTACAGTAACGCAGGGTTAGCTACCAAGTGTAAATTGGAATGCTATTTATGTCCATTGTAGCAAGTCTACAAACAGAAATCAACAATACCTCTGAAAAAAGCATTTGTTTAATAGTTATTTTTTAAGATTGAAATAAAAGCTCTCTCTCTAAAGTAAGATAAATCGCCAGTAAAATAATTGTTTAATCATGACTGTTTTAAATCTACTCAAGGACATCATTTATTTTCTAATAATAGATTATTTAACCATCCAGGGTACACTCAAAGACTATGTCAAATGTGGAACAACATTTATTGAGAGCTCTCCTCCCTCTTCTGTTTTTGAATCATTAGAGCTTACAAAGATTTCTAACATGTAAAAATGTCTCTTTGGTGGAATCACTATGGTTATTTGGTTGTGTGTTGGGTTGGGATGCTGACTGGACATGACAAATATCTTTCAGCCAAGTACATTCGATGCATCGTTGACAACACAATACTAAGCCCTGGTGTCGCTGCTGTCTAATCTGGTTATAAATGGCACGATCAGTGGACAAGTGGACACACACACACACACACACGCACACACAGAACCAGCCACTGTCACTAATAACTCCCATGCCCCCAAGGTCTAAAGGTCTAACCCGGTGAAGTGTCCATACTGGCCAAACAAAGAGGTGGATGCTTATGACCCTTACACTATCCATTAACAAAGGGTTAACATGGCAGTCTAGGCAATTATGAGTAAATGGAATATTACAAAACAAACTAGTAAGCACTGTATTGCATGAATAATCCTATATTGATCTAAGACTAGGATCAACGATAAATGCCTTGATCATTGTCGACAACAATAGACCAAAAAAACATTACAGTAAAATACATTTGGCTAAGTGTACATGTGTGATCTAAAGTAAATGGAAACAATTAGCATGAACCGGGTGACTCAAATCTTACCACTAAACTCCCAAATCTAATATGCTTCTTGTTAGCAGGGAGTTTAAGATAATGAGATTCACTGTTCTTTCTACCTTAAAGCTTGGCAATGTGCAAAAATAGTCCAGTTCCCCTTCCCCTATCTCTCCATCCCTCTATCCCTCCATCTGCCCTGTTGAGGGAGCTAATGCCAACACTGTTCAAGACCAGCTGTAACATCTGCTTCCAACTCACACTCTCAAACACGTAGATCCCATGAACGCAGCTCACTTTCCAGCTCACACTCTCAAACACACAGATCCCCTGAACGCAGCTCACTCTCCAGATCCCAATAACCTGAATTCTGATCAACTGTTCACACACCTGTATGTCATTATCACACACTATTTAGTTCTCTTCTTTGCATCCTATCATTGTGAGGTATTGTTGGTTCTGTGACACACCTTTCAGAGCAGTTATCTACCTATTGCCTGATCGTTATTAGCCTTTTCCCTGCCTGTACTGTTGCCTTTATGGACTCCCGGTGTATGACCTTCTGCCTGCCCCTGGACCCAGCTACCTGCCTCCTCTGGTGGTCCTTTACAATAAACAGCTGCTGCGCCCTGCACTTGAAACCAGCTCTCTGTTTCCCATCGTGTACATTACACCAGCCACATTCTTCTAGTCTGCCATGCCAATTATTAAGATAGTGTGAAGTTGGACTAAATGGCCTTTTAACAAAGGTATTATCAGGACTTTCGTCCAGTCATGAGACTGCATATATTAATATCAAATCAATGAGCCAGGATTGAGCACTGAGGATGTTTCCCTTGACTTTAGCTGCTCACTCCATTAGTCCTGGGGTTAAGCCACCAGCGCTGTCTTCCCACTTCCCCCATTTAGATGAGTTAATGCTTGAAAAGTAATTGTAACATTGTTTTTATCAAAACAAATGTATTTATCACATACAAGTGTCCAGCAGATGTTATTGGGGATGTAGTGAAATGCTTGTGCTTCTAGCTCCGACAATGCAGTAATATCTAAGAAGTGATATCTAACAGTTTCACAACATATACCTAAAATACATGAAAATCTAAGTAAGGAATGCATTAAGAATACACATATACAGTGCCTTGCGAAAGTATTCGGCCCCCTTGAACTTTGCGACCTTTTGCCACATTTCAGGCTTCAAACATAAAGATATAAAACTGTATTTTTTTGTGAAGAATCAACAACAAGTGGGACACAATCATGAAGTGGAACAACATTTATTGGATATTTCAAACTTTTTTAACAAATCAAAAACTGAAAAATTGGGCGTGCAAAATTATTCAGCCCCCTTAAGTTAATACTTTGTAGCGCCACCTTTTGCTGCGATTACAGCTGTAAGTCGCTTGGGGTATGTCTCTATCAGTTTTGCACATCGAGAGACTGAAATGTTTTCCCATTCCTCCTTGCAAAACAGCTCGAGCTCAGTGAGGTTGGATGGAGAGCATTTGTGAACAGCAGTTTTCAGTTCTTTCCACAGATTCTCGATTGGATTCAGGTCTGGACTTTGACTTGGCCATTCTAACACCTGGATATGTTTATTTTTGAACCATGTTTTGGGTCATTGTCTTGTTGGAAGACAAATCTCCGTCCCAGTCTCAGGTCTTTTGCAGACTCCATCAGGGTTTCTTCCAGAATGGTCCTGTATTTGGCTCCATCCATCTTCCCATCAATTTTAACCATCTTCCCTGTCCCTGCTGAAGAAAAGCAGGCCCAAACCATGATGCTGCCACCACCATGTTTGACAGTGGGGATGGTGTGTTCAGGGTGATGAGCTGTGTTGCTTTTACGCCAAACATAACGTTTTGCATTGTTGCCAAAATGTTCAATTTTGGTTTCATCTGACCAGAGCACCTTCTTCCACATGTTTGGTGTGTCTCCCAGGTGGCTTGTGGCAAACTTTAAACAACACTTTTTATGGATATCTTTAAGAAATGGCTTTCTTCTTGCCACTCTTCCATAAAGGCCAGATTTGTGCAATACACGACTGATTGTTGTCCTATGGACAGAGTCTCCCACCTCAGCTGTAGATCTCTGCAGTTCATCCAGAGTGATCATGGGCCTCTTGGCTGCATCTCTGATCAGTCTTCTCCTTGTATGAGCTGAAAGTTTAGAGGGACGGCCAGGTCTTGGTAGGTTTGCAGTGGTCTGATACTCCTTCCATTTCAATATTATCGCTTGCACAGTGCTCCTTGGGATGTTTAAAGCTTGGGAAATCTTTTTGTCCAAATCCGGCTTTAAACTTCTTCACAACAGTATCTCGGACCTGCCTGGTGTGTTCCTTGTTCTTCATGATGCTCTCTGCGCTTTTAACGGACCTCTGAGACTACCACAGTGCAGGTGCATTTATACGGAGACTTGATTACACACAGGTGGATTGTATTTATCATCATTCGTCATTTAGGTCAACATTGGATCATTCAGAGATCCTCACTGAACTTCTGGAGAGAGTTTGCTGCACTGAAAGTAAAGGGGCTGAATAATTTTGCACGCCCAATTTTTCAGTTTTTGATTTGTTAAAAAAGTTTGAAATATCCAATAAATGTCGTTCCACTTCATGATTGTGTCCCACATGTTGTTGATTCTTCACAAAAAAATACAGTTTTATATCTTCATGTTTGAAGCCTGAAATGTGGCAAAAGGTCGCAAAGTTCAATGGGCCGAATACTTTCGCAAGGCACTGTATTTCGTACCGTTCAAAAATTTGGGGTCACTTAGAAATGTCCTTGTTTTCCATGAAAACATACATGAAATGATTTGCAAAATGAATAGGAAATATAGTCAAGACATTGACAAGGTTAGGAATAATGATATTTAATTTAAATAATAATTGTATACTTCAAACCTTGCTTTAGTCAAATAATCCTCAGTTTGCAGCAATTACAGCCTTGTCCACCTTTGTTATTCTAGTTGTCATTTTGTTTAGGTAATCAAAGATTTCATCCCATGTTTGCTGAAACACCTCCCACAAGTTGTATTGGCTTGATGGGCACTTCTTACGTACCATACGGTCAAGCTGCTCCCACAACAGCTCAATAGGGTTGAGATGACTGTGCTGGCCAACCAATTATAGACAGAATACCAGCTGACTGCTTCTTCCCTAAATAGTTATTGCATAGTTTGGAGCTGTGCTTTTGGTCATTGTCCTGTTGAAGGAGGAAATTGTCTCCAATTAAGCGCTGTCCACAGAGTATGGCATGGCATGGCAAAATGGAGTGATAGCCTTCCTTCTTCAAGATCCCCTTTACCCTGTACAAATCTCCCACTTTACCACCACCAAAGCACTCCCAGACCATCATATTGCCTCCAACAAATTTGACAGATGGCGTCAAGCACTCCTCCAGCATCTTTAAAAATTTTTCTGCGTCTCACAAATGTTCTTCTTGTGATCTGAACACCTGAAAATTAGATTTGTCTGTCCATAACACTTTTTTCCAATCTTCCTCTGTCCAGTGTCTGTGTTCTTTTGCCCATATAATATTTTATTGTTATTGGCCAGTCTGAGATATGGCTTTTTCTTTGCAACTCTGCCTAGAAGGCCAGCATCCCGGAGTCGCCTCTTCACTGTTGACATTGAGACTGGTTTTGCGGGTACTATTTAATGAAGCTACCAGTTGAGGACTTGTGAGGCGTCTGTTTCTCAAACTAGACACTCTAATGTACTTGTCCTCTTGCTCAGTTGTGCACCGGGGCCTCCCACTCCTCTTTCTATTCTGGTTAGAGCCTGTTTGCTCTGTTCTGTGAAGGGAGTAGTACACAGCATTGTATGAGATCTTCAGTTTCTTGGCAGTTTCTCGCATGGAATAGCCTTCATTTCTCAAAACAAGAATAGACTGACGTGTTTCAGAAGAAAGTTATTTGTTTCTGGCCATTTGGAGCCTGCCATTTCCAGCTACAATAGTAATTTACAACATTAACAATGTCTACACTGCATTTCTGATCAATTTGATGTAATTTTAATGGACAAAAAAAATTGCTTTTCTTTCAAAAACAAGTGACCCCAAACTTTTGAACGGTTGTGTATTGCAGAGCGGCATTGAACTAAGATAGTGGCATGGTATAGAGTACAGTTTACACATATAAGATGATTAATGCAAGATACGGATACAGTGGCTGGTGTTTCATTTCCTTAAAGTGGCCAGTGATTCCTAATCGATGTCTATAGGCAGCAGCCTCTGATGTCCTGGAGATGGCTGTTTAACAGTCAGTGGTGTAGTATTGAAGATAATACAGTATGTACGTACATATGAAATAGGTGATGCCTATATGTAAGCACAATTTAAATTTGACCAAGATACCGTAGAATAGTGTGGAGTGCAGTTCATACATACAGTATGAGATAAGTAATGCTATATTTGGAACATTATTAAAGTGGCTAGTGATCCATTTCTAAAAGTGGCCAGTGACTCCTAATCTATGTCTGTAAGCAGCCGCCTCTGATTTGCTAATGATGGCTGTTTAGCAGCTTGATGGCCTTGAGCTATTAGCTGTTTTTCAGTCTCTCGGTCCCAGCTTTGATGGACATGTACTGACCTCGCCTTTTGGATGATAGTGGGGTGAACAGGCAGTAGCTTGGATGGTTGATGTCCTTGATGATCTTTTTGGCCTTCCTATGGAATCGGTGCTGTAGGGAAGTTTGCCCCAAGTATTGCGTTGGGCAGACCGCACCACCCTCTGGATAGCTTTGCGGTTGTGGGCAGCGGTGCAGTTGCCGTACCAGGCGGTGATACAGCTTGACAGGATGCTCTCAATTGTGTTTCCTACCTTCACCACCTGGGTGCGACCCGTCAGGAAGTCCAGGGACCAATTGCACAGGGCGGGGTTCAGACCCAGGGCCTCGAGCTTAATGATGAGCTTGGTGGATACTATGGTGTTGAATGCTGAGCTATAGGCATTGAACAGCATTCTTACATAGGTATGCCTCTTGTCCAGATGGGACAGCGCAGTATGCATTGTGATGGCGATTGCATAATCTGTCGATCTATTGGAGCGTTAAGCAAATTGAAGTGGGTCTAGGGTGGCAGGTAAGGTGGAGGTGATGTGATCCTTGACTAGTCTCTCAAAACACTTCATGATGAACGAGGTGAGTGCTATGTGGCGATAGTCATTTAGTTCAGTTACCTTTGCTTTCCTAGATCAAATCAAAGTTTATTTGTCACGTGCGCTGAATACAACAGGTGTAGACCTTACAGTGAAATGCTTACGAACAGGTACAGGGACAGTGGTGGCCATCTTGAAGCATGTGGGGACAACAGACTGGGATAGGGAGAGATTTAATATATCTGTGAACACACCAGCCAGCTGGTCTGTGCATGCTCTGAGAATGCGGCTAGGAATACCATCTGGGCCGGCAGCCTTTTGAGGGTTAACACGCTATAATGTCTTAATCATGTCGGCCACGGAGAAGGAGAGCCCACAGTCCTTGATATCGGGCTGCGTTGGTGGCACTGTATTATCTTCAAATCGAGCGAAGAAGGTGTTCAGTCTGTCTGGAAGCAAGACGTCGGTGTCTGCTTTTCCTTTTATATTCAGTGATTGTCTGTAGACCCTGCCACATACGTCTCGTGTCTGAGTCGTTGAACTGGGACTCAACTTTGTCCCTATACTGACGTTTAGCCTGCTTGATTGCTTTGCAGAGGGAATAACTACACTGTTAGTATTCTTCCATATTCCCACTCTTCTTGTCCTGGTTAAATGCGGTGGTTCGCGCTTTCAATATGGCACGAATGCTCCCATCTATCCACGGTTTCTGGTTGGGGTAGGTTTTAATAGTCAATGTGGGTACAACATCTCCTGTGCACTTCCTGATAAACTCATTCACTGTATCGGTATATGTGTCGATATATTTATAATATGTACAGTTTTCATAAGTGTGATTGAGAAGGAACAAAGTGTTGATATTTGATTTTGATGATTTTGAGTGTGCCGTTGTGTGCTGTAATGTCTGAGATACAACGTTGTTGAATGGTTAAATTGTTCTCAATCAGACCGTGGTGTTGTGAAACTGTACTGCCTAATCAATGTGTGTGTGTGTTCTTTAGTGCTCAAACCTGCTTGCCTGCTTTGCTTGAACATGCCGTCACTCCTTTGTGTCTTTACATTTCTCCAGTTCCCGGCTCTGTTCCAATGGAGTCCACCCAGACCGGACCATACGAGGAGAAGATCTTCATGCAGTGGAAGGCACCTAACGAGACCAATGGTGTCATCACGCTATACGAGGTGAGTGACATCAACACAGTCACCCGTGTTATCATGGCAGCTGCTAACAGAGTTATTTTCTCACTTCCTCAGCACACAAACATTGTGACTCAACACCTGGATTCGGTCTTATGTAACAACATTTGAAAAGGTGTTTTTTTACATAGGATAAAATGAGTGACTCAGAGCTACAAAATGGTACATCAGACACTGCATTTGAGGAACAATGGGAAGTTATTCTGCTTTGAAATGTGATCAACTTGTAAACTCACTTTTGAGAAAATGGTCTTTGAATGTTTTGGTATCTAGTGAAGAGCTCTTCTTTGTCTACACCCATTCAGCATCGTTCACACCCTCTTAAGCTTTAGCCCCGCTCTCGGGGCGCACACCTGACGCTCTAGCCGATGATTTGTTTACCTCTGGATAACATGAAAACAGCCTAACCAGCTCTGTTGGCAACAATTTCAGTATTCTTTTTTGTAGACGTTTACTGATACTGGCCATATTCAATGGGTGTTGTACACACGTCATGTAGCTAACTAGCCAGCCAGCTAATGTTAGCTAGTTAAACAACAATGAACAAACTGCCAATGATGCCACAGTGCTGGGAGCTAACCAACCAGATTCAATGTCAGCTAGCTAACATGAGGCTCTAATTAGAATAGCAAACTCTGTTCTGGGTCCTGGAATACGAATAATAACGTCTAACATTAGCTAGCTAGCTAACAGTACACTTTAGCTTGAAATGAAACGCCTTTCTGTCAAAATAGAAATGTGTAATATCTGAAAATGTAACTAGCTATCTTACCTGTATAGATTATCATGTATGATGGACGCATGTCCCTGTCAGGAATGCCATGCCACGGTTGCTCCATCTCTTTAGCTATCATACTCTAACTACACTGATTTCAAAACTTGATCCTTCAGAAAGTGGACAGCAACACTTTTGGAGCTCCACTACACAATACATAAAAAAAGCCACGTTCAACAGGATTACCAACAGACTGACGAGCTGAAATAGACAGAATCCTTCGACAATTGTTCCTCCTTTAAAAGTTGCACCGTGGGACTTAAAGGTACCCAGCGTCACGGCTTCATTGCTCCAGACCACCACAAGGGGGACTTAGAGCACTCATTATGCATTTGGGTCCCAAGGTTTTTATATGACCAATCATATCGAGTGGTTCCAATGATGAATTTTGACACAAGCCACACTTGCCTTGTGGCGTTCTTCAACAAAGATGGCTGACAAAACATTACGGTGGAAACAGATGTAAGATGTTACAGTTGTTGTATCAACTTCAAGTCTGAATGGCATTAATGAAGCCTATGAATTGAGTAGAATATAATAACTTAATTGTGCCAAGGATGCAAGTCCTATTAAACATTTTACAGATCCCATATGTTTTATCTTGTTATTCTATTAGTTGCAATAATTTTGTATAGTAATTTAAACTGAACAAATTTGAAGTTTTGAATACGGTGTTGTTTTGCATATCAATTCATAAACCATGTGCCATGGAATGGGTACATCAAAAATCTCTAAACAACTATTTTGCAATTTATATGGCACAGCTGTCAGTTTGTTGGTCCTTAAATGAAATTGGTATATGTGTTTTTATTTATCACACTTGTCTTTAACTTTTCTTTAACCATGTATGTTCTTTAATACAGGGCCGACATACAAGTTCCTTACTTTTTTCCCCTTCTACTTGCCTCTTCCATTTATATGATAATGCTGCAATTAAATGGTTGTAAATTTGGGTAGAGCAGACATTTCCACATGTCTGTGTTAGCTGCATGTGTGACAACTCCACCAGTCCTATTTATGATATCATTCACTAAAATGATACATTTTTTATTCATTTATTTCTGGTGTGAAACGTGTAAATCAATCCCAGTACAACAGCAAAGGACCTTGTGAAGATGCTGGAGGAAACACGTGCAAAAGTTTCTATATCCACAGTAAAACGAGTCCTGTATTGGCATAACCTGAAAGGCCGTTCAGCAAGGAAGAAGCCACTGCTCCAAAACTGCCATTAAAAAAGACAGAATACGGTTTGCAACTGCACACGTGGACAAAGATTGTACTTTTTGGAGAAATGTCCTCTCGTCTGATGAAACAAAAATAGAACTGTTTGGCCATAATGACCATTGTTGTGTTTGAAGGAAAAAGGGGGAGGCTTTCAAGCCAAAGAACACCATCCCAACAGTGAATCACGGGGGTGGCAGCATGTTGTGGGGGTGCTTTTCTGCAGGTGGTACTGGTGCACTTCACAATATAGATGGCATCATGAGGCAGGACAATTATGTGGATATATTGAAGCAACATCTCAAGACATCAGTCAGGGAAGTAATAGCTCAGTAGCAAATGGGTCTTCCAAATGGACAATGACCCCAAGCATACTTCCAAAGTTGTGGCAAAATGGCTTAAGGACAACAAAGTCAAGGTATTGGTGTGGCCATCACAAATCCCTGACCTCAGTCCTATAGAAAATGTGTGGGCGGAACTGAAAAAGCATGTGCGAGCAAGGAGGCCTACAAACCTGACTCAGTTACATCAGCTCTGTCAGGCGGAATTGGCCAAAACTTATTGTGGGAAGCTTGTGGAAGGCCCAAAACGTTTGACCCAAGTTAAATAATTTAAAGGCAATGCTACCAAATACTAATTGAGTGTATGTAAACCTCTGACCCACTAGGAATATGATGAAAGAAATAAAAGCTTAAATAAATAATTCTCTCTACTATTATTCTGACATTTTACATTATTAAAATAAAGTGGTGATCCTAACTGACCTAAGACAGGGAATTTTTACTAGGATTAAATGTCAGGAATTGTGAAAAACTGACTTTACATGTATTTGGCTAAGGTGTATGTAAACTTACGACTTCAACTGTTTGTATTACAATTATACACTTCAACAGTGTTTACCACTCCTGCTCCTGGGACATCAATGATTACACATTATAACTATGCAATAGACTAGAAACATGGTTGATTTGTAATTCATATATACAGAAAAAAGAGCGATGCATATCTAACTCCATTCATCTGCATTAATCTGTGGACACAGGATAGTATTTCAATGAGATACTTAATTTCAACCAGTGGAGAAAGTGAAACGCTTTATTGAAGTAAGTTCATTATCCAGGTGTTATAAATGCATAAATGCATCATAATTACGATAATTGTAATATTATAAATACAAGTTCAATCTCTACTTCAATGCACATATGGTGTGCATTATGAAACAAGGAAGAAAGACGAGGTGGGGAGAGAGGTGTAGAAGACCGAAAGGGAAAGAGGTGAGTACAGTGGCAGACAGCATATGAATCATGAATTACAGTGCTACCCTAATATTCTCTCAGTTCATCACAATTGCAGTTTCTCCTAACCAGCCTTTGGCCCCCAGTTGGCCTGAAGGTTATCTTAAGAGCGGGTGAGGTGGCGATGATGGGACTAGCTTCCTCTCTCACTTCAAAACATACCTGCAGACGAGAGACAGATGGATAGAGAGAGATTATGAATAACCTTTGACTGTGTTCGAATAAAAAAAACAGTCATTATAATCATCAGGAGGTCAAATGTAAAACTGACCTTGGCTCATTAACTCTGGTACTACTACATCTCTGTTTGTATTTCAATGCAAAGCATCTCTTTGATAATACTTCCTAATAATTCATATTTAATAATACTACATCTCATATCTGATCATGCTGTGCCCTCTGTGTCAGCCAGATCAGATGGGGGAGGGGTTCACCAAAACAGCTGATATAACCTAGAGGATTTAGGGAGAAGTGGGAGAAGGGGGAGAGGGATGACGTGATGGAGAGAGACTGTTATTGTGTGTGTGTGGTCTTACTTGGTGTCCACACTAAGTGGCTAGAGAGTACTTTATGCTGAAAAACAGACATGAGGACAAACAATAGATGGTACTGTATGTGACATTTTCGACCCCTTGGTCAGCTCGCTCTCTGAAAGTGAAGAAAACAGCTTATTTTTTATAGATTAGAAAACAATAACTGAGATATGACAGTTCAATCTAAAGCAGCAGAGCTAGGTGTGAAAACCCCCCTCCTATCACAGACCAAACTTGCCCTAATTACCAAGGGGTAGCTTGCTACTCAATGTAATGGAGTAATTACTTTTCAAATAAGTTACCTTACACGTTATGTTGGCTGACAATTAGTTAGCTACGCTGTCCTTACGAACCACATAGCATATCATTACAGAAGTATGTACCGGTATGTTAGCTAGCTACCTAACGTTAGTAGTTATACATCAAATTTGACAGTATATTAACTATAGGCTCTCTAACTAGGCTATAGGCTATCTAACTACCCAACGTTAAATGACTTGATTATTATCATCATTCTTAGCTTAGCTAAATGTTATAGTTATTGTGCTTTCTCAATGGACATTCAGCTGCCTCGTAAATTTGTTCTAGCTAGCTACAGGCTGGAAATAAAACGACTCAAAATTCACCCAAGGCTGAAAAACGGCTTAAGAATGTTGGCTAAACTGGAACACTGGTGCGAGCCCATAGAAAATGAATGGAATCGAACGTTCGCAGAGCCTGTTTTGACAGGACTGATGCTCCATGAAAAACGGATCCCTTTTTATTTATCTGATCATCGGACAAAACTGAAAGAAAACAACTTGTGTAGAAAGTCAACATCCGCACCTCGATGGTGTCAACTGTGCTTAGGTCTGCGTAATGAAAAAGTAGGGAAAAAATAAAAACTCCTGACTATTTCTGGCCTAGCGATCGGTGACAAACAAGCTCAAGGTCTCAGAGCGAGTGACGTCACCGATTGAAACGCTAATAGCGGGCACCCTGCTAACTAGCTAGCCATTTCACACATTGCGAGGTATTTGGCGAAATAGACAGCCTATATTTCCCCCATAGGAAACAATGGGAAGACCACAGAGTTCCAATATTATTTTTGTTAATGTTTTAACTATAAAACAACATGAGCAGATCTCATTGCCAACAATAGCGAAGTAGGCATTGTGACGTAGAACAATAAGCTGGGAATAGAACATTCAGAAGGCGAGTGCTCAATAGAAACTGGCAGGGTGAAAAATGCACTAAAATAAGGCCGGTTATTTCAAAACAACGGCAAACAGCTGGGAAATATGGTCATATTATGGAACTGGGCTCCACGGCGGATGCAATGAACTAGTTTTTATCAGAAAAGAACATTGTTAAAAATGTAATGTGTCCAGCCTACTATTTACACGGATCTCGTCTGAGTGTACCAGAGCGCAGAATAATTACTTTACGAGCACTCAACACCCGTTGAATATGTCTGGTGTCAGTAAATGTTAGGAAAAAAACGTAATTAAATTGTTTCCAGCAGCACATTTACAGTCACCACTCTGGTTAACACGAAAACGACCTTACCAGCTCTGCTAGGGCGAGTAAAATGGTAAGAGTGGTCTCATTTGTGTCTGGAAGTAGCTAGCCAACATTAGCTTGGGTGCTCGACTGCCGTTGTAAGGTCAGAACAGTCAAATCAACCCTACTCTTCGGCCCAAATGTCCAGTGTGCCCTCCGAGAGCAAAACGGTCTGAATGTAGAAACACCTACTTCCAGACACAAATGAGACCACTCTTACCATTTTACTCAACCCTAGCAGAGCTGGTAAGGCAGTTTTCGTGTTAACCAGAGTGGTGACTGTAAATGTGCTTCTGGAAACAATTTAATCAAATTCTCTGGTAATGCCAAAAGGAATACTATCAAATGCTTCTCAAAGATGCCCCCTGGTGATAAAACTAGCAATAACTAGCACTAACAGAAGAAATGGCTGAGAATTAAATGACGTGCCACAGAAAGCTGCTGCCGCAGTATAACTTTAAAGAAGGAACCACTGTATATGGCAGACCAATCCGAACTCATCTCCCGGCATGTCCAACCCACTCATTATCTCAGCCAATCATGGATAGTGGGAAGGTTGCTGACTTTTTCTGTGGCTTAACCAACAAGGCTCGTTATTTAACAGTTGTATTCGTATTTACAGAAGACATAAAACATTGTATTGTGCACATGAAAGTTCACATGTTCGAGAAGGCATTTCTGCCCCAAAACGCATTTTGATTAAAAAAAAAAATTAAGTTCCAACGACTGTCCTATGAAGTCGTGACTTATGACATACACCTTGTTTCCTGAATCGGGTCACAAATACGCTCACAATTCTATCCTCACCCCCCACGACACTACAGGTTTTTACTCATATTTCACACTACATGTCTTACTCATATTTGCCAGCTCTCAATTCAATTAATGAATTTCACAAATTCACAACTAAGTGTAACAAGGGTATTTATAGTCCCACCTTATCTGCAGCATACCACCATGCATCCAACTGCTGGGTTACATCTGAAGCAGGGACGGTCCTGGATTGTAGACCATACTGCTGGAAGTGGTGTTGGAGGGCCAGAAGATGGCACTTGCCTCTGGTCTAAGGAGATCCCAATTCCACAGGGATGTAGGATGCCGTCCTTAGGATTGGATGTTAACACTAGAAGCACATGGCATCGAGGGAACCGCCTTTGAGCCAGTGCCGATTATTTTGGACATCAACATTCTAATAAATATATTTCATATATTTTTTTTAAATTAAACCTTTATTTAACTAGGCAAGTCAGTTAAGAACACATTCTTATTTACAATGACAGTCTAGTAACAGTGGGTTCACTGCCTTGTTCAGGGGCAGAACGACAGATTTGTGTCTTGTCAGCTCAGGGGTTTGATCTAGCAAACTTTCGGTTACTGGTCCAACACTAACCACTAGGCTACCTGCCACCCCCATATATGCTATCTCAACACATAATCATTTGGTTGTGTTTATGAAGGTCTTAAGTAGCATTAGAATATAAAATAAAATGTATTTCAAAGAACAAAATAGCATTTTAATTAGTTAATGTAACTGGGCTATACACAGTCACAGCTACCAAAGGTTTTACAGCCCCTACTCATTCAAGGGTTTTTCTTTATTTGACTGTTTTCTACATTGTAGAACAATAGTGAAGACATCAAAACTATCAAATAACACATGGACTCATGTAGTCAAATCAAATCAAAATATATTTTATATTGGAGATTCTTCAAATAGCCACCCTTTGCCTTGACAGCTTTGCACACTCTAAAATTAAAAAAGTACATTTGTTTTGAGTCAACTCTCAGCTCTCCTATTGTTAAACAGATTTCCTGATTCTCTGTGGTCAATAAAATCCATTAGGTAGGTGTGTTAACCCCGGTGTACTGGACAAATTCTCATCCAGGCCCCATTTCCATAATTTCCACCTAATCATCCCCCTTAAATTTCAAATTGACATACTGTATATCACTCCCACCTCTCCACCATGCTAGCTGATGTGTGGTGAGTGTTCTGGCACAAAGGTGGTGCTATACATTGGTGTCCATAGAGTGGAGTTTCCCTACTTACTTAAAGAGTTTTTAACGCCTAGGAGAAAAAGTATTATATAAATCCAATCAATAATTATTAATCTGGCAGTTATTAAGACTCCAAAATGTCAGACTTGTAAATATTGTGGTCTAGCCAGAGTTACTCTCTGACAGAGATGAGGGGTAGATAGTTGGTTTGAAGATTTGCATGTATTTTCCCCTGGACCACAGTGCTGTAACAGTAGCTAGGCCTTGAGAAGGTATTAAGTATATGCAGGGAAAAGCTTAGGGATCGAAGCACTATAAAGGCTTAGGTTGAGTGAAGTCATTCCTGAACCATTGTTTTGAAAGGTAGACTGAATTCACCTTGAAGTAGACTGCAGTCCATGGACAGTCCATGCGAATGAGGTATTGATCTGCCTTTACATTTTTTTCTTTATGAGATCTGAAAATTAAATTAACATAATCGGCCATGGTGGTCCTTTAAATGCATGTTTGTGTGGGTGAAGCGGCGAAGGACAAACAAAAGGCCCGTTCTACCTTTTATTCAGTGGGTCTGAATCTGGGGGCGACTTTCAATTTACAGGTAGCTTTTGTTACCGAGCCGACATCATTAATATGAAATTAGTCTCTCCCCATCTCATCCATAACAGGATTGATAGAATTTGTTAAACACATTGAGTCTGGTACAATGCTTTCCCATTTGCTGTAATTGCCTATAATTACCCCTATTGATTGGATTAAAAGCCTCCGACGGCATCATCTGGGAGATCTGAGGATCCAGAAGAGTCTTCTCTCGCTTTCAGGCCTTGGGCAAATTAGACTAGGGACAATATCCTCGAAAATGGGAGAATAGAGAAGGCAGTGAGGGGCGGGGGAGGATGTTGATAGGTGGGAGAGGGGCGGAGGGCGCAGGTGAGGAACCCTTTGGTGATGGTAAACACACTAATATGCATAGAGATGTGACACTGTTCAGAGAGGCCTTTACTGTAGCAGTCTAGTATGAACCAACAGACAGGCTTCACATGATTCCACAACGGTCACGACAACCCAAAGTTCTTAAAGGTTACTGTCACAGGCAATGGTAACTATACTATGGAAGTCCACAACGGTTGGATATTGACATTGATAAAGATGTGAAAAGTACTCAAGACTCACCGACACTGCTCCTGTAAGTCCACAGCCCTCTAATATTAACAGGTAATAAAGACTAATGAAGGGAGGTTTACAGACCTGACACTGATTGTGCCCTGATTGTGCCCGTCAGTCCCTTACTAATTGATTAATAAAACACGCGTCGCTATATCAATCTCCAGCAGTATTAGCCCCCCTCCTTCAAATCACATTTTATTTATCACATGCGCCAAATACAACAGGTTAACCAACAATGCGGTTTTAAGAAAAAAAGAGTTAAAAAAATATTTACTAAATAAATAAAAAAGAGCAACAATAAAATGACAATAACGAGGCTATATACAGGGGGTACCGGTACCGAGTCAATGTGCAGGGCTCCAGGTTAGTCGAGGTAATTGAGGTAATGGACAGTGCCTTGCGAAAGTATTCGGCCCCCTTGAACTTTGCGACCTTTTGCCACATTTCAGGCTTCAAACATAAAGATGTAAAAATGTATTTTTTTGTGAAGAATCAACAACAAGTGGGACACAATCATGAAGTGGAACAAAATTATTCAGCCCCCTTAAATTAATACTTTGTAGCGCCACCTTTTGCTGTGATTACAGCTGTAAGTCGCTTGGGGTATGTCTCTATCAGTTTTGCACATCGAGAGACTGACATATTTTCCCATTCCTCCTTGCAAAACAGCTCGAGCTCAGTGAGGTTGGATGGAGAGCATTTGTGAGCAGCAGTTTTCAGTTCTTTCCACAGATTCTCGATTGGATTCAGGTCTGGACTTTGACTTGGCCATTCTAACACCTGGATATGTTTATTTTTGAACCATTCCATTGTAGATTTTGCTTTATGTTTTGGATCATTGTCTTGTTGGAAGACAAATCTTCGTCCCAGTCTCAGGTCTTTTGCAGACTCCATCAGGTTTTCTTCCAGAATGGTCCTGTATTTGGCTCCATCCATCTTCCCATCAATTTTAACCATCTTCCCTGTCCCTGCTGAAGAAAAGCAGGCCCAAACCATGATGCTGCCACCACCATGTTTGACAGTGGGGATGGTGTGTTCAGGGTGATGAGCTGTGTTTCTTTTACGCCAAACATAACGTTTTGCATTGTTGCCAAAAAGTTCAATTTTGGTTTCATCTGACCAGAGCACCTTCTTCCACATGTTTGGTGTGTCTCCCAGGTGGCTTGTGGCAAACTTTAAACTACACTTTTTATGGATATCTTTAAGAAATGGCTTTCTTCTTGCCACTCTTCCATAAAGGCCAGATTTGTGCAATATACGACTGATTGTTGTCCTATGGACAGAGTCTCCCACCTCAGCTGTAGATCTCTGCAGTTCATTCAGAGTGATCATGGGCCTCTTGGCTGCATCTCTGATCAGTCTTTTCCTTGTATGAGCTGAAAGTTTAGAGGGACGGCCAGGTCTTGGTAGATTTGCAGTGGTCTGATACTCCTTCCATTTCAATATTATCGCTTGCACAGTGCTCCTTGGGATGTTTAAAGCTTGGGAAATCTTTTTGTATCCAAATCCGGCTTTAAACTTCTTCACAACAGTATCTCGGACCTGCCTGGTGTGTTCCTTGTTCTTCATGATGCTCTCAGCGCTTTTAACGGACCTCTGAGACTATCACAGTGCAGGTGCATTTATACGGAGACTTAATTACACACAGGTGGATTGTATTTATCATCATTAGTCATTTAGGTCAACATTGGATCATTCAGAGATCCTCACTGAACTTCTGGAGAGAGTTTGCTGCACTGAAAGTAAAGGGGCTGAATGATTTTGCACGCCAAGTTTTTCAGTTTTTGATTTGTTAAAAAAGTTTGAAATATCCAATAAATGTCGTTCCACTTCATGATTGTGTCCCACTTGTTGTTGATTCTTCACAAAAAAATACAGTTTTATATCTTTATGTTTGAAGCCTGAAATGTGGCAAAAGGTCGCAAAGTTCAAGGGGGGCGAATACTTTCGCAAGGCACTGTACATATAGGTAGGGGTAAAGTGACTATGCATGCTGTAGATAATAAACAGTGAGTAGCAGCAGTGTAAAAAAGTGTGTGTGTGTTGGGGGGGTCAATGCAAATAATCCAGGGATCATTTGATTAGCTGTTCAACAGACCCTGCTGGTCATCGATGAACATTTGAACATCTTGGCCATGTTCTGTTATAATCTGCACCCGGCATAGCCAGAAGAGGACTGGCCACTCCTCATAGCCTGGTTCCTCTCTAGGTTTCATCCTAGGTTCCGGCCTTTCTAGGAAGTTTTTCCTAGCCACCATGCTTCTACACCTGCATTGCTTGCTGTTTGGGGTTTTAGGCTGGGTTTCTGTACTGCACTTTGTGACATCAGCTTATGTAAGAAGTGCTTTCTAAATACATTTGATTGATTGAGGGGTAGATTGAGGGGGCTTGGGGGTAGAAGCTGTTAAGAAGTCTTTTGGACCTAGAGCTCCGGTACGACTTGCCGTGCGGTAGCAGAGAGAACCGTCTGTGACTAGCGTGGCTGGAGTCTTTGTGAATTTTAAGGGCCTTTCTCTGAAACTTGGATGGCAGGAAGTTTTCCCTCAGTGATTTACTGGGTCGTACGCATTACGCTCTGTAGCGCCTTACGGTCGGAGGCAGAGCAGTTGGTGATGCAACCAGTCAGCATGCTCTCGATGGTGCAACTGTAGAACTTTTTAAGGATCTGAGGACCCATGCCAAATATTTTCAGTCTCCTTTAGTCTCCTTTAGTTTTTGCTTGTCAGCAGGAATCAGGAGGAGAGAATTATGGTCAGATTTGCCAAATGGAAGGCGAGGGAGAGCTTTGCACTCATCTCTGTGTGTGGAGTAAAAGTAGTCTAGTAGTCCTCGGCCACTAGGAGCGCCGCCTCTGGATGAGCATTTTCTTGTATGCTTATGGCCTTATACAGCTCATTGAGTGCTGTCTTACTGCTAGCATCGGTTTGTCGTGTTAAATAGACAGATACGAAAAATATAGATGAAAACTCTTGCTAAATAGTGTGGTCTACAGCTTATAATGAGATAATCTACCTCTGGCGAGCAAAGCCTTGAGAATTCCTTGATATTAGATTTCTCTCACCAGCTGTTATTGACAAATAGACACAGTCCTCCAACCCTTGTCTTACCCGGAGGCAGCTGTTTCACCTTGCCGATGCATGAAAAACCCAACCAACTGATTATTATCCATGTCGTCGTTCAGCCCCGACTCGGTGAAACATAAGATATTACAGTTTTTAATGTCTCGTTGGTAGGATAGTCTTGAACGGAGATCATCCAGTTTATGCTCCAATGATTGCACGTTGGCCAATAGGACGAATGGTAGAGGCGGGTTACCAACTCGCCGACAAATTCTCACAAGGCACCCGGACCTGCGTCCCCTGTATTGGCGTATTTTCTTCATACGAATAACGGGATTTGGGCCTGGTTTGGTATGTACAGTAAATCCTTTGCGTCCGACTCCTTTGCGGCCGGAGGTGAGTAATTGCTGTTATGATATCCAGAAGCTATTTTCGGTCATAAGTGAGGGTGGCAGAAACATTATGTAGAAAATACATTACAAGCAACACGAAAAAAAAACACACAAAATAGCACAAATGGCAGCCTTAATATGGCCATAACACTGTCATAACACATATATTTAGACCTGTTGTGAAATACACTTCATGACAAAAGTATGTGGACACCTGCTCGTCAAACATCTCATTCTAAAATGATCAACATTAAGACGGACTTGGTCCCCCTTTTTCTGCAGTAACAGCCTCCACTCTTATGGGAAGGTGTTCCACTGTCCATTGGAAAATTGCTGCAGGAACTTTTTTCCATTCAGCAACAAGAGCACTAGTGAGGTCCAGCACTGATGTTGGGCTATTAGGCCTGGCTCGCAGTTGGCGATCCAGATCATCCCAAAGGTGTTCGATGGGTTTGAGGTCAGGGTTCTGTGCAGGCCAGTCAAGTTCTTCCACACCGATCTCGACAAACCATTTCTGTATGAACCTCACATAGTGCACGGGGGAATTATCATGCTGAAACAGGAAAGATGCCTTCCCCAAACTGTTGCCACAAAGTTGGAAGCACAGAATATCATTGTTTGCTGTAGAGTTAAGATTTCCCTTCACTGGAACTAAGGGGCCTAGCCAAACCATGAAAAACAGCCCCAGACCATTATTTATCCTCCACCAAACTTTACAGTTGACACTATGCATTCGGTCAGGTAGCATTCTCCTGGCGCTGCCAAATCCAGATTTGTCCACCGGACTGCCAGATGTTGAAACGTGATTCATCACTCCAGAAAATGCGTTTCCACTGCTCCAGAGTCAAATGGTGTTGAGCTTTACAGCACTCCAGCCGACTCTTGGCATTTCGCATGCTGATCTTAGGCTTGTGTGTGACTGCTCGTCCATAGAAACCAATTTCCTGAAGCTCCCGTCAAACAGTTTTTGTGCTGACGTTACTTCCAGAGGCAGTTTGGAACTCGGTATGGAGTGTTGTAACTGTCGACAGACAATTTGTATGCGTTTCAACACTCGCCAGTCCCATTCTGTGAGCTTGTGTGGCCTACCACTTCGCAGCTGAGATGTTTTTCTTCCTAGACGTTTCCACTTACAGTTGACTGGGGCAGCTCTAGCAGGGCAGACATTTGTCAAACTGACTTGTTGGAAAGGTGGCATCCTATGACGGGACCATGTTGAAAGTCAATGAGCTCTTCAGTAAGGCCATTCTACTGCAACGTTCGTCTATGGAGATTGTATGGCTGTGTGCTCCAAAAAAAATTCAGCAACAGGTGTGGCTGATTGACAAATTAACCATATACAATGTTGAGTTCAGTTTACAAACACACCGTCTGACTTTTCGCAGCAAAGAGGGATCTATTGTTAGCCAGCTAGCTGACATGCTCACTATGGTTAGTAGTCAAACAGAGACATACATGCACCATGACGAAAACCTCATTAATAAGGAACCATCAGTTCCTGTGACCTCTGTTGACTTCTAAACTACGCTAATGGTAGAACAGCAGCGTGGTGACGACAGGTTCAAGCAAAGTATGATGGCAGGGTTCAGGCTCTGAATTGCACACACAAACACACCTGCGCACATACACACACACACACAGACTCACGTGCATACACACACACACAGACACGCACAGATCAATGTGTGAGTACATAAACACGGCCCCCCACTGAGAGGACCGTCTCCGGATGTGTTCCTTTTGATCTCACACACACACAAACACACACACACACACACACACACACACACACAAAAACAGACTTCGCAATCACAGCTCCTCTCTTGTACTATCGAGTCATCAAGGGTTTTCAGAAATGAATTGCCTTCGCTGACAAAAAAGAGAAAGGGAAGATATGAAAGATGCACTGAGGGGAAACAAAGAAGACATAATAACTTTGCATTAATCAATGCCGAAGAGTCTGTTTGGGGTGGATTTTCTTCTGTAGTGTACCCCCTTACTTTTTGCCTAACATTATCTGTATGCAAATGCGGGATGTGTAAATACTTGAGCACTTGAATGCTTTGTGTAAGTCATTGATCTTTGTTCTGTTGAATTTGTAGCACACACTGTTGAAATGTTTTGATGACACTGTCCCCACTCCTCGTCAGTCTTTTGGGTGTGTGAGGGGATTTGACGAAAGCAGAAGTCGTTTTTGTGTGAATAGAACTCCTTTTCTTACCTTTGACAACCAGGGACCAAAGTTACAGCCTGTATTCAGAGGCAGAGAATGTGGTTTTGCTCTGATGCTTGAAGCCCAAAGTTGTTTTCCCATACAGATGAATAGGAGAACATACTCTCCCCTCCATATATATATTTGGACAGTGAACCAAATTTTTTACGTTTGTCTCTCTACTTCAACATATTGGATTTGGGGTCAAATGTTTCATATGATGCACCTTTTATTTGAGGGTATGTTCATAGATATCTGTTTTACCATTTAGAAACAAAAGCACTTTTTTAATGTAGTCCCCCCCATGTAAAGGGCAAATTCACTTATAGGGTATTCAAGTATAAAAGTAAGTTTAGTATTTAGTCCCATATTCCTTGGTTGCAGTGACTACATCAAGCTTATTACTCTACAAACTCGTTGGATGCATTTGCAGTTTATTTTGGTTGTGTTTTGGGTTAGGTTTTACCCAACAGTAACTGAATGGTGAATGCTAACTGGAGTAATTTATAAGTGGATAATATGTCTCTGAACACTTTAAATAATTAATTAATTATCCTAAATGAATAATGATGAGTGAGAAAGTTAGAGGCTACAACAAAACTTGCTAACTTCTCAACATTACCATTAACAGGGGAAGTTTTTTTGGGGGGGGGGTATGATCATTGTGCCTCTGTAACCTTCTCATTCATCATTAATTCATTGATTCATGATTATCAATAATCATGGAAGCATCCACATGAATGTACTGTAGAAGTGTTCAGAAACATTTTGTATTCTTACTTACAATACAAGTGACTCCAAAGTGGCACAACACATTATTCACCATTCAATTCCTATTGTGCAAAACATGATCCAAAACACAACTTAAAAATGCTAACCTCTCCTGTTATTGATATTGGTGTTAGCATGTTTAGTTGTAGCCTCTAACTTTCTCACTAATCATAATTCATTATTCATTTAGGATATTTCTTAGTCATTGCATTGTCAGTATTATTTTAGAAATGTTCAGAAACATCTTATCTACTCACTTAGAAAGAAAATTACTCCAGTCATTATTCACCATTCAGTTCCTATTGGGTAAAACATAATCTAAAACACAACCAAAATAAACTGCAAATGCATCCAACAAGTTGATAAAGTCAAACACTTGATGTAATCCACTTTTGAGCACTTTAATACAATATAAGTGAATTTGTCCAAATACTTGTTTCTTCAAACACATAAAATGCTTTAATTCCTAAACAGTGTAACAGATATGTGTGAAATATGCTAAAATAAAAGCTGAAATTATGTACTGCCGCCTAATTTGAAACATTCTATCTGAAATCTAAAATGCTGGAGTATAAAAACAAATTTAAAATGTTAGCTTCACTATCAAATACATATGGAGGTGAGTGTACCTTTCTATTTCCATGAAAACATACATGAAATGAGTTGCAAAATTAATAGGAAATATAGTCAAGAAATTCACAAGGTTATAAATAATGATTTTTAATTTAAATAATAATTGTGTCCTTCAAACTTTGCTTTCGTCAAATAATCTTCCATTTGCAGCATTTACAGCCTTGCAGACCTTTGGCATTCTATTAGTTAATTTGTTGAGGTAATTTCACCCCATGCTTCCTGAAGCACCTCCCACAAGTTGGATTGGCTTGATGGCACTTCTTACGTACGGTCAAGCACAACAGGTCAAGCTACGGTCAAGCACAACAGGTCAATAGGGTTGAGATCCGGTCACTGTGCTAGCCACTCCATTATAGACAGACTACCAGCTGACTGCTTCTTCCCTAAATAGTTATTGCATAGTTTGGAGCTGTGGTTTGGGTCATTGTCCCGTTGTAGGAGGAAATTGGCTCCAATTAAGCACTGTCCACAGGCTATGGCATGGAGTTGCAAAATGGAGTGATAACCTTCCTTCTTCAAGATTCCATTTACCCTGTACATAGCTCCCACTTTACCACCACCAAAGCACCTCCAGACCATCACATTGCCTCCACCATGACAGATGGCGTCAAGCACTCCTCTAGCATCTTTTCATTTTTTCTGTGTCTCACAAATGTTCTTCTTTGGGATCCGAACTGCTTAAATTTAGATTTGTCTGTCCATAACACTTTTTTCCAATCTTCCTCTGTCCAGTGTCTGTGTTCTTTTGCCCATATAATATTTTATTGTTATTGGCCAGTCTGAGATATGGCTTTTTCTTTGCAACTCTGCCTAGAAGGCCAGCATCCCGAAGTCGCCTCTTCACTTTTGATCTTGAGAATGGTGTTTTGCAGGTACTATTTAATGAAGCTGCCAGTTCAGGATTTGTGAGGCATCTGTTTCTCAAACTAGACACTCTAATGTACTTGTCTTCTCGCTCAGTTGTGCACCGGGGCCTCCTACTCCTCTTTCTATTCTGGTTAGAGCCTGTTTGCGCTGTTCTGTGAAGGGAGTAGTACACAGCATTGTACGAGATCTTCAGTTTCTTGGCAATTTATCACATGGAATGGCCTTCATTTCTCTGAACAAGAATACATTGAAGAGTTTCAGAAGAAAGTTATTTGTTTCTGGACATTTTGAGCCTGTAATCGAACCCACAAATGCTGATGCTCCAGATACTACTTTAATCAGCACAACAGTTTTCAGCTGTGCTAACATAATTGCAAAATAGTTTTCTAATGATTAATTAGCCTTTTAAAATGATAAACTTGGATTAGCTAACACAACGTGCAATTGGAACAAAGGAGTGATGGTTAATGGTTTCCATTAAAAAAATCAGCCGTTTCCAGCTACAATAGTCATTTACAACATTAACAATATCTGCAATGTAATTTTGATCAATTTTGATCAATTTCATGTAATTTTAATGGACAAAAAAGTTGCTTTTCTTTCAAAAACAAGGACATTTCTATGTGACCCCAAACTTTTGAATGGTAGTGTATATTGGTGAAAAGTACATTTTTAGAACAGTACTGTAAATTTACCCCTGGCAAGCCTGTATCAGGGTTATTCAAATCTGAGCCTGGAGTTCCGGAGTACTGCTGGTTTTCTGTTCTATTTGGTAATGAATTGCACCCACCTTGTGTCCATGGTCTAAATCATTCCCTTGATAGAGGGGTAGAATGAAAATCACCAGTGGAAATGGCTTCAATGTCCAGATTAGAATTTGTCTGGTCTATGTGGTCTTAAAAAAAAAAGAAAATGGCACCGACAGAGAGGGCTGCCTCGCTTGTAATTCTTAGGAAACATTGCATTATTTCGTTTTTTTTCTGTATTATTTCATACATCGTTAGCCCAGAAAATATGTTATTACATACAGCCAGGAAGAACTATTGAATATCAGAGCGGCGGCAACTCACCGAGACTACCAGCATTACGACCAGGAATATTACTTTCTCGAAGCGGATCCTTTGTACGCACCACTCAGGGCAATTGAACTTATTCCAGAGGCCGACCCAAAACAACTCCGGAAAAGTAGAGGGATTCTGAGCGGTCTTCAGGTCAGACTTAGAAGGCGCACACACCAAATACCGCTTCTGAGTATATTACTCGCTAATTTTCAGTCCCTGGATAACAAAGTTGGCGAGATCAGGGCAATGGTTTCTTTCCCGAGAGACATCAGGAATTGTAACATACTCTGTTTCACGGGAACATGGCTCACTCGGGATATACCTGTCGGAGTTGGTCCAGCCATCTGGATTCTCAGTTCATCGCACCGGGAAGAAGAAGGGGTGTGTATGTTTCATGACTAACGACTCATGGTGTAATTCTAATAGCATACAGGAACTCAAGTTATTTTGTTCACCCGACCTAGAATACCTCACAATCAAATGCCGATCGTATTATCTCCCAAGATAATTATCTTCGGTTATTGTCCCAGCCGTGTATATCCCCACTAAAGCCAATACCACGACTGCCCTCAAGGAACTTCACTGGACTTGCAAACTGGAAACCATATATCCTGAGGCTGCATTTATTGTATCTGGGGACTTCAACAAAGCAAGTTTGAGGAAAAGGCTACCTAAATTCGATCAGCATATTGACTGTAGTACTCGCGCTGGAAAAACACTCAACCATTGTTATTCCAACTTCCGGCATGCATACAAGGCCCTCCCCCGCCCTCCTTTCGGCAAATCTGTCCACGACTCCATTTTGCTCCTCCCTTCCTATAGGCGGAAACTCAAACAGAATGTACCCATGCTAAGTACTATTAAACACTGGTCTTACCAATCAGAATCCATGTATCAAGATTGTTTTGATCACGTGGGCTGGGATATGGAGCTTCAGAAAATAATATTGATGTATATACTGAGATGGTTACTGAGTTTATAAAGAAGTGTATAGGAGATTTTGTACCCACTGTGACTATTAAAACCTACCCTAAGCAGCAACCGTGTATCGTTGGCAGCATTCACTCAATACTGAAAGCACAAACCACTGCATTTAACCATGGCAAGGTGACTGGGAATATGGCAGAATCCAAACAGAGTAGTCATTCCCTCCGCAAGGCAATTAAACAGGAAAAACATCAGTATAGAGACAAAGTGGAGTCGTAATTCAATGACTACAGACAATCTACAGACAATCACGGACTACAAAAGGAAAACCAGCCACAACGCGGACACCGACGTCTTGTTTCCGGACAAGCTAAACATGTTCTTTGCCTGCTTTGAGGATAACACAGTGCCACCGAGGTGGCCAGCTACCAATGATTGTGGGCTTTCCTTTTCCATGGTAAGACGTTTAAACGTGTTCACCCTCGCAAGGCTGGCAGCCCAAACGGCATCCCTAGCCGCATCCTCAGAGCATGCGCAGACCAGCTGGATGGTGTGTTTCGTACATATTCAATCTCTCCCTATCCCAGTCTGCTGTCCCCACATGCTTTCAAGATGGCCACCATTGTTCCTTTACCCAAGAATGCAAAGGAAACTGAACTAAATGACTATAGCCACGTAGCACTCACTTCTGTCATCATGAAGTGTTTTGAGAGACTAGTCAAGGATCATATCACCTCTACCTTACCTGTCACCCTAGACCCACTTCAATTTGCTTAGCGCCCCGATTGGTTCACAGACGATGAAATCGCCATCAAACTGTACACTTGCCCTATCCCATCTGGACAAGAGGAATACCTACGTAAGAATGATGTTCATTGACTATAGCTCAGCATTCAACACCATAGTACCCTCCAAACTCGTCATTAAGCTCGAGACCCTGGGTCTCGACCCCGCCCTGTGCAACTGGGTCCTGGACTTCCTGAGGGGCTGCCCCCTGGTGGTGAAGGTAGGAAACAACATCTCCACTTCGCTGATCCTGAACACTGGGGCCCCACAAGGGTGCATGCTCAGCCCCCTCCTGTACTCCCTGTTCACCCATTACTGCATGGCCATGCACGACTCCAACTCAATCATCAAGTTTGCAGACGACACAACAGTAGTAGGCTTGATTACTAACAACGACGAGACAGCCTACAGGGAGGAGGTGAGGGCTCTGGGAGTGTGGTATCCGGAAAATAACCTCTCCCTCAACATCAACAAAGTGAAGGAGATTATAGTGGACTTCAGGTAACAGCAGAGGGAGCACCCCCCTATCCACATTAACGGGACCGCAGTGGAGAAGGTGGAATGTTTTAAGTTCCTCGACTTACATATCACTGACAAATTGAAATGGTTCACCCACACAGACAGTGTGGTGAAGAAGGCGCAACAGCCCTCCAGGACACCTACAGCACCCAATGTCACAGGAAGGTCAAAAATATCATCAAGGACTACAACCACCCGAGCCACTGCTTGTTCACCCTGTTATGATCCAGAAGGCGAGGCCAGTATAGGTGCATCAAAGCTGGGACCGAGAAGCAGAAAAACAGCTTCTATCTCAAGGCCATCAAACTGTTAAATAGCCATCAATAGCACAGAGAGACTGTTGCCTACTTGAAATCATTGGCCACTTTAATAAATGGAACACTAGTCACCTTAATAATGTCACTTTAATAATGTTTACATATCTTGCATTACTCATCTCATATGTATACGTATACTGTATTCTATACTATCTACTGTATATTAGTCTATGCCGCTCTGATGTTGCTCGTCCATATATTTCTATATTCTTAATTTCATTCCTTTACATACATTTGTGTGTATTAGGTATTTGTCATGAAATTGTTAGATGTTGCTGCACTGTCGGAACGTAAGCACAAGCATTTCGTTAGCACAACCATCTCATGGACAAGTGTCATAACCAACGGATAAAACAGTTTATTGTGCATTACGAGTTCTGCCCTTCTATTCTAAGCCAACTGTGTACGTAGCAGTCGTCAAATGACAGCTCTTCTCTTGTCTCTCAATATGCAGTGCTGTACATGCAAATAAAATCAATGTGTCCAAATCCACACAGAATCTTCCTTTGTCATCTCGCATCACTTTGTGACAGTTCTCTGGCATCAATACTTTCCCTCCCTTTTCATCTTTCCCTAGCCGCACAGTACTGTAAATGTGTGCAAGCTCCCCTAGCCAATACTGTAAGGACCACTGTTACATCAAAGTCTCTTCTGTAAGAGCTGTATCCAGTTGTACCCTCACGGGATGTCGTTTGTAACATGTTAAATGCGATGTAACAGATGCTACAAAATGTAAACAGTTTGTGCCTCGTAATTAATCTGTTTCACAACAAATGGCATGCTACAAACAGCACCCCATTTGTCCCTGTTTCCCAGTGACAACGGAGAGATGGATGGACAAGCTGAGCAACTTCACACTTGCTCCACTCAATTACAGGCCTGCATTTTAACTGTTCGCTAATGGCCTGAGTGATGTGGATTTGCTACCTTGCACCGAGCTGGTAGCCATATAGCAGCTCTATCACCTGCCCCTACTTCAGCTAGTCAGCCACCCCATCTCCAATGATAACGTGCCCAGGCAGACAATGTGGTTCTGCGTGGTTGGTTAGACCATGGTGCTGGTAACACCAAGGTCGTAGGTTAAATTCCTGCAGGGATCACATACACTTCCTAAAAATGTATGCACTCACGTATTGTGAGTCACTCTGGATAAATGTGTCTTTTAAATGGTATATTTTATTATCTGTATATTATAGAGACCTATTATTTCCTCCCCACATTGTAGCCTCTCTTTCGCCAAATGCATCAGCATCATTCCCTCTTGATTTGTATCTAGTGTGACACTGAAAAGGCTTCCTATACAAGATAACTGAATGGACATGAATGGATAATGGAAGACCATTGATTGCCTTGTAGCTTTTGAAACTGTCCTCTCCTTTGTCCCCGAGGTGGAAACATTTATAGATTGATATTGCGATTGACGCCATTGTTGCTATGGCATTTTGTAGGCTTTTCATTGATTGCGGGGGTTTTGAAGCAAATATATTAATGTCCCAACAATTGAAGCGACCATCCTGTTCTTGAATGTCCTTATTTCTAATAAAAAATTAAAAATAATATTTATTTGGTTTAGCCCATTTCAATTTGTAGGGCATACTGTATTATATAGAGGTTTTATTCAGACCGAACTTGTCACTAACAAAAGTTAAAGTTGAGTAAGGAACTATGAACCAATTGAAATCTCAAACATCAAACAACAGCAGTAACGGAAACTTTCCCCGAACTCTGCCATTAAAGAAAAAGACACATTGCCCTCTGTCTTTTGCTTTTATTTATGTGTGCTGCTGTTTGGTACAGCGTCCTTATTTATTGGCATCCATCTCTCGCATCGGCGACGAGTTATTCCACAGACGTAGTCTCTCCATTATCCACAGTGCAGTGCCTCAGTGGGCTTCTGCTGTTTCATTGGGCAGTAAACTACCTCTGCTTTATTACGCCTCCCTGCTGAGTATATCAACCAACGAGAAGGAGAGCCAGAGGAATACGCATTCACACCCAAACTAAAGCAACAAAAATTTGGGGATAATATTTTACAAGTCTGAGTAAGAGTCTCCATGAATAAATATTGATTTCAGGTATTTATTATGAGCAACGCAGTCTCACTGCAGGCCTGGCGGGTATAAAATGGAAGGGTGTTGATGGCAGTAGGACTTCCTGAGTCAATGTGCTGTGTTGCTGCCTGAAATTCCACTATAAATACACTGTTCAAAAAAATAAAGGCAACACTTAAACAACACAATGTAACTCCAAGTCAATCACACTTCTGTGAAATCAAACTGTCCATTTAGGAAGCAACACTGATTGACAATACATTTCCCATGCTGTTGTGCAAATGGAATAGACAACAGGTGGAAATTATAGGCATTTAGCAAGACACCCCCAATAAAGGAGGGGTTCTGCAGGTGGGGACCACAGACCACTTCTCAGTTCCTATGCTTCCTGGCTAATGTTTTGGTCACTTTTGAATGCTGGCGGTGCTTTCACTAGTGGTAGCATGAGACAGAGTCTACAACCCACACAACTGGCTCAGGTAGTGCAGCTCATCCAGGATGGCACATCAATGCGAGATGTGACAAGAAGGTTTGCTGTGTCTGTCAGCGTAGTGTCCAGAGCATGGAGGCGCTACCAGGAGACAGGCCAGTACATCAGGAGATGTGGAGGAGGCCGTAGGAGGGCAACAACCCAGAAGCAGGACTGCTACCTCCGCCTTTGTGCAAGGAGGAGCACTACAAGAGTCCTGCAAAATGACCTCCAGCAGGCCACAAATGTGTATGTGTCTGTTCAAACGGTCAGAAACAGACTCCATGAGGGTGGTATGAGTGCCCGACGTCCAAAGGTGGGGGTTGTGCTTACAGCCCAACACTGTGCAGGACGTTTGGCATTTGTCAGAGAACACCAAAATTGGCAAATTCGCCACTGGCGCCCTGTGCTTTTCACAGATGAAAGCAGGTTCACACTGAGCACATGTGACAGACGTGACAGTCTGGAGACGCCGTGGAGAATGTTCTGCTGCCTGCAACATCCTCCAGCATGACCGGTTTGGCGGTGGGTCAGTCATGGTGTGGGGTGGTATTTCTTTGGGGGGCCGCACAGCCCTCCATGTGCTCGCCAGAGATAGCCTGACTGCCATTAGGTACCGAGATTAGATCCTCAGACCCCTTGTGAGACCATATGCTGGTGCGGTTGGCCCTGGGTTCCTCCTAATGCAAGACAATGCTAGACCTCATGTGGCTGGAGTGTGTCAGCAGTTCCTGCAAGAGGAAGGCTGATTGGACTGGCCCGCCCGTTCCCCAGACCTGAATCCAATTGAGCACATCTGGGACATCATGTCTCACTCCATCCACCAATGCCACGTTGCACCACAGACTGTACAGGAGTTGGAGGATGCTTTAGTCCAGGTCTGGGAGGAGATCCCTCAGGAGACCATCCTCCACCTCATCTGGAGCATGCCCAGGCGTTGTAGGGAGGTCATACAGGCACGTAGAGGCCACACACACTACTGAGCCTCATTTTGACTTGTTTTAATTTCCACTTTAATTTTGAGTGTGACTCCAAATCCAGACCTCCTTTGTTTGATACATTTGATTTCCATTGATAATTTTTGTGTGATTTTGTTGTCAGCACATTCAACTATGTAAAGAAAAAAGTATTTAATAAGAATATTTCATTCATTCAGATCTAGGACGTGTTATTTTAGTGATCCCTTTATTTTTTTGAGCAGTGTATATCACAAATATACATTTTTCACTGACGTTTGTATCCAATGCAAGGACTGGTGACAGCAGATAGAACCTTGATGGCAATGGGGACAGTCTATTGAAGCACAACAACAAGGAAATATTTATTGCTGCCATGCATTCAATAGTGGATGCTTGTCAACTCAAACGGATGCCTTGCGAAGATAAATGCTAAGTGTTGTGAACCAGTTAACCTAAACTTTATTGCATAAATTATAGCTAGGAAAGGAATTAGGAAACCACGTCTACAGGAAGGCTCCATTTGTTTCAGTTTCAGTTCCTTTACGACTCTTTATCGAGCTTGGAAATCCTGCAAGCCATTAGTGGCTTGATGAGGACTTATGCTAATCAGTCTAGATTAGCCAGCAGCCTTTAAAACACCCCCATGACGTCTGACAGATGCTGAAGTCTGACTCACCCTAGCCCACTGTCTCACACAGCCAAGGACCACCAATCACACACCCAAAGTCTATACGGCTAGAGACCCATATTCATATTGCATAATTTTGGCCCAGCTTTGTCTGGAGGTCCACATTGACATGTTTCAAAAAGGCTTATATAGGACACAACTCTGGATGACCCCGCCCACATACACAAACACACACAAACACTCCTTATAATTTCAGTTTTTTTTTCTTTCTGGGCTTGTCTTGCCCCAACTGCTTATTTGCCTGTGGTCAGTGCAACACGGTCTCGGGACATCACCGGATCCAGCACTTACCATGAAAGCCTTTCAAGCAGTGACTGGCCTAGCTGCCAGCAGGCACTGAGCTGTCAATTGGTTTGATTTGAATTGTATAATGGAGTTGTGATCTGTGAAACATCAGTCTAAAATGTTTTTATTGCCCGCAACCCTGTAGACATCAATTTACACAAACATCAATCTCCACCGGTAAAAAAATAAAAACAATACAGGCTATGTGTTTGAATGTTTGTGGTTATGGAAGCGCTGCCTGATTGTTTTGACGGCGTCAATATTTCTGTTGTAATGTATTGCCAGTATTTCATTGCCGTGGCACACAGCACTGTGGAGATAATTCAAATGGAAACGGAAACTCACTGGTAGGACCAATAGAACTGACATTGCCATTATATTCTCCTTCACTATTGCAAAACAATGCATATGCCCGAAAATGACAATATTGTGTGCTGTTGATAGAAATAATTCCTTAAATCACATACTATTTTGGGGATTGGTACCAATTAGACAACCACCATGTTTACAACCCACACACATGGCAATATGTTTACCTTTCTATCCTGCATTTCTGCTCTTCCTTTCTACTTACAGTAGGACAGCTTGTCACTAGGAACTATCAAACCATTTAAGGTAACGTTTGCAATGTTGGTCATCCTGAATCAGAAAGCATTGGTGTATCAGAAAGCATTGGAAAAAGAAGCTTGCAGGCCCACATTTGTGACTGACCGGCTCAAATTGGTCTATGTAGCAAAATTTGAAATTGGGTTTTTTACATTGATTACTCAGAGCTACAAAATGGTATATCATACACTGCATTTTTGAGGAACAATGGTGAAGTAATTCTGCTTTGAAAGTTGATAAACTCATTTTTGAGAAAAGGGCCTTTGAATGTTTTGGTACCTACTGGAGAGCTCTTCTTTGTCTACACCCTTTCAGCATTGTTCACACTCTCTTAAGCCAGCCCCACCCATCTCTTTAACCTCTTGGGGATAGTGAGACGCTAGTCTCAAGTGGCCAATAGCCTCGGGAAATGCAGAGCGCCAAATTCAAATAAAACGCTATAAAACTCAAACTTTCATTAAATCACACATGCAGGATACTCAATTAAAGCTACACTCGTTGTGAATCCAGCCAGCATGTCAGATTTTAAAAATTATTTTCGGCGAAAGCATGAGAAGCTATTATCTGATAGCATGCACACACCTGAACCAGTTGTAAACAAAATAACTAGTGTAGCAGGCGCTACACAAAACACTGAAATAAAATATAAAAAAAGCATTACCTTTGACGAGCTTCTTTGTTGGCACTCCAATATGTCCCATAAACATCACAATTGGTCCTTTTTTTCGATTAATTCCTTCCATGTATACCCAAAATGTCCATTTATAAAGCAGGTTTGATCCGGAAAAAAAAGCTTGCCAAAACACAACGTCACTACAAAACATTTCAAAAGTTGCCTATAAACTTTGCCAAAATATTTCAAACTACTTTTTTAATACAACTTTAGGTATTTTTAAACGTTAGTAATCGATCAAATTGTAGACGGGGCAATCTGTATTCAATAGAGCAAGTAAACAAAACATGCACCATTTACCCTCTTGCGTAACTCTCAACAGTGTAACGTTGTTCCAGGATGTGCCTCTTCTTCGTTGCACCAATGATTAACTTCAACCCAATTCCAAAGACTGGTGACATCCTGTGGAAGTCGTAGGAACTGTAAAATGGCGCTGTCAAAATTCCCTTGGCAAAGACAACTGAGGGAACGGTCAGAGGCAAAAAAAATTAAACATTCTGAACAGTTTTTCTTCAGGGTTTTGCCTGCTACATAAGTTCTGTTATAGTCACAGACAGGATTGAACCAGTTTTAGAAACTTCAGGGTGTTTTCTATACACACCTACTAATCATATGCATATAATATATTCCTGGCAAGAGTAGCAGGAAGTTGAAATTGTGCACGCTATTTATCCAAAAGTGGAAATGCTGCCCCTTATCCTTAAAAGGTTTTAAGGATTCAAATTTCTTTATAAATATTAAATGACGCTTACCCAGATACACTTGTCTAAATTGATGGGACATCTGAAGAAATTACAGTGGGGAGAACAAGTATTTGATACACTGCTGATTTTGTTTTCCTACTTACAAAGCATGTAGAGGTCTGTAATTTTATCATAGGTGCACTTCAACTGTGAGAGACGGAATCTAAAACAAAAATCCAGAAAATCACATTGTATGATTTTTAAGTAATTCATTTGCATTTTATTGCATGACATAAGTATTTGATACATCAGAAAAGCAGAACTTAATATTTGGTACAGAAACCTTTGTTTGCAATTACAGAGATCATACATTTCCTGTAGTTCATGACCAGGTTTGCACACACTGCAGCAGGGATTTTGGCCCACTCCTCCATACAGACCTTCTCCAGATCCTTCAGCTTTCGGGGTTGTCGCTGGGCAATACGGACTTTCAGCTCCCTCCAAAGATTTTCTATTGTTTTCAGGTCTGGAGACTGGCTAGGACACTCCAGGACCTTGAGATGCTTCTTACGAAGCCACCCCTTAGTTGCCCTGGCTGTGTGTTTCGGGTCGTTGTCATGCTGGAAGACCCAGCCACGACCCATCTTCAATGCTCTTACTGAGGGAAGGAGGTTGTTGGCCAAGATCTCGCGATACATGGCCCCATCCATCCTCCCCTCAATACGGTGCAGTCGTCCTGTCCCATTTGCAGAAAAGCATCCCCAAAGAATGATGTTTCCACCTCCATGCTTCACGGTTGGGATGGTGTTCTTGCGGTTGTTCTTCTTCCTCCAAATACGGCGAGTGGAGTTTAGACCAAAAAGCTCAGTTTTTGTCTCATCAGACCACATGACCTTCTCCCATTCCTCCTCTGGATCATCCAGATGGTCATTGGCAAACTTCAGACGGACCTGGACGTGCACTGGCTTGAGCAGGGGTACCTTGCATGCGCTGCAGGATTTTAATCCATGACGGCGTAGTGTGTTACTAATGGTTTTCTTTGAGACTGTGGTCCCAGCTCTCTTCAGGTCATTAACCAGGTCCTGCCGTGTAGTTCTGGGCTGATCCCTCACCTTCCTCATGATCATTGATGCCCCACAATGTGAGATCTTGCATGGAGCCCCAGACCGAGGGTGATTGACCGTCATATGTAACTTCTTCCATTTTCTAATAAAAGCGCCAACAGTTGTTGCCTTCTCACCAGGCTGCTTGTCTATTGTCCTGTAGCCGATCCTAGCCTTTTGTGCAGGTCTACAATTTTATCAATGATGTCCTTACAAAGCTCTCTGGTCTTGGTCATTGTGGAGAGGTTGGAGTCTGTTTGATTGAGTGTGTGGACAGGTGTCTTTTATACAGCTAACGAGTTCAAAAAGGTACAGTTAATGCAGGTAATGAGTGGAGAACAGGAGGGATTCTTAAGTAAAACTAACAGGTCTGTGAGAGCCTGAATTCTTACTGGTTGGTAGGTGATCAAATACTTATGTCATGCAATAAAATGCAAATGAATTATTTAAAAATCATATCATGTGATGTTCTGGATTTTTGTTTAAGATTCTGTCTCTCACAGTTGAAGTGTACCTATGATAAAAAATTACAGACTTTACATGCTTTGTAAGTAGGAAAACCTGCAAAATCGGCAGTGTATCAAATACTTGTTATCCCCACTGTATATAACCCCCAGCCACATCCAGTGATGGAAAAAGTACTAAATTGTCATACTTGAGTAAATGTAAAGATACCTTAATAGAAAATGACTCAAGTAAAAGTTACCCAGGAAAATACTACTTGCGTAGAAGTCTAAAAGTATTTGTTTTAAACAATATTTAAGTTTCAAAAGTAAATGGAATTGCTAAAATGTACCTAAGTATCAAAAGTAAAAGTATAAATCACTTCAAATTCCTTATATTACACCAGACGGACCAATTGTTCATTTTTTTTTTATTGACGAATAGCCAGGGGCACAATCCAACACTCAACACTCAAACTAGGTGTTTGTGTTTAGTGAGTCTGCCAGATCAAATGCAGTAGGGATGACCAGGGATGTTCTCCTGATAAGTGTGTTCATTTGACAATCTTCCTGTCAAAATGTAACTTACTTTTGGGTGTCAGGGAAAATAAATGAAGTAAAAAGTAATTTATTTTCTTTCGGAATGTAGTGAAGTAAAAGTAATCAAAAATATAAATAGTAATGTACAGATAGCTAAAGTAATAAGTCCAATGTTAGCTAGAAAGCCAGCCATCTAATGTCAGCTGGCTAGCCAATAGCAAGCTTTAAAACTTGTTGACGCCAGGGGTTCCCCTCGGGGTACGCCCCCCCCCCCCCCCCCCCCCCGTTCAGCTCAAACCGTGGCGCATGGAACGCAAAAATATTTAACCTCCACACATTAACAAGTCCAATAGCTCAAATGAAAGATAAACACCTTGTTCATCTACCCAGCATGTCAGATTTTTTAAATGTTTTACGGCGAAAACACCATTTACATTGAATTCATGTTCAGAAAATACTCAAAAATGTCCGCAGAAAATGTAGGTAGCGCCGCAAGATAACGTAAATAGACATCATAAACTTTGACAAAATATACATGTTCTACATATAGTTAGAAAGATACACTGCTTCTTAATGCAATCGCTTTGTTACATTTATTTTTAACGTTACAGAAATCGCCCACTATTCAATATTCTGAGACGGCGCTCAGATATCAGCTATATTTCTCCGCTATGTTGGAGTCAACAGAAACACAGATTTCAGCATAAATATTCCCTTACCTTCGATGGTCTTCGTTCAGAATGTTCTGGAAGGGTTCATACTTACCCAATACATCGTTTGGTATCAAGTCTTGCGTCTTTGTATTAGCTACTGCTAATAACATCAGCTGAAATGCACCCAAAATGTCCTCTGGTCCGGAAAAGTTGCGCATCTAAACTTCAAAATTACATATTATATGTCGACTAAACAGGTCAAACTAAGTGCAGAACCAAGCTTTAGGATGTTATAGACATACAAAACAATTTTCAATTCAACCGGTCATTGTTTGTCCTTCTTCTGAGTGCTGGAACAAAGGAATTGCTGGGACCAATTCGCACCCTAACGCACAGGTTTTTTCTCGCGGCACTTACTCAATTCACTCCCATAGGGCCAATTCTCGCGGGATTTGAACGATTAAACGCTCTACAGAATGAGGACATCTAGTGGAAGACATAGAAAGTGTCCCCAGATCCATAGCTGGTTGGGAAGGGTGGGGGCAATGACGTCAAAGTTGCCCCAACTTTCATGACCACAAAACTAGTTTGGAAGAATGCCTGCCCTGTGAGTTCTGCTATACTTACAGACATAATTCCAACGGTTTTAGAAGCTTTAGAGTGTTTTCTATCCAATAATAATTATTATATGCATATATTAGCAATTTTTGACAATTTTTTTTTCAGTTTACTATGGGCACGCAATTTCTCCAAAGGGGGCAGTAGTCAGCCATATCTTTAACAGGTTTTAACTAGCAATTCAAACCGATTGTCATAGCTAGCTAAAGTTAACCAAATTAGTTTAATGTTAGCTAGTTAGCATTCTATGAAAACATCACTAACATTACAAACACTTCATACATGTAAATTAATCTACAAGTTAATCTGCAGCTCATTTATAGACACACTGCAGACAAATCTGAAACTCATCTTTCGGCATGTTCAGCCTATTCATTATCTCAGCCAATCATGGCTAGAAAGAAAGTTCCTGTTTTTTTTCCGTGGCTAAACCAACTAGGCTCGAAAATTGAACAATTGTATTCATATTTACAGATGGAATACAAGTTTGTTATTAAGGCACATGAAAGTTCACATGCTCCAGAAAATGCATTTTGATTAAAACGCCTCTCCTTTTGAAGTTGTGACATGCGACATACACCTAGCTTCTTGAAACATTTATGTAAATTCTAGGGACACAACATTGGTATGAACCAACTGTGTTTAATGCCTTTAAAGGCTATTATTGAAATGGTCTGTTAATAGTGCTTATAGGATGTTTTATAATGCACTATACTGCATGATAGAATGCCATTTAAATACATTTTGTTCATATGATATAGAGTGGGTTGCACCAACATGGTTTAAATTAATCTAGGATTAGAGCTCATCTAGGTTTTGTAAATGTAGGTTTATAATTAATCAGAGATGTGTTGCACCACTTAATTTTGAATCTGGATCAGTACATCTATGATTTTCAGTTTTAAACTATGATTAGTGACATGTTACACCAATATATGAGGAATTTCACGAGTTGAAACGAAGTTGCTAGCCTATTTGACAAATGAGGCCACAAAGTTGCTGTTCCTTGATAAAATAATAGCAATGTAGCACTACTGCAACTCCATTGTGAAAGGTTCTTATGGGTTGGCCGATTTGAAATAAAATCTGTTATTTGCCAGTAGTAGACAGAAAAATCGTTCTTTAGCGTTAGCTACTGTAGCTAGCTAGTTTATAAACCAAGCTAGTTAGCATAAAATATAACGTGTTATTGTCATTACTTAACATTATTTAGCCCTTTATTATTTGTTCACTAGCCAACTGATCATTGCATGTCAAAGAAGTTCAAATTTCTCTGCTTATGAAAAAAACATGGGGGAATTTACTAAGATAGAGGATAAAAAGACTCAACATGACTTTCAAAAAGAAGGAAGACCCCATGGCCATATTATGCAACAGATTTAATGAATTGACACGGATTTAAGAGAAGAGGGACCCAAATCGGATGAAGGCGTGCTGGAAAAAATTCAAAGAGAAAGCCAAAAAGGATGCGGCCAGAGGAGAGGCAGGCAGTCTATTGCCCCTAGTACACCTAAGAATCTAGCTCTCCTGTAAAATCCAGCTGCTGTTTCCTCTGTAGGATTCAACCGTATGTACTGATTCGTCAGACCAGCAATACCACTGGACACTCGGACTACAATCCTGCAGATGGTTGACTTGTGGAGTCCATCCACCATCTGGAAACATCCAGTTGCGTAGAACTGTAGGGCCAACAGGAGCTGAAGTAGTGGGGGTACAGCCACGTTCCTATCACTCTCAAAGCGTAATGGTTTGTGCAACCTTCCTTCCCAGTTGCATTACAGAGTCTTTGGAGAAGTGGTATCTCCTTGAAAACTCATCATTATCATAAAACTCAGGATTCAAATTGTCTCTAATTATTCTGTGAGGAACTGTAGTTTTGGTTTCTCCACAGTAGATATGCTGCCATTTATCAGTTAAACCACCTCAAGTGGCAGTTCAGAATTAACCTCCAATCTAAGTTTATATAAAAAAGGTTTAAAGTGAAAACTAAACTTAGATTAATGTATTTTTCTTAAGTAATTTACACCTCTGATTAAATCCATCCTCTAATCTTAATGTAGTTGTTTTTAAGGGGTATCTGTACTTTACTATTTATATTTTTGACTACTTTTACTTCACAACATTCCTGAAGAAAATTATGTGCTTTTTACTCCATACATTTTCCCTGACCCACAAAAGTGCTTGTTACATTTTGAATGCTTAGCGGGACAGAAAATGGTCTAATTCGCACACTTCTAAAGATAACATCCCTGGTCATCACTACTGCCTCTGATCTGGAGGACTCACTAAACACAAATGCTTTGTTTTTAAATGGTGACTGAGTGTTGGAGTGTGACCCTGGCCATCTGTAAAAAAAAAAAAATAATTGTACCGTCTGGTTTGCTTAATTATCTTAAATTATTTGTACTTTTACGTTTACTTTTGATACTTAAGTATATTTAAAACCAAATACTTTTAAACTTCTACTTAAGTAGTATTTTACTGGGTGACTTTCACTTTTATTTTTTTCAAGTATGAAAATTGAGTACTTTTTCCACCACTGAATTTAATTTAACTAGGATTAATTTAAAACTATGTTTAACATTTGGTGCAACAAGATGAATATATAAACCCTTGATTTAACCCAGTTTAAGAGTTACTCCATGTTGCTGCTCCCCACCCACAGTGTCACCTTTTTCTCTCTGCTCTTACAGATCACCTACAAGGCTCTGAGCTCCTTGGACCCCAGTGCAGACCTGACCACCCAGCGTGGCAGGGTGTTCAAGCTACGCAACGAGACCCACCACCTGTTTGTGGGGCTCTACCCGGGCACCACCTACTTCTTCACCCTCAAAGCCAGCACCAACAAAGGTTTTGGACCCCCTGTTACCACCCGCATCGCCACCAAGATAGCAGGTGAGTGAGACCTGTTCAGAGCAGATAGTCTTAATAGTGGTGTTACGTTGGTATCAGAAGTTCACATACATACAACAGCAAGCACTACTGTAACGATGTATGCTGAGAGCCGGGAAGCAAGTTCAATTTGTTTTAATAAATAAATAATGTTTTAATAAATAAACGCAACTAAATACAAAACAAGAAACACAAACAACGCACAGACATGACACTGGAACAGAAACAGGAACAATGATGACTTGGGAGGAAACAAAAGGGAGTGACATATAAAGGGCAGGTAATCAAGGAGGTGGTAGAGTCCAGGTGAGTGTCATTATGTGCAAATGTGCATAACGCTGGTGACAGGTGTGCGCCATAACGAGCAGCCTGGTGACCTAGAGGCCGGAGAGGGAGCACAGATGACAACTAAAACAGAAATTACGTGCACCATTGTACCATAGCAGTTTTGTTCTCCTTTTTCCTTTTGTATGTTGTATGAAAGTAAAAAACCAACACTGTGACATTGTAAAATGCTACGTTTTCTAAAAAAATACCTTTTAGAACAAGGCTCGAACACCTGACTAAAGACTTGTAAGGCCAGTATATTATTGTTCATTTTTTTAAATGGATACACCTCAGTAAAACAGTGACCTTTCAAATGTCTATATAGGGATTACATGCTGGGAATGATTCATAAAGTTGCGTGAGTCTCACTGTAGAAATTAAGCTAGAGTAGAATAATATATTTATACGCTGAGATAAAACAAAGTTGGGGGATGAAGAAAATCACGTGGTTGGCACGTTATTGACACACCAATTTAATGCTGTTGCTGACAGTCAAAATATCACTGGAATGACAACGTACAGTACACCGAATGTAGCAATCAAACATTGTTCATCATTGTGCACCATTCATTTGAATCATGTCATTCCTGACATTCATAGATAGAAATGGTGTAACACAAGCATGAAGGATTTGTCTTCTTATCTCTGAAAGTAAACATTCCCTGTCTCAGTTGTCAGTCATCCAATAGACTAGAGCCTTGACGGCCTGGAGCATCAACACCTTTCTCTTTGATTCCTGAACGAATTGGCATTTCTAATTCCAGACTTGGTTTATCTAATCAATGTTGTCCAATGAATGTTTTGGAGATAATGAAGACGTGACATTTTAAAGAGATGGCACTATCGTGACGTGTATAGGGCAAGGCTTTCACACCAACATGCTTGTGTTAGGATACATCTTTAAAAAGGTCAATCTTTAGCAATGGCTTTATGGACAATATTGACTTAGGCCAATTCCATAGTCTATTTACTGTTACTGTATGCCATACTCCGTTCTGGATTAGCTTCAGCAATCACAGGGCTAAATCCATTATTGCAATGATGTGAGGGGACCAAGTGCATTTTAAAGATAGGAATTCAACAGGGTTTTGTTCATTAAGAAACAAAAGTAACTAAAACAGACTCAATCATGTTAGTCTTTTGTGGCATAACATTTAAAAAGTGTTCCATGGCGTGCCCCAATGAACACTTACTTGATCTCATCCCCTATGAATCTTTCCCCACCAGCCCCATCGATGCCGGAATACGAGACAGACATGCCCCCTCTGAACGAGACGGACACCACCATCACAGTTCTGCTGAAGCCTGCCCAGTCCAGAGGAGCTCCTGTCAGGTACCACACTATGACATCACTTCCTGTCAAAAGTTACATGTCCAAGTGTCTCTATTTTAGAAGTGTTAACTTCATCTTAGTCTGCTTCAAATGTGAAAACTCTGGCATAAAGCCTAACTCACACATTTTTAGCATGGCATTATGGAGGTGTCAAATTCGCAAAATAATGGTGTGTGGAAAGAATTTATATTAAATTGTATATATTGATTGTTTTATCTGCTTATCTGCACACTAAGAAATTAATTTGTTCATACTCAACACATGACAGTGCAGTTAACGCTTAGGCCTAATTGCACAGGTTTTTACTAAAGTGTTACCCCTTTCTTTCTCAAAAAAGACAAGTTATAAGCACAGAATCCAATTCATATTTATCTCGACCTTGAAATGGTTCACCGAAGTCCACAGAATCTCCTAAATTAAAAACGGAATTATTGTTCTTCCTGTGGGTGTTTTGAGGTATTAGAAGCAGTCATTCATATAAGTGCAATTTGTATGCAAAATGCATTAAGGGGATCAAGTTCAATTTGTATTGTAGTTGGCAGAGCAACACAGTTCTTTTAAAAGTTTCATCGCATTTAGTTCCAGTTTTGAAAACATAGCCTTGACAAAACAGACACGACATCCTTACTTATGCCAATTCAACACTACTGGCCGTTGGCTTGGAACAACAGCTTAACCGCTTTAGGAACATCAATCGCAAGCAGTTTGTTGACATTCATGAAAATATGGTTAGTGTGTGCATATTGAAATAGGACATTTTATGCTCAACCTAACAACTCAGAAGGAAACTATTTCCCAGTGTTAACCGAATCCCTCAATTGCCCTTACGGGCTAACATTTGATCAGAAAGAAAATGCTTATGTACTTGCTATTGGGCTAACAATATTTCCAGGCCTTGTGTAGAATTATAGAATTGAAATATCTGAAGGGAATAATACACTTGTGAAATTGCTAAATAGGAATTTAAATCCAAGTGGGTATTTACAGTATTCTATAATATAATATGCATGCTATATTACATTTTCTGATTCATCAACTACTAAATCCTTTTGTAAAACACTTCAAATATGCCCCTAAGTGCATAAGGTTCATTGCCATATTTCAAATCACATTTTATTTGTCACATACACCGAATTCAATGGGTGTTAACTTGCTTACGAGCTCTTCACAGTTAAAAAAGTATACTTAAAAGAAAAATAGTAACAGAAGAGGAATAAAATACACAAGAATGGAGCTATATACAGTACCAGATCAATGTGCAGAGGTATGAGGTATTTGAGGCAGATATGTACATGAAGGCAGGTTAGTGACTAGGCATCAGGATAGATAATAATAAGGTATTTGAGGTAGATATGTACATGAAGGCAGGGTAAAGTGACTAGGCATCAGGATAGATCATAATAAGGTATTTGAGGTAGATAGGTACATGAAGGCAGGGTAAAGTGACTAGGCATCAGGATAGATAATAATAAGAGTATGTGAGTGAGTGTATATATAGTCTTCTGAGTGTGCATAGAGTCAGTGCAAGATAGAGTTAGTGCAGATAAACGTTGTTTTATGTTGAAAACAAGTCATTACTTTGGAAATAACGATAGCCTACATTTCACATACTGTACAGATAATGCTTTAAAAAGTATAATGGTCTCTAGAACATAAAAGCTTTGCTTTAATGAAAATGTTTACCAAAAAAGCTCATGACAAGATCAGCCGGGCTGTTGTTACATCCATCCTGCACATACGGATGCAACTAAGCCTTTTTTCCAATGCACTTGTTTGGTCTCTGAAAGCCATTAGTTTGAAATTGATATTTTCTGTCAGAGAAAAGTCCACGCTCCTTTGGTCATCAGCAATTATCTCATATGAAAGATGCCAAATTAGAGGCTAGGATAATTTGCCCTAGTCCTTCACTGAAACATACATTTCCCTAATTGCATATAATTGTGAAGTGTGTTCTTGGCATAGATGGACATAATTGCGGACAACCACTATAGCGCCCCAGGGCTCAAAAGAAGTCCTTATCCATTCATGAACCCCAGAGCAGAAACAAACCCTCCACTCATTATCTTCCTCTCCATTGACAGGGCCTTTCAAAAAAGGCCAGTTTAAAGCCCACTCCTTCTGGCTCCTCACTTCTAATTAGGGGTAGATTTCCCTCTACTGGTCCCTCACAGAAATGACTGTCCAAAAGAAGTGCTCCCCCCAGACAAGTCTGTATTTATATGTTGGTTTCTATTCTAAATTTAAAGTAAATAACATATCATTTTCCACGGAGTTACCTTTATTTTCCAAAAGGTCACCAAACATTATATATTTTTTGGTTAAAAGTCCACATATTCAGCAGGTGATGTAATTCACACTGGAGATATGGACGTACTAATCGCAAAGCAAATTGAAAGTTTGAAATGTGGTGAATTTGGAGTGGTATGAATAGTTGATTGGAGCTTAAGAGAGAGCAGCAGTAAGACTCTCTGCTCAGATAAACTTTGTATATAGTTTTAAACTGACCCGACACAGACAACAAACCCATTCTGTATGTAAAACACTATGTATATATTCAGACATTAGGTAGTTCCTTATTAAATTCAATTGTTTTTATTAATTAATTTTTAAATCAATATTTAACCCATTTCTTATGGAACCTGGGGTCGAGTTAAGGGCCGTATGTATCAATCGTCTTAGGGTAGGAGTGCTAACACAGAATCAGGTACCCCATGTCCATGTAATCTTACTCATTGTGTTCTAAAAGACCAAACTGATCCTAGATCAGCACTACTACTCTAAGACGCTTCATATAGTGCCTTCAGAAAGTATCCACCACCCTTGACTTTTTCCACATGTTGTTGTGTTACAGCCTGAATTTAAAATGTATTAAATTGAGATTTTGTGTCACACACACAATACCCTTCAATGTCAAATTGGAATTATGTTTTTTGTAATTTTTACAAATTAATTAAAATGAAAAGATGAAATGTCTTGAGTCAATAAGTATTCAAGCCTTTTGTTATTGCAAGCCTTGATAAGATGAATGGTGCACTGTGTGCAATAATAGTGTTTAAGAATATGTTTTTAATGACTCATCTCTGTACCCCACACATACAATTAGCTCTAAGGTCCCTCAATCTAGCAGTGAATTTCAAACACAGATTCAACAACAAAAAACAGGGAGGTTTTCCAATGCCTCACAAAGATGGGTGAAAATGTTTAAAGCAGACATTCAATAGCCGTTTGAGCATGGATGGTGTATCAATACATCCAGTCACTACAATGCTACAAGCGTCCTTCCTAACTCAGTTGCCAGAGAGGAAGGAAACTGCTCAGGGTTTTCACTATGAGGCTATGGTGAAGTTTTTAATTACACTTTGGATGGTGTATCAATTCACCCAGTCACTACAAAGCTACAAGCGTCCTTCCTAACTCAGTTGCCGGAGATGAAGGAAACCACTCAGGGTTTTCACCATTAATTACACTTTGGATGGTCTATCAATACACCCAGTTACTACAAAGCTGCAAATGTTCTTCCTAACTCAGTTGCTGGAGAGGAAGGAAACTGCTCAGTGTTTTCACTTTAAAACAGTTTCAGAGTTTAATGGCTGTGATAGGACACAATGGATCAACAACATTGTGGTTAATCCACAATACTAACCTAAATAACATACTGAAAAGAATGAAACCTGTACAGAGTACAAATATTCAAAAAAAAATGCATCATGTTTGAAATAAGGCGCTAAATTAAAACTGGAAAAATGTGGCAAAGAAATTAACTTTATGTCCTGAATACAAAGTGTTATATTTGGGGCAAATCCAACACCACACATCACTGAATACCACTCTACAAATTTTCAAGCATGGTTGTGACTGCATCATATTGCTATGCTCGCATCGGCAAGGACTAGTTTTTTTTAGGATAAAAAGAAACGGAATAGACCATAGACAAAATCCCAGAAGAAAACCTGGTTCAGTTTGCTTTCCAACAGACACTGGGAGAGAAATTCCCCTTTCAGCAGGACAATAACCTGAAACACAATGCCAAATATACACTGGAGTTGCATACCAAGACGACATTGAATGTTTCTGAGTGGCGTAGCTACAGTTTTGTAAAAAATTAAATGTCTTGAAAATCTACGGCATGACTTAAAAATGGCTGAATAATGTGCAAATATTGTACAATTCAGGTGTGCAAAGCTCTTATAGACTTCTCACAGCTGTAATCACTGCCAAGGTGATTCTAACATGTATTGACTAAGGGGGTTCAATACCTATGTAATCAAGATATGTTACTGTTTTCTTTTTCTTTTTATTACATTTTTTCAAATGTTAGAATTTTGCTTCCACTTTCACATTACATAGAATTTTGTGTAGAGCGTAGTCAAAAAATGATAATTAAATAAATGTTAATCCCACCTTGTAACACAACAAAATGTGGAAAAAGTCAAGCGGCGTGAATACTTTCTAAAGGCACTGGTCAGAACTCTGATGATGACCCTTGGCCTTTGCCCTATGTTCCTCCCCAGTGTCTACCAGTTGGTGGTGAAAGAGGAACGCAAGCAGAAGGTGCGGCGGGCAGCCGACGCGCAGGAGTGCTTCCCCGTCCCCGTCAGCTTCAAGAATGCCTCCATCTTGGATTCGCCCCACTACTTTGCGGCGGAGCTCCCGCCCACCTACCTGACTGTGGTTCAGCCCTTCACCGTAGGCGACAACAAGACCTACAACGGCTACTGGAACCCCCCTCTCTCTTCGTCCAAGAGCTACAGCATTTACTTCCAAGCCCTGAGCAAAGCCAATGGGGTGAGCTGTCATACCTCCTTTAAATTAAGATCCATCACTGTTCAATGTCCATCGCTGTTGTATGTTGTCTAGATACAGATTACGGTTGTCACGCGTCCAGTATCACCATACTCAGAATTATCATGACAAGCAAACAAGACATGAAGCAGACTTAATTTTGAGAGAAAAACTTTTGTGAAAAAACAACCTTACTGTCATTTGGAGTCATTTTCCAAGCTATAAGACATTCACATAAAGCAGGTTTTTAAAAGACTAAAGAGTTTAGTCTGCTTTGTGTTATCCTCTTTGCCATAAAACATGTAGTATTGTAGTATCATGATAATGGTATTGTGACAACCCTAATACAGATGGGATTTTCTTTTTCAATGGAATGTCTTTGTTCAGCCTTTTAGTGAATAATGAAAGACCATGACGCTGGAGAGACGAAGCAGGTACGGGGAGTCAAACATTTAATAAAGAACGGACATGGAACGAGACCGGAACAGCGCCAGCAAACTAGTAAACACAGGCAAAAAACAATCAATGCAGCAGCGGGGAACAGAGCAGGGAACAGAGCCGGGGAACTGTCAAATATAGGGGAGGTAATAAACAGGTGATGATTGAGTCTAGGTGAGTCCAATATCACTGATGTGCGTGACGAGGGAACGCAGGTGTGCGTAATAGACGGCAGGAGTACGTGATGCAGGGCAGCCTGGCCCCCTCAAGCGCCAGGGGGAGGTAGAGCGGGAGCAGACGTGACAGGATGTACATTAGCATTTGCCTGTTCTTCTTTGTTTGCCAAATCGCAAACAGTATGCAAATGTATGGCACTCTAGCTCTTCTTATTCGTAAAAGGTTAGACTATAAAATATATTTTTCGAAATTGCTTAAAACCAGAGGGTGTTCCATAATTTTCCACCTCTGTAACGTTTTTTGGCGTTGGCACTGGCCGGCGGTATAAGCAGCGCCTTCCCAATGCTCAAGTTTTCCCATGATGTGGTTCAGTGTGCCTGAGCGGTGGTCACATCGACTTCATGATTTCATTGGATCTCAGTCAATTCAATCTGTGAGTTTTAGGCTCAGTGAGTCTTTTTGAGTCTTTTTGATAAAGTTATTGCATAAAATATGGATTTAGCTTGGTAGTTTAGACCTGCCATCAAGAATAAGGCATTTATTTCACGTCTCTCGTTCCTTAATCTGTTTCTCTTTTCACTTAAATTGTCCCCCATTACATTCAGGTTAGATACCAGAAATGTAAAATCAAGTGCAGCTTAACTGTTTCTCCGTGGCTTTAAAGTATGCCAGCCTATCATTATTATTTAATCTAATGGTTTTTCCATTTAGCTATTGTCACATATGTAAATGCTCATTGTAAACCACCGCTACTCACTTATACTCTCCATCTTTCAGTAGACTACATAGTGTACGTACTGTCGGTACTGTGCATATTCCCTTACCCGCCACTACAGCATGAAATAACCATGTGATTTGAGTTGTTCGTGTTTGCTCATCAAGTCTCCTTTCACGGGTGGCATCCCTAAGATGCCATTCTTTCATCCTTTCATTGTGCCAATTAGAAAGCATGCACATCAAATGAGCCCGAGCAGGCTTTTCCGAAGCTATGCGATGCCACCCAAATCCCCCGACATAAAAGACAAGAAAATACATTGCCTAAGGGTGGAGAGTTTAAGTCTGGAAAGAGAAATAGGGAGGGAGAGAGAGAGATAGTGAGAGAAAGAGGGTCGAGGGAGGCTTTTCCTCCCAATACAGACGAGCTGTCTGCTGATTCCTCAGCCAGGGCGGGTGCCAACTACAGTCGCCAACTCTCCTGGCACTGCCAATTGCGCTCGAAACAACCCCCGCTCTGGCCTCTCAAGTCCCCCAGGCTTCTTTCTTGAGTACAGGCTGCTTGTCCTACACAGTAGTGGCTAGGAGGGCGGCCATATTGACAGACTGGTCATATTTGCGTCAGGATTTGGTCCCCCCAGGATATGATGTTAAGGCTTGACAATTAAGACACAACACACCTCCATTTCCTGTAGTACCAACCAGACGGGAGCAAATTAAGAACATTTTCCGTGTGCTTTTGCCCAACATCTAGAATTTTGAACATGGTGAGGTACAGAGAGAAACTATACGTTTACGCAGCAGTATTCAGGTGCTTTCAAAGTGGCGCAAAGCAAAGAGCTGAACCTGAACAGTGACACAGAAAGATGGGAGAGAAATGGAACAAAGCAGGTGGCACTTTGATAAAATGGCCTCCAAATTCAGCATTCCCCTTGACAGGTAAAAAGGCTCACGTCGGCCGTGCAGCCTCGAATTAACCACAGTTCACCCAAAGTGGAGGGCAGGAGTTGTTTTTCGTATGACAGTGGGTGTCAATCAGATTTGATTCCCCTGTACTCAGCACAAAACGGGAAGCGCATCCATCAGAAGGAGCACTCCCTGTAAAAATCAGAGTGCCTTACCCATTGTCCCGTGGCAGACAGACAGACTGCGTCCGAGACAACCCAGACTCTCACACTCAGTAATGATGTCAATGCTTTGGCCTGTCACCAAAGGTAGTTTAATTGAGTCAAAATTAAATGTGCTCTTCTCTCCTTGCCCCCTCTTTAAAACTTACTTATTGGGCTGTTTCAGTTCTGACTGTATCTGAAGATAATCACCTTCAAGCCTATCAAAGATCCTGTTACAAATTCTTCGGTCAGGTACGGTTCCTTTCGGGTCAGGCCCAAATTATTGTCTCTTGCTATGTGAACGTGTCTGCGTGTTTATTTATTTATTTACTAATGAGATATTCTGAGTCATAGTGTTTTGGGGGGGATGGAGAAGGAGTTTCCTTTTATTCTGTCTTTTACTTGTTTTTGTTCAGTTCTTAAGGGGCATAATAATCATGTAATTTCAGAAGAACAAAAGTACCACATTTTGCTTCAATGCTTATCTTTAGTGTTAGTTCCTGGAAAGTCGCATGACATGTCAGACCACAATTTAGACTGGTGATGTGAGCGTGTTAGGACTCTGGGGCTGTCTGTGTCTTCTACAGTGGTTCCACCAGCTGCACCACAGGGACTTGGTATTCAGCTCAGGCTAGTGCTGTTAGCCACAAGATGTGTACCAACTCCCAACTAGAGACCTGCATCTGCAACTCAGCCTTAAAAAAGCAGCATTAATAAATCCTCTAAAGGATCAGACACTTTTTTTTTTTTTTATTCGCCTAAAATGACAAACCCAAATCTAACTGCCTGTAGCTCAGAACCTGCAGCAAGGATATGCATATGCTTGATACCATTTGAAAGGAAACACTTTCCATTTTCTGGAGATGTGAAATTAATGTAGGAGAGTATAACACATGAAATCTGGTAAAAGATAATACAAACAATAAAACATGCGTTTTCTATTTTGTTTTTGTTTCATAATTTTTGAAATGCAAGAGAAAGGCCATAAAATAATATGACAGTTTAGGCGCAATTTAGATATTGGCCACTAGATGGCAACAGTGTGTGTGCAAAGTTTCAGATTGATCCAGTGAAGCATTGCAATACCGGACAATATTTTGCAAGTCTGCCCAAATGTGCCGAATTGGTCAATTGATACATTTTCAAGTACATAACTATAGAGAACATACAAAATGATATGATAATACAACATTACATTTACACACTACCAGGATTGTCATACATGATGGATCATTAGCTTATACACTAACTTTCACACATCTAGATGGCTGGGTAGAACCCAGTTCCTACATTTGAATATAAAAATGTATTTTATCAAACAAAACTATGCTGCATTTTATCTCTGTGACCCTCAGGATGACAAATCAGAGCAAGATTACTGAATGTAAGTACATTATCTATCTTCAGAGATTAATGTATCTAAACAACAATCCTTAAATAACTTTCCACTATCGGAAAGACTATAAATTGTCCCTACATTTATTAAGTCTACTGCTCATACTCTTGAGGCTTGCTCATTACCATCTTGTTGTAAAATCTTTTGCAAATGGCCACCTCCTTTCGGGTCGAGCTCATGCATAAGCAGAGTGTTGTGAAACAGGTGAGCGGTGGTGAATGGGGAATTCTCTTTTGGCTTTCACAAGTTTTTTCAATGGAATGCCAGGTGCTTTGAAGTGGAGGTCATGTGTATCAACAATGAACACAGTTGACATCGGTGATGCTTTGTTTGAATTCATCAAGCCCCTAGTTATCATGTTCCTTGGCCAACTAGCCCTCTTTCTAGGGAGGTGGTTCATAAAAACTTTTACGAGCACTTATTAGCCACTGTAAATTAAAGAGGGAAAAAAACACAGCACTCTATATACATTACAGTAGTGCCACGACTACAACTTTACTCTATATACATTACAGTAGTGCCACGACTACAACGTTACTCTGTATACATTACAGTAGTGCCACGACTACAACTTTAATATATATACATTAGAGTAGTGCCACAACTACAACGTTACTCAATATACGTTGCAGTAGTTCCACGACTACAACTTTACTCTATATACATTACAGTAGTGACACGACTACAACTTTACTCTATATACATTACAGTAGTGCCACGACTACAACGTTACTCTATATACGTTTCAGTAGTGCCACGACTACACCGTTACTATGTATACGTTACAGTAGTGCCACGACTTTAACTCTACTCTATGTACATTACAGTAGTACCACGACTACATTACTCTATATACATTACAGTATACATTACAGTAGTACCACGACTACAACATTACTCTATATACATTACCGTAGTGTCACGACTACAACGTTACTCTATATACATAACAGTAGTGCCTCGACGACAACTTTACTCTATATACATTACAGTAGTGCCACGACTACAACGTTACTCTATATACGTTACAGTAGTGTCACGACTACACCGTTACTATGTATACGTTACAGTAGTGCCACGACTTCAACTCTACTCTATGTACATTACAGTAGTACCACGACTACATTACTCTATATACATTACAGTATACATTACAGTAGTACCACGACTACAACATTACTCTATATACATTACCGTAGTGTCACGACTACAACGTTACTCTATATACATAACAGTAGTACCTCGACGACAACTTTACTCTATATACATTACAGTAGTGCCACGACTACAACGTCACTCTATATACATTACAGTAGTGACACGACCACAACGTTACTCTATATACGTTACAGTAGTGCCACGACTACTTGCCTCTCGATTGAAGTTAGTCGATCCTTGTTTCCTCCTCTTCCGCTCGTCCTCAATACTCTCCAATCCCTATTTAAGAAGTTAATTTCACAGGGATTCTTACACAGGCCATATCAGGAGCTCTATCTCAGGATCATCTAAGACATGCTTTTAGACCCTCAAATCCTAGATTGTTCCAAATGTACTCTTTTTCTCTCTGTACCCTCTCCCTTTTCACGTACAGGTCATAGAAATGGAACAAGAGTACTAATAACTCAAAGATATAGGCAAGCTCTATTATTATTACCTTCTATTTTGCATGTTTTTATCAGCTCCTGGCCTTTCTTTCATTTCTATCACCTTTATTTTATACGCTTGCCTGATGCTGATGTGCGGTTTCAATTCCCCCCGAAGTTCAGTGGATATGTCTGGGTTATGATATGCTGGAAGTGTATGTGCTTGTGTGTGGAGTGTGGATCTCTTCGAACCTCAGCAGATGCTTTTATCTCAAGAAAGAGACATGTTAAAGTGCACTCATTATTACACTCAGACGTCTGTCACTGACTAACTTGACTTAGTCCCTTTGGTTTATTTTGGAGTTTAGGGCGTTCACCATAGCTCGTCACCACACTCTTCTCTGGGCAAGGGCTTTTACTTAATTGAGTTCTTAGAGTGGACATCTCCAGTTGTATTTTGGCCTTCCCTGCTTTCTATTTCGTTGTGAGTTGTAGTCCTTTGCCTGTCTTGTTACGTTAATTGTGTTTTTGAGTGTGTGTCCAATTCACCTCCATTTCCTTCTCCTGATCAGTCTGTCACAGTATATTTTTTTAGTATTATTTTGTAGGTTCAAAATCTAGGGTGTTTACAGTAGTTAATTGTATTTGGCACTAATATTGACCAGTTTCATTCCCTTTATTGACAAGTTTAGCATGTAGTGTATCTGTGTTTGTCAAGATCCTCGTAGAGAGGAGACCAAGGCACAGCGTGATATGAATACAAACTTACAAAACAACAAATGTGACACTATTTATAAATATATAAACAGTGCAGACACAGGCAACTAGACATAGACAATAACCCACGAAATACCCAAAGAAGATCGCTGCCTAAATATGGTTCCCAAACAGAGACAACGATAAACACCTGCCTCTAATTGAGAACAAATCTAGGCAACCATAGACATATATAAACACCTAGATGATAAACAACCCCATAAACCTACAAAACCCCTGGACAGTACACAAAACACATACATCACCCATGTCACACCCTGACCTAACCAAAACAATAAAGAAACAAAGAATACTCAGGTCAGGGTGTGACAGTACCCCTCCACAAAAGGTGCGGACTCCGGCCGCAAAACCTAATATAAAGGGGAAGGTCCAGGTGGGCCTTTTTTATGGCGGTGGTTCGGGTGCAGGACGTGGACCCCGCTCTACCTCAGTCTTGGCCCACTTAGGTGGCGCCTTTGGAGCGGGACCCTCGCAGCGGACCGCGGACTGAAGATCATCGTAGAGGGCGTCACTGGACTGAGGAGCGGCTCTGGCCGCTCCGGACAGGAGGGAGATTCCAGCATTGCCGACGTGACAGGCGGCATTGGCAGCTCCTGGTTGGCTGATGGCTCTGGCAGCTCCTGGCTGGCTGACGGCTCTGGCGGCTCCTGGCTGACTGACGGCTCTGGCGGCTCCTGGTTGGCTGGCGGCTCTGGCGGCTCCTGGCTGGCTGACGGCTCTGGCGGCTCCTGGCTGGCTGACGGCTCTGACGGCTCCGGACAGGAGGGGGACTCTGGAGGCTCAGGACAGGAGGGAGACTCTGGCGACTCAGGACAGGAGGGAGACTCTGGCGGCTCAGGACTGGAGAGAGACTCCGGTGGATCCGGACTGGAGGGAGACTCCGGACTGTGACCCGTCGTGGTAGGTTCCGGACTGCGACCCATTGTGGTAGACTCCAGATTGCGGCCCATCGTAGGAGGTTCCGGTCTGCGGCCCGTCGTAGGAGGTTCCGGTCTGCGGCCCGTCGTAGGAGGTTCCGGTCTGTAGACTGTTGCCGGACGCTCTGGACTGGGTACTGTTGCCGGATGCTCTGGACTGGGTACTGTAGCCGGACGCTCTGGGCTGGCTACTGTAGCCGGATGCTCTGGGCTGTGTACTGTAGCCGGATGCTCTGGGCTGGGTACTGTAGCCGGACGCTCTGGACTGGGTACTGTTGCCGGACGCTCTGGACTGGGTACTGTTGCCGGACGCTCTGGACTGGCGAGGCGCACTGTAGGCCTGGTGCGTGGTGCCGGCACTGGTGGTACTGGGCCGAGGACACGCACCTCAGGGCGAGTGCGGGGAGGAGGAACAGGGCGTACTGGACTGCCGAGGCGCGCTATAGGCCTGGTGCGTGGTGCCGGCACTGATGGTACCGGGCTGGGGACACGCACCTCAGGGCAAGTGCGAGGAGCAGGAACGGGGAGTACTGGACCCTGGAGGCGCACTGGTGGCCTGGAGCGTGGTGCCGGCACTGGTGGTACCAGGCTGGAGACACGCACCTCAGGGCGAGTGCGGGGAGAAGGAACAGGGCGTACTGGACTGCCGAGTCGCACTATAGGCCTGGTGCGTTGTGCCGGCACTGGATGTACCGGGCTGGGGACACGCACCTCAGGGCGTGCGAGGAGCAGGAACAGGGAGTACTGGATCCTGGAGGTGCACTGGTGGCCTGGTACGTGGTGCCGGCACTGGTGGTACCGGCCTGGAGACACGCACCTCGGGCGAGTGCGGGGAGGAGGAACAGGACATGCAGGGCTCTGGAGACGCACAGGAAGCCTTGTGCGTGGTGTTGGCACTGGTTGTACTGGGCTGGGGACACGCACCTCAGGGCGAGTGCGGGGAGCAGGCACAGGACGTACTGGGCTGTGGAGGCATACTGGAGGTCTGGAGTGTAAAGTTGACACAACCCGTCCTTGCTGGATGCTCATTCTAGCCCGGCCAATGCGAGGAGCTGGAATATAGCGCACCGGGCTAGAAATGTACACTGGAGACACCGTGCGCATCTCTGCATAACACGGTGCCTGACCAGTTACACGCTCCCCACAGTAAGCACGAGGAGTTGGCTCAGGTCTCCTACCTGACTTTGCCAATCTCCTCGTTTTCCTCCCCCAAAAAAATATTGGGGCTGCCTCTCGGGCTTCCGTGCTAGCCGTGTACCCTTATATCTTTGCCGTTCCTCCATTCTCCTGTATCCCTCCTCGCACTGTTCCAAAGAATCCCATGCAGGCTCTGGCACTCTCCCTGGTTCCTCCCAGGTTTGTTACCCATTCGTCCTTCTCCCGGGTCCATTTCTCCATTAAGAGCTGTTCCTCCCAATCACGCTGCTTGGTCCTTTTAAGGTGGGTTATTCTGTCACGATCATCGTAGAGAGTAGACCAAGGCGCAGCATGATATGAATACATCTTCTATATTTAATGAAGAAAGAACACTAAATCAAACTTACAAAACAACAAACAAACGCAACGCTATATATAAACAGTGCAGACACAGGCAACTAGACATAGACAATAACCCACGAAATACCCAAAGAAGATCGCAGCCTAAATGTGGTTCCCAATCAGAGACAACGATTTTTCTCAGGCTTTCGCTTGCAATATCAGCTCTGTTATACTCACAGACAATATTTTTACAGTTTTGGAAACTTTAGAGTGTTTTCTATCCTAAGCTGTCAATTATATGCATATTCTAGCATCTTGTCCTGACAAAATATCCCATTTACTAAGGGAACGTTATATTTCCAACAATGAAAATACTGCCCCCTAGTCACAAAATTAACTAGGCGCTGTAAAAGTAGCGGGTGCATTACACATTCCAAAGGGCATCACAGTGTATTGTATGAAGTTATCAGGCGTAACGATAGCCGAGATGTCAGAAGCTCGAGAGGTCAGAGGCACCTGCCAATAACCTTATTGCAAATCTAACTTACTTACATAAGCAGCAGAGCCAACTCTATCAATGCAGTCATTTAAGCAATGTAGAGGAAGATAATCAGACTTTGTAATGGCATTTACGGGACGATAGTCCGTACACGTACCATCAGGCTTAGGAACGAGAATGCACAGGGAACTCCACACGGAAAGAACGCCTACCATCTGGGGTCTTTATCACATAATTGGTGTCACATAGTTTCTTTTCCACAAGATATGGCCCAGACAAATGTGCTGACAGAGGTGAGCTAGGGATTGGCAACAAAACTAAAATGTGTACCCCTGGTGCAAGAACGGCCAACAGGCTCTTTGTCATAATGTATCTTCATGCGTTTTTTGAAACAAGGATAGAGACTTTGGAGCTGACGCACATGCGGCCTTCAGTCTCTCACGCATCTTACTGACATAATACAACACATTTTTAGGGGCGCTACTGGGTGTAGGAGAAAGGAAAAAGAAGGTCCGCAGGGCTGAACCCTAAGGACTTTTGTATTGTTTCCCTGATAGCAAATAGGACAAAGGGTACCCCCTTATCCCAATCGGTACTGATAGCCATGCATACTTGTGTAGCATTGCCTTTAGCGTTTGATACCAGCGTTCGGGGGACCGTTGACTCTCCGGATGATACGGAATGGAGACCTGATGAGAAATGCACAGCATCTTTAACACATTTGAGAACAGTTTTGACATAAAGTTGGTTCCCTGATCAGTTTGGATTACTTTAGGGAGTCCAAACGTAGAGAAGAACTCCACTAGTGCCTTCACCACAGTCTTAGCTGTTATAATACGGAGAGGGATAGCCTCTAGATATCAAGTAGCACTGCACATTATTGTTAGTAAGAACTGGTTACCTGACCTGGTTTTTGGCAACGGACCTACACAATCGATTATCACTCGTTCAAATGGTTCCCCCACCGCAGGAATCGGGCAGAGAGGTATACGAGGAACTGTTTGATTCGCTTTCCCAGTGAGTTGACATACATGACATGTTTTACAAAATTGAACCAAGTCAGACTTCAAACCTGGACAGAAAAAAGGTTGAAGGACTCAGTTATAAGTCTTTGAGATCCCCAAATATCCGGAACACGCCTGGTCATGGGCGAGTGAGAGCACCTGCTGTCAGAACGGTGTAGGAACAACCATTTGACACACTTCACTCCAGTCACTAACAGAGTCATGAGCTGCCCATTTACGCATCAAAACTCCTGCTTCCATAAAGTAGGCAGTCTCCCTAGTGTTAGCTTCCTCAGTGGAAATTACTGAAGCAAAACACTTACGAAGATCAAGTTGTAGAAATATCTCAAGGATGAGCAATGGAAACAGGATGCACCTGAGCTCAATTTTGAGTCTCATAGCAAAGGGTCTGAATACTTATGTAAAGAATCCTGTTTTTCCTTTGTCATTTTGTGCTCTTGTGTGTAGATTAATAAGGAAAACATGTAATTGAATTAATTTTAGAATAAGACTGTAATGTAATAAAATCAAGGGGTCTGAATACTTAACGAATGCACTGTTTTTGTTCTGACCTGCACTGTCAACTGTGGGACCTTATATAGCCAGGGCCTCCCGAGTGGCGCAGTGGTCTAAGACACTGCATCTCAGTACAAGAGGCATCACTGCAGTACCTGGTTTGAATCCAGCCGTGATTGGGTGTCCCACAGGGTGGCACACCATTGGCCCAGCGTTGTCCGGGTTTGGCCGGGGTAGGCCGTCATTGTAAATAAGAATGTGTTCTTAACTGACTTGCCTAGTTAAATAAAGGAAAAAATAAATACATTTAATAAAACTTTTTTTTAAATCTCTTGTGAATGAAGGCTAGCATGTGCATGCAATAAGGTAAGAAACAGTGCATGCCTTTATTTGCTACTGTTTCAAATCATAGTCGCACACCTCATGTAGCCTAGTCAATTGGCCTATATGTTTTGATAAGGTTTGTATCACAACTAAAGTGGCCAAACAACTTCTTAAAATTAAACACACTCATCCACTTTACAATCGGTGTAGAGCCTAATTGGCATACATAGGCGGTGTGTGAGTTTCAAGTTTGGGGAAGATGAATTTAACCATAAAAATACTAATTTTATTGATGTATTTGTATTTATTTTTCAGCTTTAATATTGCAGATAGATTCTATCAACATAATTGTCTGCATCATTCCTAATCCCCCATATATTTTTTTGTAAATATACAGTGCATTCGGAAAGTATTCAGACCTCTTGACTTTTTACCAATTGTTTTGAAACGTTACAGCCTTATTCTAAAATGGGTTAAATTGCCCCCCCCCCCCCTCAATACCCCATAATGACAAAGAAAACAATGGGTTTTTAGAAAGTTTGCAAATGTATTGAAAATGAGATACAGAAATATCAAATTTACATAAGTATTCTCACCCCTGAGTCAATACATGCATTTCATTTTCAATACATTTTCGAACATTTCTAAAAACATGTTTTCACTTTGTCATTATGGGGAATTGTGGGTAGATTTTCAAATGTATTGAAAATAAAATACTGAAATATCACATTTACATAAGTATTCAGACCCTTTACTCAGTACATTGCTGAAGCACCTTTGGCACGATTATGGCCTCAGAGTCTTCTTGGGTATTACACTACAAGCTTGGCACACCTGTATGTGGGGAGTTTCTACCATTCTTTTCTGCAGATCCTCTCAAGCTCTATCAGGTTGGTTGGGGAGTGTCGCTGCTCAGCTATTTTAAGGTATTCTTCATACTATAAAATAATAACAAATAATGCCACAGAATTCTAAGCAAATCTTGTCTGCTAAATGAACTAGTTTAGCCCACAACCATATGCCATAACCATTTCAGGGTCTAACATAAGGACAACTCAGAGTATGCTATTCTGTTCTTCTGAAATATACAACAACCTATCTAAAAATAAATCATTGGTTTATTGTGATAGTGTAGGCTATATTAAATGGATTTATTAGACTTTTTAAAATGTAGATGTTACAAAGGTTAGCATCAGTGTCTTGTAGGCTATGCGCGGAAGACCAGGAGATGCTAAACGTATATACTTGTATGATCCGCTCGTCGTCCCCTTATGCTATAGTTTGTACATCTCAATTTACAGTAGAAACCACATTTGTTAAATCAAGTCAGCCATATCTGCTATGTTGTTTTTTTTAAAGGCAGTAAATGAGGCTGAATGAACTGTTTCGCTGCCAGACAAGGCACCGCTGATAGCCAGATAGCAGTGGTAAGGTGTTGGTACTGCTGTTGGGACTTTGCTGTTGGGATAGCTTTTTGTAGGCTTTATGTATGTACAGTTCGTGAGGCTGACACGCTCTCTGATCTCACTCAGGGGGCACTGACTTCTCACTTGTACAAAGTTATAGAAACAAATGTATCTTATAGTATCTAAAATCACATGCCTCTCTTAACAAAAACACTTTCATCATTTTTCATATTTCATACACAACGTATAGGATGGAGATGTCGTACATGTAGTATATATATTTTTCAAGTTAGTATTTCCTTTATAACATTTATAATGACGTAACAAAATAACAACCAAAATGACATTATTATTCTTTGGATCGGCTCTAACCATTCCTCACATACTACGTTAGAAAAATTGTTACAGTATTCGCTTTAGAACGTGTTAGAGTTTCAGCAGGAGAATGTCTGTGAAACAAAGGCACATTCCTGTGTGAATTTGGAGAGGGAGATAGCTGAAAGGTTTGAACTGTCAAACCCAACCCCCTCTGTGGGTGAGAGAGGGTCTGATCTGACCCATCTGGATCCTCACAGGACAGTCTTTACAATGACAAGAGTGTGCAAAGCTGTCATCAAGGCAACTTATATATATATATATATTATACTCCGGACTTCGACATTGATTGTCCTAATATTTCTATGTCTTAAATCCATTCATTTACTTTTTGGATTTCTGTGCATTGTTAGATATTACTGCACTGTTGGAGCTAGGAACACAAGCTTTTCACTAGACCCACAATAACATCTGTTAAATATGTGTATGCAACCAATACAATTTGATTTGATTTGATTTTGGTATTCCCAGGCATTCTCCCATCCAAGTTCAGGGTGGTATGGCCACAAATCAAATCAAATTGTATTTGTCACATGCGCCGAATACAACAAACTTGCGGTGAAATGCTTATTTAACCGGTGCTATACTGCACCGCTATAACTCTGTGTTGTGTGTGGTTGATTGAGACTATAGACGTGGACTTTGGAGATCAGGTAGTTTTAATTAATCAGAATTCACTCTCTGCATCCTGCATCTGCATCCAAAGGGAAATAAAAACATTTGTAGTGCACATATATTCTGTGAATCGTCGCCTCTTTCTCTCATAATGCATCAAAATGATTTTTGAATACAGAAATTGGTACAGCCTCTCCTTATTATACATAACATATTTTACATAGATAAAACCACATACCTGCATCTAAAAGGAAATCAGACATTTGTAGAGCACATATGTTCCACGAATCGTCGCCTCTTTCTACAACAGATGCACAATAGGAGGGACTGGGATCATTCGAGGAGCTAGCCATCGTTCACACATACAATAGCCTGCCAATACCTTAGCTAGCTAATAACCACATGTTGAATTCAGAATGTTGATATCATCCTAAAAAGTACAATTACAAGTGCATCTTAACAATACCATCCACTTATGAGTAACCTCTAAATATACAACATTATTCATGAACAAAACACAGTGTGTATGACTTTGTGCTTAAAATAATAAAAATTTTCTGAAGATGATGTGCCTACCTCTCATAGCGCATCAAAATTATTTGAGCACAAGCACGCAGGGCAAAACGTAAGTACACAATCCCCTACTCCCAGGATGTAGGAATGCATAATAACAAATCAACATGACATATTAATATATGAACCTGGTGAAATTCACAGGGTACTTTAACAACTGTTACACTTACAACCACGTAACCAAAAATGCAGTTCAAGAAGTAGAGTTGAGAAAATATTTACTAAATAAAATAAAATAACAATAAAATATCCAAACGATAACGAGGCTATATACAGGGGGTGCTGGTACCGAGTCAATGTGCAGAGGTACAGGTTAGTCGAGGTAATATGTACATGTACAGTAGGTAGCAGTGTAAAAACAAGGGGGGTCAATGTAAATAGTCAGGGTGGCATTTTGATTAGTTGTTCAGCAGTCTTATGGCTTGGAAGCGTATGACAAAAGGTTTTCCTACTTATTATTTGCCTCATTTTGAAATCTTACTGTGTTTTCAAGCCAAATCTAAGATGCATTGAGGTAGCCAACTAACGTTAAACTAGGTAGCTAGCTAACTTCAGCTAGCCTGCTTCGCTAGAATTATAGTGATAATGATTAGCTTTCAAAATATACATACCCAGATACATAACCAGCAGTCTCTAGCTATACTCACAACCACTGGTTGCGGGTATGATCGTTGTCAGCCTGCAGAAGTGGTAGCGTCAGATGCGATCTGACCATCTAGCAAGACTGTGGGAACTGCATTGGCAGTATGGAGCACATCTTCACAAGGTTGAAGTTGGGAGACAGCTAACAAAGCTAGCGTTACTTGTGCAGACTCAGGGACTGAAAAATTCCAATCACCTATTGCTTAAAACCTGTTGAGGCGAGAACTCCACCCCCCCCCCCCCCCCCCCCCCCCCTCCCCCATTCAGCTGAAACGGTGGCGCAGGGAATGCAACAATATTCTTAGAAATATTTAACCTCCACACATTAACAAGTCCAATACCTCAAATGAAAGATAAACACCTTGTTCATCTACCCAGCGTGTCAGATTTTAAAAATGTTTTACGGCGAAAACACAGCATATATTTATGTTAGACCACCACCAAAACAAAGAAAAAACATAGTCATTTTGTCCAACAAAAGATTTACTAACCTCTTCAAAATCTTCATCAGATGACAGTCATATGACGTTACACAGTACATTTATGTTTTGTTCGATAATATGCATTTTATATCCATAAATCTCGGTTCAGAAAATTCTCCAAAATGTCCGGAGGAATTATAGAAAGCTACGCCAGATAACAGAAATACTCATCATAAACTTTGACTAAAGATACATGTTCTACATATAATTAAAAATATACACTGGTTCTTAATGCAACCGCTGTGTCACATTTTTTTTTTTACGTTACGGAAAAAGCCTAACATTGCAATAATCTGAGATGGCGCTCAGACGTAACAATATTTCTCCGCTATGTTGGAGTCAACAGGAATACAAAATTACAACATAAATATTCCCTTACCTTTGATGATCTTCCATCAGAATGTAGCGCAAGGAGTCCTAGTTCAACAATAAATAGTTTTGTTTCATAATGTTAAATTCTAGTGTCCAAGTAGCAGCATTTGCTACCACTTTCAGCTCAAATGCCCAAAAAATTACTTCTGGTCCAGGATAACTTTGCATCAAAACTTCCAAATTACATATTACAGGTCGACGAAACTGGTCAAACTAAGTGCAGAATCAATCTTCAGAATGTTATGATCATACAGATCGAATAGCATTCCAACCGGGCCATTCATGTTCATCTGGGGCTGATTGGAACAGACGAAGCACTCGCATACGCATACGCGCCTTCAAGCACATGGAAATCTTTTGCGACACTTAGTACTTTCCTTCCCATTAGGTCAAAGTTCACAGCAAATGCTCTATTATACTTTCTACTGAATGAGGACATCTAGTGGAAGACATAGGAAGTGTTTCCAGATCCATAACTTGTTGGGAAGGGAAGGGATGACGTCAAAGTTGCCCCAACTTTCAGGATTTCAAAACTAGTTTGGAAGATTGCCTGCCCTGTGAGTTCTGTTATACTCACAGACATAATTCAAACGGTTGTAGAAACTTCAGATTGTTTTCTATCCAATATTAATAATAATATGCATATATTAGCAATTTAGGACAGATTTTGATGCAGTTCACTATGGGCAGACAATTCATCCAAAGGGGAAATACTGCCCCCTATCTCTATCTTGCAAAGTATATGCATTTTTGAACCGAAGGCATGGTCACGCTAACACTGCCATCTACTACTAATTCTACTGCTACTGCTACTACTACTACTACACTAACTCCAATAATAATCTAACTCAAATCTAGTAAATACTATGCCACTACTAAAACGATACTGAATATGCTAATGAATGGAACATCCGTAAAAGGCTGTTCACTCGGTCTCAAAGAGGATGATTTGCATGTGGAGCTTGGCCTTTATACTGTGTTTGGGCAAAAGGTGGCATGGATAGTTGACATATTTGTAATCCAAACCCAACCTTAATTTACTCGTTGTGATGCACTGAGGTACCAAAATTGTCATATTTACACTTTGTAGTCAATTGACACTAGAATAAATGTTTTCAAAGGGATTTGTAGGTTTGACATACATTTTTATTTAACTGTAATTAACTGTAATTTTGCTAAAATAAGTCTTATTTTTTCAGATAACATTGTTTAAATGTCTTATGATGTTTTGATGAGAATTAATTAGATATTTTGCTATGATTGTTGCTTTTTCCAATAGTTTTACAATGACCCCAGTTGGTTATCCATGCATGTAAAATATGTTAGTATGAAGGATAACAAAGTATTTTCAATTCACACATATTTTTATAAATCCTCCAACTCCACATAGCCTTAGCTGACTGATAAAATGTGAAAATGAGATGTAATACTCACAGAGGATTTTTTTTTAAATCAATGTGATTATTTGAAAAAGCAAATTGTCTAATGCCTGTCATATTTGGTTTAATAATTTGCCCTAATCCAGCAAAGGCTTGTCACTCAAACTCAGTGAATCGGTCAAATAATGGATTGTACTGCCTGGAGTGACATATTTTTTCCTCCTCCTCTGCTAGCCCGGAATCATCCTAAAAAAGTGCTTGACAGTTTGTCACTGCCTTATTGGACTAGAGGGGCAAAAGGCAAAGCTCAGCTGTCACTTTGTTTAAGTGATGTACTCCTGTTATTTAAGCCTTGTCAGCTTGCCTGATGAAGCTTGGAGTATATATATAGCCTTGCACTGGTATATAGCCTTGCACTGGTCACCTCCCCTCTCTTCTGTCTGTCTGCTCGTTTATCCAAGACGCTGTTGAGCTTTCTTTGCAGAGCAAGAAAATGAGAAAAACTGGTAAAAAATTGAAAATTAACTTTGGAAAAGTTAGTTCAGTAGTGTTATTGTTATGATTGACAGTCTGATGTTGGGTGTGTCTTGTCCTGGGATACTCAGTCAGTGTCATTATACCCTGGAGGTTTTGTCTAGTTCCCAGTTTGTCCCAGGGACTCCCCCAAGGACTTATTTAGGAAGTTATTTGGACGTTGCGTCATGATCCCCTGATTGTCCCAGGTCCCAAACCATTATAAGTAAAGTGGCATCGGCGTTTTAAGGTAAGTGGTACACTGTTCAGCTAAAATAGTGTAAAAATCTCTAAACAATGACAATGATATTTGACATGATCACTTAGTACACATTTTTCAACATGACCCCACCTGGTATTTGAATGTACAACCTCTGGATTTTGGGTATTCTGTTCTTTCTGCTGTGCCACAAAGTTTGCAGAATTTCAGAAGTCCACTACACATTCATCACCTATAATACATATTTGCACTTAACAAAATAGTGCCATCTGCACTAAATCTGCATTAATTATCAGTTAATCTATGGAGAAGTACATTATATTATTTAGGAATATAGTGAAGTAAAAGTAGTCAAAAATATAAATAGTACAGTGAAGTACAGATAACCAAAAAATGACTTAAGTTGTGCTTTAAATTATGTTTACTTAAGTATTTTACACCACTGCAAATTGTGTCAAATATGTAAGTTGAAAACATTGTTAAAAGCTCTGTTTGTTTGTGTGGGTGTCCCTACAGTGGTTTGTGCTTTAAAAGTTGCAGCCTACTGCAGCACAGCTTACTTGGTGCGCAGAATTCTATGGCATGTTATTTAAGTGCCAACCTCTGGTACTTCGCTAGTTAGTGCTAGTTTGACCACCAAAGGGCATCTTTGAGAAGCATTTGATAGCCTTCAATAGTGGCTGTACTAGAGAATTTAAAACCTTTTTTTGTAGTACATAGTATATGGGACTGATTTTAAGAAATGTTGCTTAATTAATTTGATAAATATTATGGTGTATCTATTCCACGAAAAAAAAACCCTCTAGGAAAATATGGTGCTGTACAACATGACAGTCGGGAGTACAGGGTTCAATTCCCCGATGGGGAGGAAGGAGTAGGCTGTCCTTGTAAATAAGAATTTGTTCTTAACTGACTTGCCTAGTTAAATAAAGGTTATACTAAGAGCATAACATTTCTACACCATAATTGTAGTCTAACCAATACCCAAACGGATATTCAGTCAAAATAAAAAATCTCATTGATTTATCAAGACCAGTCCCCATGCTTGACTCAGAGCAGTGCGGAACGGTGCTAAAATAATTGTAGGCTATTGCTTCAAATCCTATTGCTTCTAACTTCAATATGCTCTTTAAATAAATAAGACCTCCACCACTTTTAATAGCACATTACTCAACACTAGTGAGACTCATGCTGCCTACGGTAGGCCTACAGTATAACGAAAAATATGATGTGATTCTCCGCCAATAACTACATATTGGAGTATTCTAAATGAAAACCAAAAGCCGCCTCATTGGTCTCCCGGTGGTGGCCGGCATGGGTATCTGTAGCAACGCATTTTGCATTGCCGTGACTTAGACAGCTGTGCCACTGGGGAGGCCCTGTATCAAAATACAGAGAGGTGTTGGTAAAGGTATATTGTCCTGCTGATAGCACATAATGGTCTATTATAATACTGTATATGGTGTCCAGGTCAGGATAACCAAAACATTTCTTTATTAAAGACTATCAGAAAGAATGTTGGTACTTTTTTATTTTGATCCAAAGCCATGAATGAGTGAGTCACTCAGCTTTGTGTAGGTGTGTATATGACTGTGCCATCAACTTGATAATATATAACGATAAGTGAGCAATTGTAATCTGAATAAAGGCCAAAATAATATTTGTAAAGGGCAAAACATGTATTTCTGTTTTTCAAGGGAGAGAAAAACACTGGGCCAATTGTGCCCCACCCTGTGGAACTCCCAACCACGGTCGGATGTGATGCATAATAATACTTTTTGGGGTATTATTTGTTTTGTCTTTCCTGGTGGATTAAACTGAAATTGCAACCAATCACGGGCCGGTTATGATACAGCCAACCTAACTTAGAAATACATTTGACGATAGAATTCTCCCCCTACCCTCCTTCTAGGCAAGCCCATTGTCCAACTACCTGCTAATAGCCATAATAGCGCTGTACAACGTAACCATTGTTTGAAACCGGTGTTTGAAAGAGTATTTTCTAGTAAGCAACCATTTGTTTACTTTCATTAGACAACTTTGTTCCAATATTTCTGTAATTCAGTGATATTTATTCCCATTGTAATTCATCATGAATCCATAACTAAATAAACATTGTCAATTTAAAAGAGTATTTTTATTATTATTTTATTAACAAAGCATAAAGAGGCCATTATTAGTTACATTGTTTTAGTTTGAATGTGCAGACTGGCACTAAGAACAGCGGGAACGTTTCCCTAGTCACCACCATTATTAATGCAATGTCCCTTAAAGTGCTGCCCCCTTCCTCCTCCTCCCTTTCCCACGGGCTAGGTCCATCTTCTATGCACGGCTCTGCGACCCATCCTGTGCCCCCTGCCCTCGTGCCTTGAACCTTGTGTGATATCAGTGGATACAGCTGGTGAACTGCAAAGCAATCCCAATGTGCGCCACTCGGGAGCCATGACCAATAAATACTGTCCTGCTAATAACAGGGTCAATAATATATCTGTGAGAATATCCAAGGGGCTTTTATATAATTCTAAATGAATAATAGTAATAATCTCTTTGTTTAAAAAATATCAATATTTTGGCGATTATTTTGTTTTCAAATAACGTAAAATGAGCGAGAAAAAATACATTCTTGAACATGGGGTGAGACATTGTTACTAATTTGCAAATAAAGCCAGTTTGTTATTTAGAATGATTTATTTCTGTTTTTAGAGGGCAAGAAACCAAAAACCTACAGTCATCTCATGGGTCGCCCAGTTGAGGGGGGCACGGGTATTGAACCAGCATCTGTAGCAACACAGCTTGCACCGCTATGCAGTAACAGAACATTGGGCAACTCAGGCGCTGTACAACGTGACAGGTCTGGAGCGGGCTACACTACTACACTAAGAGCAAAATAATCCTAACAAAATGAAATACTAAAAACCTTAGTGTAGCAACAGTTTTAGTAAGTAATACTGAAGTTGTGCACAATTATCAGATTCTATTTAGGTTTATGCCGCACACTCATTGTCAGTTAGAGACACAGTAGGACCCAAAAGGATAATCAGTGCTCTTAACGCCCTCTGTGCTGATCTGGAGCATTGAAGTGTTGACGCAGGGTACCGTACTAAACCACAAAGTACCGCAGCATAATCGCAAAACTTTTAGTGGAGCAACCACTGTACCATTACCAAAAGACAAGAGCTGTGAATTGATCATTGGTTCACCAATCAGGGCCTTGATGGACCACGTGCCTTGGGGAGAACGTTTCTTTGAGACCATCACGTGACGTCCCCGGGACAAACCGGGAACTAGACAAAAACTTCCAAGGTCCCCTTGAGAACGTTCCCAGAGTGACCATCACATGACGTCCTGTGAACTAGTCAAATGAAAGTCCTGGAACGTCCTAAAAAGGTCCTGACATGATCCTCAGTGACGTCCTGGGAACTTACAGGGAACTAGACAAAGGTCCCCTAGAGAACGTTCCCTTGGGACCATTATGGGACGTTCTCGGAACGTCAGAGGAATAACGTCATGCCAAAACTCTCAAGGGACCTAATGGGAACGTCGCCGAATGTCCTCAGGACGTCCCTGTATGCTGGGATGGTTTCCTCAAAGTTTATTTAACATGACCATTTGCAGTGAAAAATTATTTACTAAGATTATTGTTGCCGTGGTAACTAATCTCCTCACTCTGAGGTCCATTTGGGGACCTATTTTAGAGATGGCTGAGGACTGTAAATAAAGGGATGCAGGGATATTGAGATAAGGGGAGGTAAAGAGAGAAAGGGACGGAGTAAGAGAAGCAGAGAGGGTGATGAACGATTGCAGCATCTGTGTGGCTGTGTGACAGGCCCTGAGCTACCATGTTGGCTCTGTATAGATCCTTTTACGGACCCTTTCGCTAATAAAAGACTGACAGCCAGCCCTGAGTGCAGCACACACACAGATATGACAATTATTTCTCTCAATGATAGATGTCGTTTCAGTGGTTGGTTTAGCGTTTCGCTAATAGCTTTTCTCCACACGAAGTCTGGGACGTAAAGCCATCCACCCTATATATAGGGCTAGGTTTTCCTAACTTCATGTGAAATCCGAGTTTAAAGTTGATGGAGAGAGATAGCTTTATTTAATAAAATGCTATAATGGTGCTATAAGAACATACAGTAGGACTACTGGTAAAATACACATGAGGGGGTACTTACGGGGTATGGTAACCCAAAAAGATTGAGACCCTCAACTGATCTTGCGGATGCCATTTGGAGCACAAATGCCTTTACTGCTTTAGGGGTCAGCAGTTTTTAAGTGTACACAGTACTATGACTGAAATGTCTGTATTTCTGAACCCTTTCACCATTCCCATTCTTCTCTTGTGCCGTCTTGTTGTATTTCAGCCCCAAGTCCAGTGGAACGTGACAAGAGTGATGGACATCACTGTGTTGGGACAATATAATTGAACAACTATGTCTGTCTCTGTCTTCTCAGGAAACCAAAATCAACTGTGTGAGACTGGCTACTAAAGGTATGAGAACTCTTCTTATATTTTCCATGCGTAGGAAGTAAATTACTTGATGCAATGAAATCAGAGATATACATGTTTAACAACGACTCGGCCCAATGAATGCAAATTGTATTGAGAGTGGTATATGTACACCTGCATAGAGGTAGACTTTCCCTATACGTGACCACAAGCCCCACAATCTTTTCAGTGTTGAACCTGCATGGTTTCGGTCTATACAGTCCAAGATTCTGTGCAGCTTTTCTTTTTCTCTCCATTCCACTTCTTTTCTTTTCTCCGAACCATCTTTATAAAAGAACACATTAAGGATCAGTAGTATCTTAGGACAACCTCCATTAATGTAATGGATGGTGACAAAAACTAAAAACGGGTTCACGCATTTCACCATTTAATTATTATGTTTGATTTCCTCCCATTTTCTTTTTAAGTTGCTGCTTATTTTTTTAGACATACATACAATTGTGCATTGACGATAATCTTCTTATTTAGTTGTCAATTTTCCTGTTTTCTTTTGTCCGTGTCAAACATTTATCCTCATCAGTGGGCTCTTTCCTTTCTTTTCTCTTACCATCCTTCTGTTATGAATTGAGCTCTTTACAGTGAGTCTATACTTGTAGACACACTGATTGTGTGTCTGCTTTGGAAAATACATGCATTTTGTGACCCTTCATCTGTTCAAGTACAAATACATGGCTTGATTATTTCAATATGAATGGATTTTATAGTTTTATACTTTATAGAATCGAATAATAATAATTGTTAACATGGGATTCTTGAGCTTCTTGTTCGCTAACACCAAGGAAATGTTGCTGAGATTGAGGCTGTCCTAATACGGACACCATAAAAGTTGAGGTCCAATTTTGGATCGAAACTGCCACTAAGTTCAAACATATTTTGTGTTCTTTTCCATTTTTTACTCCATCTCCTTTTATCCTTCTTCCAGTCAGAATCAACGGTTAATACCAATGTTTGCATTCCAATGTCCCATTCACATGCACTGAGAATCAAACCTCTAAAATATTCCTCTGAAGTAGATTTTTAGAGCCGAAGATGCTATTAGAAGCACTTCTACTACTTGCTTTAATGGAAGCTATCAGAAGCTTGTTGAAATTAATATATTCAACCATCTATATATACTGTATAATCATACTGCCCATAGTTTTCTTCAAGGTGTTTTAGCAATAGTACTTGATTTTTTTCCTACTACTGTGCTAAATGTGAAATTGAAACGATGAAGGCGACTTTTTTAGAAACATTTTCTTTGTTTCTTTTTTCTCTCATGCATGCTGACCGGGAATTATAAACCTTGTTCTTAGTGGTAATAGGTAGGGGACAAAATACCACGCCGTACATACTTGTCATCCCCAGTGAAGGTGATTATTGCTCGATAGACAGATTTCTTTCTTCTGTTATTTTACAGACATTACTTTGGTTGTTCCCTCCTACTTCTTCTGTTTGTATTTTTATTTTCTCTCTTTCCTCATCTTAATGCATTTGTTTGCATGTCTGGCCCTCAAAAGTGTAGCTGGCTGTCATTGATTCCATTGAGACTAATGTAGATTGGTGCCATAAGTATGTATGGTTATCGTCCCTCTTATTATTGTCATTGTTTGTTTATTTAAAAATCCCTGACATTTGTTTGACCCAAAGTTGTCTTGTAGTTTTGCTCATGGATGTATTAATCTTTTCGGCTGATTTGAATATGTATCTATTTTTCCGTTATACGTTTGGTAGAAAAACAGATATAGACATGGCTTAAACACAAATATCTGACACAAATTTGGTTATTTGCATCTACCACGATCTCTTTATGATTGTCATTTTTTTTTTCTCGTGGCAAGAACATTATTTTGTACTTTTTTATAAGTGCCATATGCAAAAATTGTTCACTATAACTGTAAAGCAAGACCGTAAATTAAGTTATTCAGTTATCATGCCAAATTCTCAAATGTCTGAACTTTATTTTCAAATATTTAGGTCTGACTTACTACAAGGAACGCATGCATTGTAATTATTGCGTTACAATAGGGATGAGTCAAGATAAGCTCTAGTATGTCTCTGAGCAAAACATCCAAAAGCTTGACACATTATGTCAACCCCTTCCCTTCCTTTCCAAATTGAGTCTGCATTTACTCACCCAAACATCCTCCATACAACTGTTGTGCAACCTGCTTATGCTCCACCCTCACTGCTTGTCAACAGTGCGCTCCCTGAATGGAACATCATACCAGTTAGCTACTCTCCTGTCTGGCTAGATATAGACCAATGACCTGTGTTTGTAATGTCTATACACCCCATTTCTACACATCTTTGCCATAATCCACAAAGAATCATGTTCTAACCTTGTTCATCCATATATTGTCTGTGAATGTCAACTACCATTTAGATGTACCATACAGAGTTACACATTTAACATACAGATTGTGTATGTAGAGTTTTTGCTTCTTGTGTCATGCTGTGTTGTGAGGAAATATGAGTTGCTTGCCATGTGTGTGCACTTCAAAAGGATGAGTTACAATACCTCCTCCCCCACCTCTCCCCTCTCCATAACTCCAAACCTTATCACAGAGTACAGCTTGCTTGCTCTTGATTCAGAGGAAATGCTGTTTTCTCCAATGGGGCTGGTGCCCATGTATATATGTGTTGCTTTGTGTCACTGTGTTAGGTGTTGCTTTACGTAGCATTGGAGCTTTGCTTTGGTACATGGAGATCTGACTGCATACACTTAACATGGTCAGGAAAGTCTGACCGTGTATAGTGTATGCAGACATCCCAACCTGATATCTAGTCGGTAGACTTTGTGAGGTGTTGCCTTGTGCTAAGTTTGCCCTTATACACTTTGATGAGTTTCCATCTTCCTCAATGTGTAGTGACAAAATGTTCAATGGCCGTGACTTGAATCGGAAAACGGTTGCTGGAAATCACTTTCTGGTGTCTAGGGAAAAGAACATCCAGGTTAGATGAACAAGTTGGCAATAAAGACAGTGTGGAGAATGAACAGACAATTTTAATTGTACAGAATACATTTTATTGACATCTATTTGGTATTTACCTTTGAGCACACCCAGGAAATAGGGGACATCCTAAGGACATTCGGCAACGTTCTCATTAGGTCGCTTTAAGGGTTTCGGCGAGACGTTATCCCACTGACATTCTAAGAATGTTCTAGGGAAATTACATTATCCTAGGGACCATAACAGTACGTTCAGCACAGGTCCCAGTTGGTCGCAGTATAACATTATAATAAGGTATTTTGATGTCAATTAGGGAACATTATGAAAAGGTTCCTATTTGGTTCTGATAAGATGTGGGACATCCATGTGACATTCAATGACCACAAGGGGATGTTTCATGATGGTCAAGGGGAAGTCGCATGATGGTCCCAAGGGAAAGTTCTCGGGGGACATTTGGCTAGTTCCATGTAAGTTATCAGGACATCATGTCAGGACCTGTTGGGGACGTTCTCAGGACTTTCATTTTACTAGTCATTAGTATTTTATTAGGATCCCTATTAGCTACTGCTAAAGCAGCAGCTACTCTTCCTGGGGTCCACACAAACATAAAGCATGACATAATACATAACATTAATAGAGAAGTACAGCACAAGAACGTAACTACATACAGTTGAAGTAATTTTTCCAACAACTGTTTATAGACAGATTATTTCACTTATAATTCACAGTAAGTTTACATAAACTAAATTGACTGTGCCTTCAATAACCTCTTCGGGCTAGGGGGCAGTATTTTCACGTCCGGATGAAAAGTGTGCCCAAAGTAAACTGCCTGCTACTCAGGCCCAGAAGCTAGGATATGCATGCAATTGGTCGAGAAGATAGAAAACACTCTAACATTTCTAAAACGGTTTGAATAGTGTCTGTGGGTATAACAGAACTGATATGGCAGGCAAAAACCTGAGAAAAATCCATCCAGGAGGTAACAGTGTTTTCAAAGGGATTTCTATGTGGATCTAGATTTCTAAGTGCACTTGCTTGCAGTTCCTATGGCTTCCACTGGATGTCAACAGTCTTTAGAAATTGGTTGATGTTTTTCCTTTGAGAAATTAAGAACTAGGGCTATTCAGAACGAGGGTCGAGTCTAGTGTACTGTTTGTTAGGGGTGAGCGAACTGAAAGCTCGCTCCACTTTGTTTTCGTCCGGTATTGAACACAGTTTATCCCGTCTTAAATGTTATTGATTATTTACGTAAAAAAATAGCAAATGTTGTATTAGGAAAGTTGTTTGAAATGTTTGGAACAAGTTTACAGGTAACTTATTAGATATTTTGTAGTCATGTTGCGTGAGTTGGAACCAGTGTTTTTCTGGATCAAACGTGCCAAATAAATTGACATTTTGGAGAAATAATGACGGAATTTATCGAACAAAAGGACCATTTGTGATGTTTATGGGACGTATTGGAGTGCCAACAAAAGAAGATCTTCAAAGGTAAGGCATGAATTACATCGTTATTTCTACGTTTTGTGTTGCGCTTGGCGGGTTGAAATATGAATGTCAAGTGTTTGTTTTGTGGAGTGCTATCCTCAGATAATCGCATGGTTTGCTTTCACCGTAAAACCTTTTTGAAATCTGACACGTTGGCTGCATTAAATTCTTGCGACTATCAATCCCGGATCCGGGAGCGTAATCATAGCCTCAAACTAATTAGCATAACGCAGCAGATATAAATCTTCCTACAAAATCTTCCTATTCATGAAAATCACAAATGAAATATATTGAGACACAGCTTAGCCTTTTGTTAATCACACTGTCATCTCAGATTTGTAGGCGAAATAGCTCCCGTTTGTTCGTCACTTTTGGCTGAGAAATCGACCGGAAAATGCGGTCACTACAACGCTGAACTTTTTTCCAAATTAGCTCCATAATATCGACAGAAACATGGCAAACGTTGTTTAGAATCAATCCTCAAGGTGTTTTTCACATAACGATTCGATAATATATCCGTCGGGACAATTGGTTTCTCATAAGAAGGAAAAATTGAAAAATGGCTACTTGTGTACTTTACGCAAGATTTTCTGCGGGAGCCATCATGTGACCACTTGCTAAATGTGGTCCCTTACGGCTATTCTTCAACATAAATGCGTAAAAATACGTCACAATGCTGTAGACACCTTGGGGAATACGTAGAAAACGGAAGCTCATTCGTAGCTCATTCACAGCCATATAAGGAGTCATTGGCATGAGGCGGTTTCAAAAAATGCGTCACTTCCTGATTGGATTTTTATCTGGGTTTCGCCATTTTGCCACAACTTTGGAAGTATGCTTGGGGTCATTGTTCATTTGGAAGACCTATCAGCTTTAACTGATGCCTTGAGATGTTGCTTCAATATATCCACTTTATTTTCCTGCCTCGTGATGCCATCTATTTTGTGAAGGTTATGTCGATATAAGACTCGTTTTTACTGTGGATATAAATGCTTTTGTACCTGTTTCCTCCAGCATCTTCACAAGGTCCTCTGCTGTTGTTCTGGGATTGATTTACACTTTTTGCACCAAAGTACGTTCATCTCTAGGAGACAGAACACATCTCCTTCCTGAGCGGTATAACGGCTGCGTTGTCCCATGGTTTTTACTTGCATACTATTGTTTGTACAGATGAGCGTGGTACCTTCTGGCGTTTGGAAATTGCTCCCAGGGAAGAACCAGACTTGTGGAGGTCTACAATTTTTTTCTGAGGTCTTGGCTGATTTCTTTGGATTTTTTTCCATGATGTCAAGCAAAGAGACACTAAGTTTGAAGGTAGGCCTTGAAATACATCCACAGGTACACCTCCAATTGACACAAATTACGTCAATTAGCCTATCAGAAGCGTCTAAATCCATGACATCATTTTCTGGAACGTTCCAATCTGTTTAAAGGCACAGTCAACTTGGTGTGTGTAAACATCTGACACACTGGAATTGTAATACAGTGAATTATAAGTGAAATAATCTGTCTGTAAACAATTGTTGGATAAATTACTTGTGCCATGCACAAAGTAGATGTTCTAGCCCACATGTCAAAACTACAGTTTGTTAACAAGACATTTGTGGAGTGGTTGAATAACGAGTTTTAATGACTACAACCTATCGTGCATACATTTATTTTGCCCCCCCACACCAAATGTGATCGCGACACGCAGCTTAAAATATCAAAACAATCTCTGAACCAATGACATTCATTTGGGGACAGGTCAAAAATCATTAAACATATATGGCAATTTAGCTAGTTAGCTTGCACTTGCTAGCTAACATTAATTTGTCTGATTTAGCTAGCTTGCTGTTGCTAGCTAATTTGTCCTGGGATATTAACATTGAGTTGTTATTTTGAAATGCACAAGGACCTCTACTCCGACAATTAATCCACACATTAAACGGCCAACCGAATCGTTTCTAGTCATCTCTCCTCCTTCCAGGCTTTTTCATTGTTTAACTTATATGATGATCGCATCTAAACTTTCATTGTATTACCACGACTACCAGCAAAACAGTTCGTCTTTCAGTCACCCACTTGGGTATAACCAATGAGGAGATGGCACCTGCTTCTATAAACCAATGAGGAGATGGGAGAGGCAGGACTTTCAGCGCGATCTGGTTCAGAAATAGGAATGAGTTCTATTTTAGCCCTTGGCGTCACATACGCTCGTTGGCGCGCGCGAGCAGTGTGGGTGCGATAATTGAATAACATGGATTTTTTTATTTATTTTGCGACGCTCGCACACTCGAAGTGTCCGGTCTGGTCAGCATGTGAGTGTATGTAAACTTCTGACTACAACTGTACATATACATTTCTTAAAAATATACATTTTCCTTTATTATTTTCCACTAACCTTACCACCCCTCCCCTAATTGGAGTAAACTAATGAACAACAATAGTTGGGCTTCTACTTCCAGCTTATACACTACATACTATATGCATTTTACGGACACAACCTATTTTACAATAGTTATATTTTGTTTGTTTTTACTCCTGTCCTTCCTCTACCCTCAACCTCTCCCATCTATCTCTTAACATCTTCGATATTGGATTTCTATTTGCCATATATTTTTCAACTTTGCTGTGATATTTCACAAAAGTTCTGAACTTTTCTGTCCTCATAGTGTCATTGATTGTAAATTAAAAATACATTTTTTGCTAAAAGTATTATTATATTATTGATCGATTGACTATGAATGTTAATGCCCCAAGCCTCTTGGTGTAATGGGTTAGATTTTGGCCTGACAATTCCAGAATTAGCAAAAAAAATGATATAAGTCTATTTCGCACTATTTGACCAGGCCTATGTCTAGTATGGTTTGTAGCAAGTGAAATATTTTTTATCAAAAAAGCAAGTAGATATCATGTTTCTGTCAACACATGCGTGGCAAGGACAACTCAAATGATCCTGTTTTTATGCCTAAAGAAGCCTGTTTCATAGTTGAAATGCTATTTGTTGAGGACAAGTTCTCAGTTCTGGACGGAACATTGACCATAACTTGTGGTATACATTGTAAACAAAGCAGATACATGTAGGGCATGTTCTTTTTATCCAAACTGGAAAATAAATAAGTCAGATAATGGCTTTTAAAGCCTTTAAATTACTGCGTGTCCTTCTGACCTAAACATTAGTGTTGACATTTTGTTTCCCGACGCCTAGTCTTGGTACCAATAGCATTGTGCATTGTTTACAGCGCCGATTAATCACATTAATCTGAGTCCATCTGACAACGCTCCAGTGCTCAGATTGTAATTCCGTTAGAGGCACTCAGCATTGCTGCTCTAATCTCACAGGGCTGCCGCATGTTCTGCCAGACAATAGCCCCCCATGCAGTGCTGTTTCCTCTGAAATCCCACCGCTGCCACCAGTGTCACTCATCTCTGCCACCCTTACGTAATCCATCAGCCCACAGATGCGCTGTTAATAAAGTTTGACATGCTCTTTCCATTTTGATGCATTACAGGGGATCTCACGAAATGTGAGCAATTAATGTGGCAGGCTGTGGAATCAATCTATCCCTCTATGGATGAGCTTAAGTTTTAATATCATGGGTTTTAGTCATAATTCCTATTTGATACCTAATTTTTACCTCAGCCCAAAGTAAAAAGCTTTACATATTTCTTTTTAGCCAAACATCCATGTCTGTGGGCGTGCAGGAATGCACAGGGATAATTTAATCAGGGAAAGATTACAATTTTGATGATGATGGATCAAGGGGTTCTGTATTAGGTACCAAATCACTCAAGTCTTACGGGAACCCTGCAATTAAGAAGTCAGTTTTGCAATATTCTTTAGAACAACAGATATCCTCATAAAATACAACTCAAGATGGGTATCAAAAGGGCTTCGTTGTAGGTTGTGATCATTTTCACTGCATCTCTTGTTTTGTCCCTGGGAACTGCAGGCATAATGGGCCTAGATATACAGTATATTGTTTATATTGTTTATATTGTTCATGTGAAAAAATACAACCTATGTCTATGACATAATATTCCCATGAGTATAGGGGAGATGATTGGTCGGTCAGAGCCCTGTTAAATAAGTATGTCTGATTGTTGGACAGCTCTGGTGGTATCAAATCAGAAACTGGCCTAGAACAGCCAGATGGGGGGACTATTGTTACATTATGACCTTTTGAACCCAATCAGCTTTTGGCAGGTTGACGGCGAATCAGGTTGCAGAGTAAAATGACAGAGACACAGCTATTTTAACAGAATCACTTGAGGAAGGATGCATACCATATGCCATTAAGCTCTTCGATACACACAAATATAGTGTCTTTATTGTATACGGTAAACTGAATTGTGTGTTTTTCCCTTTTCCCATTTTTAGGTTAAGTCTATGTAGTTTACATTCAAAGTAATTTAAAACGTATGTTAGTAAGTGTACCCCTTATGTACAACTTAGCCACTTAAGTGACTCTGCTAAGGTTAAGGTTCACCGGCTGTAAATATATTTGTCCGGAAAGGTAATGCTACAGTAGGGCTTAGAGAGTCCACGCAGATGGTTTATAGCTTTGAGTAATGTTATGGCCTGGCACTGAGAGAACGGTCAGAAAAGGATGCTCAACCTCTGTGACGCCTGATCTGAGTTTGGGCGATATAATGAGGCCTCAGACCTTGAGTCTTTGGTGAGTGTTACGGACTCTGTGGAGAACGTTGCTGTCTACCCCTTTGTGTGCACAATGTCTTTAATAAACATTCAAAATACAGTGGTGGTTGGCTTTATCCTTTGAATCCAGTATTTCCACACCTGAAGAACCTAAATTCCTAACACCAGATCCTGCAAAGTTAAGGGTTTATGTGAGCTACTGTAAGTCATTGATCTTTGGATAGTACAATGTTCAGTATACCTGTGTGTAGAAATAAAGAAATATGCAAAGATATACCTCAAACTGTTTAAAACTTATGTGTCAAAAGGACATTTTTTCAATCAATAGTTCAGTAAATTGAAGTCCAAGACATGCCAGGGTTATATTCTTAATCTCTTGGTTCAAAGGATATTTTGTAAAAAGGGATATGTAAAAGAGAGGCTAGAAATATGACACCCACACATTAGAATGAGTGTACTACTGTGCTTTAATTGTTTATTTGTTTATCAAGGTTGCTCTAATTCATTTCGGCATGTAAACAAAAGCCTTTCAAATCAAATACAATTGTATTAGTCACATGTGCCAAATACAACAGGTTACAGACCTTACAGTGAAATGCTTACCTATGAGCCCCTAACCAACAATGTACTTAAAAAATATATATATACAGTGAGGAGAACAAGTATTTGATACACTGCCAATTTTGCAGGTTTTCCTACTTACAAAGCATGTAGAGGTCTGTCATTTTTATCATAGGTACTCTTCAACTGTGAGAGACGGAATCGAAAACAAAATCCAGAAAATCACATTGTATGATTTTTAAGTAATTCATTTGAATTTTATTGCATGACATAAATATTTAATCACCTACCAACCAGTAAGAATTCCAGCTCTCACAGACCTGTTAGTTTTTCTTTAAGAAGCCCTCCTGTTCTCCACTCATTACCTGTATAAAAGACACCTGTCCACACACTCAATCAAACAGACTCCAACCTCTTCACACTGGCCAAGACCAGAGAGCTGTGTAAGGACATCAGGGATAAAATTGTAAACCTGTACAAGGCTGGGATGAGCTACAGGACAGTAGGCAAGCAGTTTGGTGAGAACGCAACAACTGTTGGCTCAATTATTAGAAAATGGAAGAAGTTCAAGATGACGGTTAATCACCCTCGGTCTGGGGCTCCATGCAAGATCTCACCTTGTGGGGCATCAATGATCATGAGCAAGGTGAGGGATCAGCCCAGAACTACACGGCAGGACCTGGTCAATGACCTGAAAAGAGCTGGGACCACAGTCTCAAAGAAAACCATTAGTAACACACTACGCCGTCATGGATTAAAATCCTGCAGCGCACACAAGGTCCCCCTGCTCAAGCAAAGGCCTGTCCAGGCCCATCTGACGTTTGCCAATGACCATCTGGATGATCCAGAGGAGGAATGGGAGAAGGTCATGTGGTCTGATGAGACAAAAATATAGCTTTTTGGTCTAAACTCCACTCGCCGTGTTTGGAGGAAGAAGAAGGATGAGTAATACCCAAAGAACACCATCCAAACCATGAACCATGGAGGTGGAAACATCATTCTTTGGAGATGCTTTTCTGCAAAGGGGACAGGACGACTGCACCGTATTGAGGGGAGGATGGATTGGGCCATGTATCGTGAGATCTTGGCCAACATCCTTCCCTCAGTAAGAGCATTGAAGATGGGTCGTGGCTGGGTCTTCCAGCATGACAACGACCCCGAAACACACAGCCAGGGCAACTAAGGAGTGGCTCCGTAAGAAGCATCTCAAGGTCCTGGAGTGGCCTAGCCAGTCTCCAGACCTGAACCCAATAGAAAATCTTTAGAGGGAGCTGAACGTCCGTATTGCCCAGCGACAGCCCCGAAAGCTGAAGGATCTGGAGAAGTTCTGTATGGAGGAGTGGGCAAAAATCCCTGCTGCAAACCTGGTCAAGAACTACATGAAACGTATGATCTCTGTAATTGCAAACAAAGGTTTCTGTACCAAATATTAAGTTCTGCTTTTCTGATGTATCAAATTCTTATGTCATGCAATAAAAATCTAATTAATTACTTAAAAATCATACAATGTGATTTTCTGGATTTTTGTTTTAGATTCCGTCTCTCACATTTGAAGTGTACCTATGATTAAAAAAAATGACAGACCTCTAGATGCTTTGTAAGTAGAAAAACTTGCAAAATCGGCAGTGTATCAAATACTTGTTCTCCCCACTGTACATATGAGATGAGTAAAGTAGGGTATGTAAACATTATATAAATTGGCATTGTTTAAAATGACTAGTGATACATTTATTACATCCAATTTTTTATTATTAAAGTGGATAGAGATTTGAGTCAGTATGTTGGCCGCAACCACTCAATGTTCGTGATGGCTTTTTAACAGTCTGATGGTCTTGAGATAGAAGCTGTTTTTCAGTCTCTTGGTCCCAGCTTTGATGAACCTGTACTGACCTCACGTTCTGGATGATAGCGGGGTGAACAGGCAGTGGCTCGGGTGGTTGTTGTCCTTGATGATCTTTATGGCCTTCCTGTGACATCGGGGGGTGTAGGTGTCCTGGAGGGCAGGTAGTTTGCCCCCGGTGATGCGTTGTGCAGACCTCACTACCCTCTGGAGAGCCTTACGGTTGTGTGCGGAACAGTTGCCATACCAGGCGGTGATACAGCCCGACAGGATGCTCTCGATTGTGCATCTGTAAAAGTTTGTGAGTGCTTTTGGTGGCAAGCCAAATTTATTCAGCCTCCTGAGGTTGAAGAGGCGCTGCTGCACCTTCTTCACCACGCTGTCTGTGTGGGTGGACCATTTCAGTTTGTCCGTGATGTGTACGCCGAGGAACTTAAAACTTTCCACCTTCTCCACTACTGTCCCGTCGATGTGAATAGGGGGTGCTCCCTCTGCTGTTTCCTGAAGTCCACGATCGTCTCCTTTCTTTTGTTGATCTTGAGTGAGAGGTTATTTTCCTGACACCACACTCCGAGGGCCCTCACCTCCTCCCTGTAGGCCGTCTCGTCGTTGTTGGTAAGCTTGTTGAGAGAATGCCAAGAGTGTGCAAAGCTGTTTTCAAGGCAAAGGTTGGCTACTTTGAAGAATCTAAAATATATTTAGAATTGTTTAACACTTTTTTTGGTTACTACATGTTTCCATGTGTTATTTCATTGTTTTGATGTCTTCAATATTATTCTACAATGTGGAAAACAGTAAAAATAAAGAAAATCCCTTAAATGAGTAGGTGTGTCCAAACTTTTGACTAGAACTGTATATTAATTAGGTCTACGTAACATTCATTTATGGTGTTTGTTTGTTTTTAAAAAAAATTATAAATGTATTTATATCAGACCTCAATGCACCTCCTGAAAAGACTTCCTGGAGTAAAAGTGACATCTATAGAGGTTGAACATACAGTAGAAGCAGCATGTTGTGGTACCCAATGTCTCCAAACAGACAGCAATACTAGCGTGTACTTCCGGTAGTCTTTGTATTGTTCCAAGGAAGCATTTTGAGTTCTGGTTACTTTTGTAAGCTATGGATGAAGCTGGGAATAGCTAGCAGTACTATAAACTCGCTCAACCTATCCATTCTCTCCCTCACTGTTGTTCACTGTATGTCCAAGCTACTTCAACAACCCATGCTACCATTTTCCTGCATGTCTTTCTCAAATCATTGGTTGTTCAACATTAGTGCACTGTATGTCCTCTGTGTTTAAGTGTGGTGCAACTGCTCTGTAAGATGAAAAGCCTGTTGAAAATAACAACTCATATGTATTAACTCAACCACAAATACTTTGATGCAAGAGAAAATGACCTTACTCTAACTTGTGTATTTCCAGACGTTTATTTGCACGTTGATTTCCACCATTCATCTGTCCTGTGTGAGAAGCACCCTTTCACAAGTTTACTAAATCTTAATTTAACTTTATCTTGTAATCATTTGGAGTTTATCGATCAGGATATAGCTAACATTTCCGCCAATACCCGTAACAGCAACACTATACCTAATCATCTTTTCACTTTTCACCAAAATTAATGTCTCCCTTGCATTAGTATTAATGACCCTGCCATTTCTTTGCATGACTTTGTGATCTTGTATTTAAACAAAAGAAAGGTTCTCTCTTTACTGTGGATGTTTGTTTCTATGTGTTTGCATCTATTTGTCCGTCTGTATGTATGAGCGTGTAAGCGTGTACTCGCATAAGTGTTTTTGTGTGAATAGGTTTGTGTGCACATATACGTGTATGTGAGTGTGTATGTGTGTAAGTGTGTGGTTAGAGTGTGCGCGTGTGTGTGTGCACTGTCTACAACATGTGTGCAAATGTGTGTGTGTGCAGATGTGTGTATACTTGCATATGTGTGTGTGTATTATTGCATATGTGTGTGTGAGTGCGTTTTGTGTATGTGTTTGTGTGTGTATGGAGGATGGTTGCCCCAGGGTAAACTCCCTCCTCCTCTCTGTGATGTGTCTGTGCCTGTTTGTAGGCGCGTCCACCCAGGACTCGGACGCTGTGGAGCCCGAAAAGCAGGTGGACAGCAACGTCAAGATGGCTGGTGTCATCGCAGGCATCCTCATGTTCGTCATCATCCTACTAGGAGTGGTTCTCACCTTTAAACGCAGGTAAAGAGTGGTCGAGAAACTCCTAGTGTGTCCCCAATGCGCAAGTGGAAATATGTCAGCTACTATAGTACTAGTGGCCTCACACCATAGTGTGACCCAATGTCCCATCCGCAATATGACTAGAATACTTCTAAGGCCTCTGTTGAGCTGAAGTACCATTGGGACTAACTCAGAAGGAGGAAGGTATGTTTTTAGGGGGGCTACGGACACACACAGCTTTCTATGTCTTGTTAACATGCACACTGGCTTACTTCCATCACATCTCTGTCTCCTTCCTCTGTCTCTTGCTTTCCTAAACTACCCTAATCACATACTGCCCATGCCATTTTGCAATGCTAGGACCCACAGTTTAAAAAATATATATAATTTCAAAATGTGTCGCCTAATTACTCCACATATACAGAGAGGAATTAAACTTTTAAATATCTTACTACTGTACTTCATGACCATTAATTTGTGTCGTAGGCTATGCTGTCACAATCACCACTGTTCTTGAAAATAAATTATGACAATTTCATGAATAAAAATGAATAAACAATTGATCAACAATTAATACATGTAATCATAAATACATACTATTTTAATATTTGTTAACATTTATAAACAAGGCATATATGAATTGGCAACCAATCTGGAGACAAAACCGTGGGTGTTACAGGGCCTTGGGCTAACTATGCTAAATGGACAACTGGAAACCAATACTCCCATAAATAGTTAAGACCGATAGGCAGCCAAGCCACCCGTGGAGGATATAGATTGTGGAGAGGGAGAAGAAGTGCTTAGGCTTCGATATCCTAAGACGCCTGGCATGCTGGATCATCTATATTTCATTCTTGCAACCTAGATAGTTCGGGGGCAATGTTTTTTAAATTGCAGTGTTTTACATGGCTTTTAGCCACTATCAATTATTTGTGGAGAAAACCTGTTGGAAGCGAGTACACTGTCCATTTAATCTTTCAAAGTTGTGTTACACATGTTTTAGAGATTTCCAAATGGACTTAGTTTTTTGTACTAATAACATACGAATGAATTGAATGGACAGGCAAATACTTAATGGTGATTTTATGTTTTCCTGCCCTGTAGCTTAAGCCCTTAGGAGTCTTACAGCACTGTCAAATGTGCTTTTCAAAAAGTCCCAGATAAAAACCCTTAAATAATTCATGGTAAACTCACAAAATTGTAGCATTTTGTATCTGAGCTGAGAATACCACTAGCAAGGTAGTGGGGGAGTCACTGTCTATTTTAATTGTTATCAGACTAAGACTACTGTTTCTGTAACAAGATTGGAGCTGGAGAACTCCACAGTGCTTCTCAACAGTATTTCAGAGAATTATGGAAACTGAAAGCTTTTTCTCTTGGCGTTTATTGCGGGGTTTTTTTTGCTCCCAAGCTTTTTTTCTTGAGGAACATCAGGCATTTAGGATTATAAAGTAGAGGTTTATTAGAATAATGGATCATAAAATACACCATCCAACCAGCACATTGCAGTGGTGTGATGGTGTATGCTCACATATACAGATACCCTTCATGTGCAATCAGTGATTGAGAGCCAGACCAACCCCTGCTAGAGCACAATCCTAATCTCCATTTGGACCGGTGCACATGTTGACCCAGGTCATTTTTGTTAAAAACCTGTCTGCCTATGCCAGGATGCTAAAACTTGGCTAAAAGTGGATCGTTCAACAAGACAATAACCCCAAGCACATATCAAAATCGACAAAGAAATGGTTAATTATCCACAAAACAAACATTTTGCAACGATCATCTCAGTCACCGGACTGTGGTTTGAATTGAAGAGGGAATCCATAAGCGAAGACTAAGGATATCAAGGATTTCAGTAATTTTTTTCTCATCTTTATCAAGGGTGTCAATAATTTCGGACCCCACTGAATGTTCGTATGACAAAATGTCTTAACATAATCTGTGCCAGTAGTCTACATGTTCACATCCATCACTGTTGTCTGCCCTTTTTTCTAACACTAGTCTCACGCCCATGTCTCTTATCTTCTTCCTCTTCCTCTTTTGGCCTGCGCCTGCTAGAGAGATACACACATGGAGAACTCTGAGTGTGGGGTATTGTATGTTTATTTTCAGCTACGCATCTTAAGATCGTGCCTCACCATTGTTTTTTTTTACCCATCTGTGATCAGATATGTAATTCATTTCCGACACATGCACGAAAATTCACGAGGCCATTACTTTTGGATACTCTAACAGTCACTGTTGGTTGCACCATTTGGGATTTCTATATTTTGTCTGCGTTACTGTGATTGTACAAAATACCACTTAATGTCAGTCGTATTCGTTGATTTATTTGTATCTTGCCTCATGCATTGTCAGTTGAGTATTAGATACATTATCTGCAATGAGATATTCCATAAAAGGTTCAAATTGACCAGCCATAGGATGAACTTAGAGATTGCATTATCATATTAAATGTTAATTATCAGAGTGAATTGTATGCCTTGCATTGTAAGTACACCTTTCAATAAGGTTTTTATTGTTTGATTTACATAAATCCCCCTGGCGCAACAATGAACCGCTCTTACAGCTACTCTTTGCTACTTACCCACCAAGTGGAGGGCTTAAAACTCAGTTCCATGTCAAATTAGTCATTATTTTCCACAAAAAATGCCACTACCTCTTTTGAGTGGTGCACCAATTCAGATTCATTAAGCATTCACCATCACAGCACGTTTGTTTGCTGATTGGGTTGTGTTCATTACTGTAAGCTATACACAAACACACATGCTATTCACATAACTATGGTGTGTGTCTTTGTGGTTCAACTAGAAGCTGTATGTTACAGTGAGTCTATCTTCTAATAATCTAAAGCTATCAATTGAATCATGTCAAAAAAGCAAATGATATACAGCATTTGCAACACCTGCCAAATCACAGAAGTAAGAAAATGCTCCTTACTGTAATATCTCTCAATAAACAAAATGTATCTTAAAATAGCCCCATGCCAACTCATTTCCAAAACAAGCTTCAGCAGCCACGTTTCCTTTAGCAGATCCCATCGCTTTGCTATTAATCATTTGTTTCCGATTTCAAATTATCTTTAATACCACTTCAGTTCAGACAACGTACCTTTCAGAGCATGAAGACATTAAGACGGGTAACCAAAGACAATTAGTAATTTATTGGTGCCCGGGTGCAGCAAAGGCTGTTAACATGTTGAACTCCCCGCAAGTCCATCCAGTCATGGGCTGAGTGAGTTAAGTGTCCATTCAGTCGCAGCCAGTCCCAGTCCATTAGCCACTCATTGCCCATTCATGCAGTGTTCTTGTAGCAGCAGCGAATCTCGCCCTTGTCTACTGATGCAAGGTTGAGCCCCTTCCTGAGTTGTGACATGTGGACCTTTTTATAAATAATGGACTGGCAGAAGGGTAAACATCTGATGATGGTCCACACATGGCTGTGGTGTCAGCTATTGGTTGTCAGTGGGGACATGGACACACACACACACACACACACACACACACAAACATGTATGACACACACACTATCTGCCTTCAGGCCAAGCAGCTGTTGTCTTCCAGGGGGTCTCAGCAGCCTTATCTGTGTGTGTGTGTGTGTGTGTGTGTGTGTGTGTGTGTGTGTGTGTGTGTGTGTGTGTGTGTGTGTGTGTGCATGCATTTGTGTGTGTGTGAGCGCATTTGTGTGTGTGTGTCCGTGCGTGTTATGTGTTCCTGACCATTGCTCCCCAGTCTGTGTGCTGGGATAGCCATGCAGAGAGAATGACATTCCCACACACAGATGTGAGAGCTGGGGTGTTTGCACAAATGGATGGTGGGGTGATGGGGGAGGATAATGGACCACAGTGGACATAGCTGACAGAGATAATTGAAATCCCTAATGTTAGACTACCAATGCATCATAGCCATTAGGTATGGCAAGATATAGTCATCATTGATGCAGTCACCCAAAAGTTGATCTAATATATTATCTATACAAAGTATCAGTGTAGATGAATGCCATTATATAAGATCATGCAGCGTGCTGTAAATCTACAGGAGGTACAGAGAGAGGTATTTGGTACAACACCATATCGAATATAAGAGTGTAGTCTTTTACTGAGATTTATTCTGTGTTCAGTGAAAGATTGTTAATCTGGTTTATGTTTTTGTCATTGGATTTTGCTCATCCATCTGAATGTGTCTGTGCATGCCTTTAATTCACATGAATGTATTTGCATGTGTACGTATAACGTATGTGTGTGTGCTATAATGAAACATGTTCACAATTGATATGGATGCGTAGTGTGTGTAAGTGTGTGCGTGTTTGCTTGTGTGCAAGTGCGTGTGTTTATACAGCAGTGGTATTTGAGTGTCATGTTTACATAGTACAACCTTTAAAGTTGTTACTCCTATTTGACAGCAACCACTGTTCATAATGGATTACCAGATATGTAAATTGCCAGATACAGTAATTCGTTCACGGTAACCTTTAAAGCAGAGTTTTTTTGCGTGAACGTACACCGAGAATACAAAACATTAAGAACACCTACTCTTTCCATGACAGACTGACCAGGTGAATCCAGGTGAAAGATATGATCCCTTATTGATGCCACTTGTTAAATCCACTTCAATCAGTATAGGTGAAGGGGGGGAAGACAATTGAGACACATTATGTATGTGTGCCAGAGGGTGAATGGGCGAGACAAAATTATTAAGTGCCTTTGAACCGGGTATGGTAGTAGGTGCAAGGCACACCGGTTAGTGTCAAGAGCTGCAACGCTGCTGAGTTTGTCACACAACAGTTTCTCATGTGTATCAAGAATGGTGCACCACCCAAAGGACATCCAGCAAACTTGACACAACTGTGGAAAGCATTGGAGTCAACATGTTGTTCAGTCAATGCCTCAATGGATTATGGCTGTTCTGACGGAAAAGGGGGGGTGTGCAGCTCAATATTAGGAAGGTGTTCCTAATGTTTAGTATACCCAGTGTACTGTATACCGTCGCTCGCTATAGGTGGGTAAGGGTTAAATCAATGTCATTGTAGATATTGTATTCCTCCACATATAGGCAGAATGCATTTCATAACAAATGTATAATCAGGTATTTGGAGCCCAAAATAATTATGCAGCTCTCATGCAGTGGTGCATTGAGAAGCATTGTGCAGTTTTACGACAATATTATTTATTGCTTCCTTTGACTGCCACAGCTCTAGCTCTCACTTCTCTTGATTAATATCATAAGAACAATGTCAGCAGCTCTTTTAAAAGGCCATTGAAATAAGATAGCAGAAGGGGTAGATCGTGGCTACATATGTGCCTGGCGGTATCGACTGTTCCCAAAGTAGAAGATTGACACAGCTCTATCTCGCTCTATAAGGAAGCCTTCTCATTAAATTGCTTTTTTACTACCATCACATCCATTTCAGACAGCTGCTATCTGTATTTTTAATTTAAAACAAGAGTCTGGGAAGAATCAAACTTAAAAGGTGTTATCTTCTCACTCTTTCTAGATATAAGTGTTGTTTCCTCTTACAGTTAATCAATTTGCATCTGGGATGGTTTAGGCCTGTAATGGTTGAGTCTGCCTTCACACCATTTGGCTCAGGTTTTTAGATAAGATAGACACTCACACGTTAAGATTGTTTTGAGGAAAAAGGAGGAAAAACCCTAAATTCTCTGGTCCAGATATACAGGATATGCATACCAGACATACAGGATCTGCATACCAGACATATCATGTGTCCCGTGTAGTGGATTAAAATGTTGGAGATATCTGTCATCTAATTCCACCACTACTTCTCATATTGTACGAGATCTTAATCCCGCCTCACATGAGCTCATAGTGAAAACATCAGTGAACCATTTCAGTGAACCATTTACAGCAGTGGGCTACATCATGTTTCTTGGTAGTCTTAAATCTACTTTGAAACAAAAGTATACACCTCACACACATGGTTATGAGTTTTAAAAAGACACCTGTACCATGTCAGATATAGAGTTGAAATGTATTAAATGTTTAGTTTGCGTCCCAATATTACACTTTATATACATCCCGGAAGACTGAAATATAACGTAACCATTTGACATAGGAACACCTGATAGTCGGATGTTTTAATGTATTTTTTATTCATTCTGAAAGGATGAAAAATATGAATAACATTCCACCTATGAGGCCACCAGGCACTTTGACTGCAGGAAAGGGCGTCCAGGACTATCAAACAGAGGACAGGTTTGAAGAGAAATTGAATCCAATATTATATCTGACTGCAGCACATACTGTAGGTCTATAATGTTGATTCCATTAAGACATCTTGGATATCTACATGTCTTGTTTCTTCATAGTAATAGGGGCAATCATGCAATTGTCAAAATGTCATGGCCAAATCAACTCAATAATTGGTTTAATGTTACTTAAAAGGTGATTTGGCCATTTAAAAAATGTCACAATTCCCCCTATGACTTCCATTGATTGTTAGCTAGTTTAGCGGTGGATAAAGTTAGCTGAAGTGTATGCCTGTCTAAAAGAAAACCAATCCATAGATTACATTTTCTCCTAGCCCAGAGACTACATTTTAAATTGAGGAACCATCTAATATCAAGTTGTAAAATGAAACTGAAATTCCACCTTTAGTGTTGTAAGTGGGTATCAATTGTACCAAAAGAGACTACGCTAAACACATCACTGCTTATCATAAACAGACCAGTGAAGAGTTGCTTTCAATGCTGTAGGTATTTGTCACACACATTTACTCATTTTGATATTTTCAATATCAACATGTTTAGGAACTACAAACCCTTAAAAGAAACAACAGATACCATCTGCTTTTCAGTCACAAATCTCTGCTTGCCAATTCCTTCAACGCTCTCTGCATGTCATTTGTGAATGTTCTACCTCTCAAAAGACACTCACACACCACGCATACTCTAATTTCCACGCTCAGGTTTGATATCGTTCCTATGGTAGTCAAGGTGTCAAGCGTTGCTTTTTCTCTCCATCTCACGAAACAGAATGGCAGAACAGTATGTCATTAAAACATCCCCCTCCCCCTCTTTTACTCTCACTCCTCCTCCCATCCCCACTCTCCTATTTCTCTGTTCTCCCAGACTCTCATTGTCTATTCAGACAATTCCATCTCTCTCAAGGAGTTTCAATTTGATGGGAGCCAGATGTGCTATTTATTCTTTAAATTTGGGTGAATTATTAATGAATTATTTAAATATGTATTGTTTTGGGTATATTTATTTTATAAAATGGCACCAGGAGTTTGAGTAGACTACTGTTGCAACTATATAAGAGCACCAGTCCAGCCTTTACTATAGACAGGTGGTCCGTAGGCACTTGCAGAGCTCAATGGGAGAGTTGGTTTAACTGGATTGTAGACAGACAGTCCCAGACCAGCAACACATCAATGTCTTTAACCCGTTCTTGACATTTTCTCCATCAGCTCTCCTAGAAGTGGGTATTAAAGAACTAACTAATGCAATCTGTTTGTCCTTTTTGGGTGCAAAATTTTGTCCCACTGGTCTACCTTCATGCTTCAGAAGAAATGCATATTCCTACTCTTATTACCTGTAAGTAGCATTAAGGAAATACCCTTTCCCAATGTGATGTTTCTCTTTTTTTTATTATCCTCACTTATTTTGTTTCTTGTTTCTCATGTTCTTGTATTACTAAACCACTGAAAACCTATTTTAATTAAGCCCTATAGACATGCAATTGTCCAGTTACTGTTTATGAAACAATTGAATACAGCAAACTCTACAACTAGAGAATTAGGTTTAGATTATTTAACTGTAAGGCTTTTTTCATGGTCAGTTATGCTGCAAGAAAAAATATTACTTCAATACCAAGTATTTTCTCAATCAGACATGCCATGATGGACAAAGTATCTCAACACCTACACAAATAATATTCATGCATAGCCCCCCCCCCCCCCCGCCCCAATAAAATATTTTCTTGTAAAATATTTTCCTGTGGACCCATGTCTAATGTTAGTGTAAGCCTATTGTAACTCCTAGTCCCCATTTTGCAAAGCCTTATGTAAGTTTAGACCTAGTTCCTGCAAAAGCTACTTTCCTATCTTCACCGAAACTGCTAGACTGCATTAGACAGATCTAAATGTTCAGTTCCTAACATAGCATAAAGACTTAAAACTGCCTGAGATCTTTGACCTCAAAGAAATTACTTCTTTACGCTTAATCTATGCAATTAAATTGATGGCTATTACAATTTCACACTGGATGAATTGTTTAGTTTGCTTAGTACCGAGTGTGCAGAAGCGTGGCTCTGGGATGTTGACCAGGCATGTAAAGGATTTAAAGTGTTTCAGAATCCACAGTTCTGCTTCTGCAGCTGTATGTATTTTTCCCTTTTCCTCAAAACTCTTGCAATATAGATGAAAGTTTGTTGTTGACTCCCAGTGGTCATTGCCTGGAGCTTACTCTTGAGCAGCTGTCATGCAGGTTGAGTAGAAGGCCCACAGGCTAGTACAGGCCACAACACAGATACACTACCCGGGTGTGTAGTTCAAACAACATTTCCCTACTCACATGACCTATATGAGGATGCACTGTAGGCCACTTGTTTCTTTTCGTCCCCTGTTAATATTGTTTCTATGTCAGTGCAATTAAGGCTTTCACTAATTTGAGTCTTATCTTTGGGGTCCTACAGTGTTTCCCAGAAACAACCACACTAGCCTCAATCTCTACTCTAATCTTAATTAAATAATATATTATTTAGCTTGAAAACAGCAAAAACGTTTTGAATCACCAAGTCAGTCTTACTTTCCAATGCCATGAGATAAGCTACAACAGAAGAAAACTGAGGACTTAATTCACACACTAACTCTTTCCGAAAGGCATTCCTTCAGACCTGTCTCCCTCTCCTTTGTGTGTGTGTGTGTGTGTGTGTGTGTGTGTGTGTGTGTGTGTGTGTGTGTGTGTGTGTGTGTGTGTGTGTGTGTGTGTGTGTGTGTGTGTGTGTGTGTGTTGCATGTTGACCATGCTGTAACATACCCATCCTGCTAAAGCGCATGCTGACACTCACCTCACCATCACGGCTGGCTGCTTACTCACTGTCTCACAAAGGGGTTTTGTAGTGAACATTTGCAAAACCGAGCTTGATATGTTTCTTGGTGAGCATTCGTTGTGTCCTCTGTATGCATGATGAGACAAAGGTAATAACGTACCCGCTTTCCCTTGATATAACGGAAAATTATCGATGTGAATCAACAGGATTCACATCGTTAGCATGATGTGGCAGATGTCAGAAGCAGATAAGATCGGATATGTGTGTATGAGCAATGATATAACAGTGTCATGTAGCCTACTACCACATGCTTTAACATGTGGGATAGACATGAGTAGCTTAATTGCCTGACCTTTATCACAGGTGTCACAAAGTTAGATCATCCATTCAAACTCTACCACTTGACTGCTTATGACAACTGTTTAAATCATGGATGGGTAACTCCAGTCCTCGGGGGGCCTGATTGGTGTCACAGGTTCGTCTCAGCCCCAGCTAACACACCTGACTCCAATAATCAACTAATCATGATCTTCAGTTTAGAATGCAATTAGTTTAATCAGCTGTGTTTGCTAGGGATGGGGGGAAAAAGTGACACCACTCCGGCCCCCGCGGACTGGAATTCCCCATCCCTGATTTGTCATAAGCAGTCAAGTGGAAGGCAGAATTCGAATGGACGATCTAACAGACATTTTATTGGGCTAGTACAATATTTCAAGATTAGATACAAATATTATACTAGTCTAATAAAATGTGGCAGAGCAGTCATTTGTGGAGACAATAGAAGGCCAGACAGACAGTGCAGAGGTAAGTTAAGTGGATAGATACACAGAGGAAAAATTGGTATGGCACACTAGAGAGCAGGCCATACTGTATTAAAGCTGATATGTGGCCTTACTGCCGGCATTCTTTTTCTCCCTTCTCTCTACCTCACTACACTTTCTATTCCCTCTCTACTTCACTCCCTACATAAAACTAGCATCTCCCTCCCCCCCTATCTGTCAGCCTTTTAGACTATGTACAGAAAATCTTTCTTCCTTCCGCCTCTGTCATTCACTCTCTCTCTTTTATAGTAGAACCCCATGTCCAAATCTCTCCTACTCTTCTTTCTGTCCCACCACTTTCTTCCTCTGCCCACTTTCAAAGTAAGAATAGCTAAGTTGCCTATAGCCACCAATCAATACTTGACATTTGAAGCCTACTACCACAGCTATACAAGTACATATTAGGTTGTAGGGAAGGTCTACCTGAAATGATGAGAGCAAAATTATTACAGAATGAATATTTCAGAGGGCTCCCTCTGTGACATCAAAGTAAAAACACATCACATGTCCACCACCATTCACACACACCCTCACTTACTTCACATACAAACATCCATGCTCATGCTCGCTCGCACACTCATGCACATTCAGACACAGCTCCATATTGCCACTATATTAAGACCTGGAAACGTATGTGGGGGGAAAAAGGTGCCTACAGATATGCCCATCCTGTTATTGCTTCTTGACTCCGAGGTTTTGCTGATGCAGCGTTTGCCTCTGTCCTTAACCCCAGCTGCTGAGGAAGGAATGGACCACATTTGTTTGCAAATGGAAACTGTACTGACTATCATGCTTCCATATTCCACAAGGCCTGTCCTGTTTAAAGACGGCTCATAAATGACAGAATTTCCCAAAGGAATTCTGTTGAATGCCTTTGTCTGCAAGACCTAAAGCGTCCTTCCAACTGATTTTCATGGGATATTTATTTATGCAACGCTCATCAACAGGCCTTATAGATACCTAAACCTTTGTAACAACTCAAGCCTTGTCTGTCCAACTTCGGAAGCAAATCGAGGAGTATTAAACTACACTGCAGTTATTAGTCAATCCCACCACCATGGAGTCTGTTGAAGGTCGTTATAGAGGTAACAATGATTATATACTGTAGTCTCAAACTCATCTTTGAAACAGACTGACTAACAGTGAAGTATTTGTTAGAATATAGCCCTTTGAGCTCAAGTAAAATGGTAGGCAACTGTTGTTTTTTATTCCTTGAGAAACAGTCCAATTAAGTGCCTGATTTGCTTTGTTCCACATGGCAAGCTTCTGACTTTGAAACCCACAAGTTTCTTCATAATATCATTGAGACATCCAAAAACGCTGAAAAAACGAATCATTTTCATCCAAACGAATGATTGGCCAAATCTGCTATCAAGTCACTATGACTATGAGGCCTGCAATGGTCAGGAAGGGTTCTATTCCACAATCACAGGCCAGTAAATAGTGATTTCACCACATGGAATAAATCATTGCAGATTATTGAACAGAACACACATTTTGCCTTAAACGCAACAAATGGCCCAAATTATTTAGCTGCAAAATACTAGATACTCAACAGTGCATAACATGGCCACTCTTCACTTTTTACTCCTTTACCTTTATTTAGTAGTATTTTATAAGTTTGTTGTATGATTTCTGTGTAGTTCAACTACACCATTATCTGGTCTCTGAGTGACACTGTTTGTTTTGGGTGGCGGCTTAAGGAAACTGGCCAAAAAACAGAAGGAGACAGCCAACAGCAGCACCCAGCGGGAGATGGGGCCGGTGGGCACGGCTGACAAGAGCACCACCAAAGTCAGCACTCTGCACAAGGACGACCCTTTCTCCACCAGCAGCCAGGACCTCAATGGTTTCAGTGAGTCAAGCAGGATCTATTAATAAAATTGCAAAATTCCCAAAGTTCCTCAGAAGTTTTTCAGAAATCCCGGTCTGTACCAATTCCTGTCAGTCCTAGCCTGTTTTCTCTCTGGTCTCTCTTCCCTCTGTTCCACTCCTATTACCCTAATTTACATGCATGGTGTTACCCTTGTCTGGAGTTTAATTCGCACTTAATCTCACATTTTCGTGTGCTGTTCTGTTTTCTTTAAAGGTTATCTCCTTTAAAGTCTGCTTTGTGTCCTCCTTTGATCACCACATAATAATTAGCTAGGCATCTGTTGGTTTAACAGCTGGTTTGTCATTCTCACTGTCTTTACCATACTGGATGACCATATTCATGTAAAGTGCAACATATCCTCAAATACTTCAGCATTAAACCATAGTGCACTTAAGTAGTGCACATAGTGCACTTGTACATCTCAGAATACAACATTAGAGGTGGGTTGCAAACACTTCAATTCAGTGTAATCTGAATCCACCAACGTATTATGGCTCTGTTTACAAGGAGGCACCCACCCCGATACAGCAGTAATGACCATGAGTGGATGCCAATTGCTCTTCTCCAAATGGATTCCATTTTAGCTCCAAATCAAGTTACTGAAAATAATTTTCAATAACACACTTCAGCGAAAGGCGAATAAGGTTTGGCCATTTTCTCCAAGCTGTAGGTGTGGTCCAGCCTGCTGTGTGGCAGTATTAATTATGAGGGTCCTCTGAGAAGCTTTTTCTGCAGAAAAGGTCACATTGGCTTCTGGGAAGAGATTCATTTGAAAGTCCAGGTCAGCTGGAGAGAAAAAACGTCTAAACTAATATGTACAGTAATTGCCTTCATCACACTGTCCATGCTTCACCTCTGCATCTAACCCAACTACGAAAATTCCCTATTAGCTTTTAAAACTTAAGAATAAAAGGAGAATGTGCCATGTATGTTATTTCTGTAACGATTCTGTGAGGAAACAAGTCCATCGTTAACTGAATTGTACTATTTTGGTCGTCATGTATTGTGTCAGTTCCCAAATCCCCTGAACGTCCAATTTCTCTTTTCGTTTTTTGATATAATTAGGGGTTTACCTTCACATGTTCAAAACTCAAGCATAGATTTGTAACTTTTTTCTAGTATGGCACACATAAAGAGTCCATGAGTAACTTGGTCAAAAAAAGGCCGTCGCTTGGGATATAGGTGGACTGTTATAAGCAGTTTCACTTAAACACTCATATCCACCGCCACATTTGACCTAGAGATTGAATGGAGGCGTCTTTCCACATGCTGAACAAATTTGCCTCTAGGATCCATAAGGTCCGTCAGGATAGGTTTTCCTCCATCTTGGACATTTTTGAAAACTTTTGAAAAATGTATTCTCTTGAACCATAAGTCTAAATAAAACCACATTCTGTATGTAGGCCCATGGTACATATTATCAGTTAGTGTGAGAAAAGCTTTGGTTAAGATTGCTGAGTTACTGATAAACCAGAAGATCAGATATTACGTGTCCATTTAAATGCACTTCACAATGGCTTATCAACTTAACTTTTTAGGGTCATCAAAGACATTGCCATGATGAACCAAGTAAAGTTTAACATTAACATCTTAAACAATAAGGAAACTATTAACAATTAACTTTAACTATGTAATGCTAATGCTTTAAAATAATAATACAAAAATATTATCATCGACTAAAAGTCAGATTCCCTTCAAATTTGGTATCATCACAATAGTCCCTAAAGAGTTTGAGAAAATAACATTGATGCATTCAAAGACGGCCACACTATACCAGTAGATACATATTAGCACATGCGCTAATATGCTAAACATGCAGTGCCTTGGGAAAGTATTAAAACCCCTTGATTCTTTCCACATATTGTTACGTTACAGCCTTATTGTAAAGTTGATTTTTTAAAATCTCAATCTACACACAATACCCCATAATGACAAAGCAATAACAGGTTTTTACATTGTTTAGCAAATGTATAAAAAATAAGAAGTGAAATATCACATTTACATATGTATTCAGACCCTTTACTCATTACTTTGTTGAAGCACCTTTGGCAGCGATTACAGCCTTGTGTCTTCTTGGGTATGCCGCTTTAAGCTTGGCACACCTGTATTTGGGGAGTTTCTCCCATTCTTCTCTGCAGTTCCTCGCAAGCTCTGTCAGGTTGGACGGGGAGCGTTGCTGCACAGTTATTTCCAGGTCTCTCAAGAGATATTGGATCGGGTTCAAGTCCGGGCTCTGGCTGGGCCACTCCAGGACATTCAAATAATGGTCCCAAAGTCACTCCTGCGTTCTTTTGGCTCTGTGAATAGAGTCATTGTCCTGTCTCCCAGTTGTTGCCACTGAAAAACATCCCCACTGCATTATGCTACCACCACAATGCTTCACTTTAGGGATGGTGCAAAGTTTCCTCCAGACGTGACGCTTGGCATTGAGGCCAAAGAGTTCAATATTGGTTTCATCAGACGAGAAAATCTTGTTTCTCATGGTCTGAGTGTCTTTAGGTGCCTTTTGGCAAACTCATAGTGTAACAGATGTTAAAGTACTATGTGAATTTCACCAGGTTCATATATGAATATGTCATGTTGATTTGTTATTATGCATGCCTGCATCCTGGGAGTAGGGGAGTGTATACTTACGTTTTGCCCTGCGTGCTTGTGCTCAAATTATTTTGATGCACTATGAGAGGTAGGCACGCCTTTTCTGTCATCTTCAGAAAAGTTTGATTCTTTTAAGCACAAACACTTTCAAGTTCATGAATAATGTTGTATATTCAAAGGTTACTCATAGGTGGATGGTATTGTTAAGATGCACTTGTAATTGTACTTTTTAGGATGATATCAACATTCTGAATTCAACATGTGGTTATTAGCTAGCTAAGGTATTAGCAGGCTATTGTATGTGTGAACGATGGCTAGCTCCTCGAATGATCCCAGTCCCTCCTATTGTGCATCTGTTGTAGAAAGAGGCGACGATTCGTGGAACATATGTGCTCTACAAATGTTTTATTTCCTTTTGGATGCAGGTATATGGTTTTATCTATGTAAAATATGTTATGTATAATAAGGAGAGGCTGAACACATTTTTGTATTCAAAAATAATTTTGATGCACAATGAGAGAAAGATGCGACAATTCACGGAACATATGTGCTCTACAAATGTTTTATTTCCTTTTGGATGCAGATGCAGGATGCATAGAGTGAATTCTGCTTAATTAAAACTACCTGATCTCCAAAGTCCCACAGTCTCAATCAACCACACACAACGCAGAGTTACAGCGGTGCAGTGCAGCACCGGTTACAATAGCAGGCTGTCATGTGCCTTTTACTGAGGTGTGGCTTCCGTCTGGCCACTACCATAAAGGTCTACTTGGTGGAGTGATGCAGAGATGGTTGTCCTTCTGGAAGGTTCTCCCTTCTCCACGGAGGAACTCTAGAGCTCTGTCAGAGTGACCATTGGGTTCTTGGTCATCTCCCTGACCAAGGCCCTTATCCGATTGCTCAGTTTGGTTGGGTGGCCAGCGCTGGGAAGAGTTCCAAACTTCTTTCATTTAATAATGATGTAGGCCGCTGTGTTCTTTGGGACCGTCAATGCTGCAGAAATGTTTTGGTATCCTGCCTCAGATCTGTGCCTCGGAGCTCTATGGACAATTCTTTCGACCTCATAGCTTGGTTTTTGCTCTGACATGCACTGTCAACGGTGGGACCTTGTATAGGCAGGTGCATGCTTTTCCAAATCATGTCCAATCAATTGAATTTATCACAGGTGGACTCCAATAAAGTTGTAGAAAAATCTCAAGGATGATTAATGGAAACACGATGTACCTGAGCTCAATTTCAAGTGTCATAGCAAAGGGTCTGAACCTGTTTTGCTTTGTCATTATGGGCTATTGTGTGTAGATTGCTGATGGAATCATTTTATTTAATACATTTTAGAATAATGCTGTAACGTAACAAAATGTGGAAAAAGTCCAGGGGTCTGAATACTTTCCCGAAGGCACTGCACTTTGTTTTTGGGATGGGGCATTTCTGTTTCTGGGAGATGCTGAGATAACGCAAATATCCTTGCGTCGCTTATGGGGTCAATTTGAATTCAAAATAAAATGTATTGTAAAAATGAAATATTAAGTTTTAAAAAATGTATAGAATTGTAAGCAAAAATAATGATATCAAAAGCAAAACAAACAAACTGGCAAGCAAGTTATTTTAGAGAGAGCAAAACTAATTTTAAAGCAAGAACAAATTATTTGAAAACTAATGCTAATATAGTTTTCAGGTATACCTCTCCAACAATTTTTTTATATAACATTTATTTAACTAGGCAAGTTAATTAAGAACAAATTATTTACAATGACGGCCTACACCAGCGAAACCCAGATGATGATGGGCCAATTTTGCACCGCCCAATGACGGCCTGTTGGGATACAGCCTGGATTCAAAACAAGGTGTCTGTATTGATGCCTGTAATTCTGACATGCAACAACAACAACAACCAACCCTATTGAATCCCTTTCACCTATGCTATTGCCTGCAATTACTACATGTAATGGCTAAACTTCCTTAAACTAAAAGGCCACTTCAATAAAGGTGTAAATACAGGTTTGGTCCTTACTCATTTCCATAGATAAAGCGAGAGTTGCTTATGTAGTTCAAATGTATTTAGTACTCACAAGTTAATTGTCCATTGTTTGTCACACAGATTCCAGGTTGGTAAGTAGTGAAAGAAAGCATTATAATCCAGATGACGTTAAACAGGTTTCAAGTGATTTGATTGGCAAAAGGTAAAATCCCAAAGTACAAATATAAGTAGGAACATGCTAATTAAATCCAAAAGAAATGGGAGCAACATCCAAATGAAATCCAAACAAAAGAAACAGTAGAAAACTGAAGCTCTACTATGCATCTTTCATCAGGTGCAATGACCTATCCTAATGAGTTACTGACAACATCTTTACCCTTAACCCTTTCATTCTGCATTTTACAGGCAAACTATAGGTGTCACAATAGCATCCATAAAAGGCTTCTAATATACAAATTTAACATAATGAACAGTTTACATACTTTCCTGTACAATAATAAGCATTTTATATACATTTATAAATATTTCATAAATCAACCATAATAAGTTCAATACATTTTCTTTCTAACACTGCCTTTGGTTAGGTCGGCTAGTTTTGGAGTGGTGGTTCATTCTAACCCAACTGCTTGAGACAAACACTTTTTGCCTTGTCTCCATTCGTCCACATGGTTGCTGACTGCGCTTTGCTACCACTGACAAAAATTGTGAAGATTGGCCTTTCGTTTTTGTAATAACCCCAAAAAACAGATACCATGGGAGAACCTATTCATGTAAGTAAATACGTTTTGAAAATGTAAAAAAAAATGATGTACTATTAGCTAAATAGCTAGCTAGCTAGCTACCTATAGTAGGTCACTTTGTAGGCTAACTCCACTGAGCTGCTAGCTAGTTAACTTTACACACTGTTTAGTGAATTAATTGTCATCCACTAGCTAACTTCCTATTAGCTAGCTATCTTGATGTAATCATTGTTAATTAAAAACACAGACTACAAATGCATTTGTAGATGACAGTGAAATTGCAGCTCCAGATGTCAGTAAAGAGACAGTTTAGGCTAGTACTGGATGGGGCAGGTCATTTTGTGGAGGACATTAGGAAAATATTCTCCAGTTCCAGTCCCTAGAGGGGAAAACTAGAGATAGCAACATAGTATTCAGTGCTGTCTTATTTGAGTATAATGAAAGCCTGTTTCTTTGTTTTGTTTTCTGTCCTCAGATATGGAAAGCTGTTTGCAGATTAAAAGAGATTGGTTCCAATGAATGTCTCAAGAGACTAAGGGTATATACTATATCCCATGGACTATACTATGCAGAGGTGTAAAGTACTTAAGAAAAACATACTTAAGTCATTTTTGGGATATCTTTACTTTACTATTTATAATTTTGTCAACTTTTACTCCACTACATTCCTAAAGAAAATAATGTACATTATACTCCATACATTTTCCCTTACACGCAAAAGTACTTGTTACATTTTGAATGCTTAGCAGGATAGGAAAATGGTCTAATTCACGCACTGAAAGAGAAAATCCATGCTCATCCCTACTGCATCTGATCTGGCTGACTTACTAAACACAAATGCTTTGTTTGTAAATTGTGTCTGTGTTGGAGTGTGCCCCTGGCTATCTGTAAATTTAAAAAACAAGAAAATCGTGCTGTCTGGTTTGCTTAATATAAGGAATTTGAAATTATTTTTTACTTTTGATACTTAAGTATATTTTAGCAATTACATTTACTTTTAAGTATATTTAAAACCAAATACTTTTTAAAACTTTTACTCAAGTAGGATTTTACTGGGTGACTTTCACTTTTACTTGAATCATTTTGAACTAGTGTCAATATTGATTAATCACAATCCTGCAATAAAGAGGGCAAGGGGTTATGTCTCCAATGTCAATGTTTGTGTCGTATTCTCAATTGAACATTTCCTTTTTGTTTAGTTGTAATATCGCCAATCTATTTTATTCGATTGTTTGTCTCTCTCAGTATATCAGCCATGTGAATGCATTTTTCATCTTATCATATGGCATGCATCGCCAATGCAGCCATAGGCCTACATGGCATTATTGACTTTATGGGCAGGTGCAATGCACCCCTTGTCATCTGAAGCAGAGAATAGCTAAACGCACATATTGTTTACTTGTTGAGCTATATGTTCTCAATTTAAAATCATACCAGAAGACAATGTATGAGGAAAACCATACTCCACACACACACACACACACACACACACACACACACACACACACACACACACACACACACACACACACACACACACACACACACACACACACACACACACACACAGTAAACAATTCAAGCTTCTGCAAAGGACCACAGAAAACACAGGGACACAGGGACACAATCATGAAATAATAAGACACACCTGAGTCTAATAATAGTCTCTAGGGTGGTCTCTGCCGGCCTCTGGTGCCAGGAGGAACCATGATATATACAATTGTTTAGTACAAATCCAACCCTTGTAATTTGGGTGCAGTATGAAAATAAGGAGATGACAATTAGGCTGCAGGAGATGAACATTACAGGTAACATATTATGAGGTTAATTTGATTCATTTTAGCAATCTTACAGCTGTGTTCGTAGATAGAACAACCATAAACTATGTATCACTGATCCTGGATAAGCTAGAGACTGGGCTAACATAGCTAACGTTTTAGGTAAATAATATGCTCTTTTATCCACATTTATTTTTAAATGACTGTGAAAACCAGCATGCTGCAGCACATAATTTCAATGGGTAAATAGCATTCTAAAATATTGTTTGTTATCAGTTCTTGTTTTGTTAAAATTTTTAGGGCTTGTGACGTCATCACTTTACCTCTGTGTATCCTGCTTTTTGATTGGTTTAGAATTAACCTTCACTCCAAAACTAGTGGACATAACCAAAGGTGGTAGCTGCAGGCAAATGTGCCAAAATTCTCAATCGAATAAACTGGCTGTGAAAACAAAGAAACAGATGGTGAAAACAAAGTACTGAATAACCTAGCGAAAGTCAGTAACAGCAGGCTTGAGCGTAGGCGAAAAGGATTGAATAGGTTTTGTTGTTGGAAAGGTTTAACTGAACACTATTAAATAACTGTTTCTTGAGTTTTTCTTTTGCTTTAAAATTATTTTCTTGCAGGTATTTGTTTTTGCATTTGATATCATTTTTGGTGTTTACAATTCTATAAATGTTGCTTTATGTTTTTTATCTCAACATTCATTATTTCACTTTTCCCTCAAAATATAATTGTTACATTTTCAACTTCAATGTATTTTATTTTGAAGTAGTAACTACCAACTTCAATGACCTTTAACTTAAAATGAAAACATACCCGCTTGCTAGCTAGTTACAGTGTTTGAGTCATGTCAGGATACTATAGCAGTAACTTTTGATCAAGTGGACTTTGTCTCATGCAAATGAATGTTATATTTAAATTATGTAGACAAACGTTGTGAAGTATTGCGATTAGTATATCTGTATAATCACATATTATTGCCCTATCTTGTGGTCTGAACATAGTGAAAAGTGGACATTTTAGTCTGCAAAATTAGAAAACGGAAATGTATTACAACTGTGAGAGTGTATTTTTTGGAATACTAAAGTGGAGTGTGACAAATGAGATTTAAATCTACATGGTAATGTTTGACTAATTGCACATAAAGGAAGATAGTTCCTACATGATTAGAGTGCTTGCTGTGGTATCCAACTGATATTGTGTCCCTTCTGTCATCCTGTGAACTAAAATCCATAATTTCCCATCTAATTTGGTCATATATCAATGAAGAGAAAGTCTCTTGAGACATGACAAAAAAATCCCTGCTCCATCACATGCAGCTGTTGGATCTTAATATGACCCATTTCATCCAGGAGGATAATGATCCTGCAGCAGGAGGATTTGAAAGGATATTTCATATTTAGAATCATCACCAGGGGCAGCTGGAAGCAGTGTTTGTAGGCTATACAATAACTTAGATTGCAGGTCTACTGGGCGTCAGTTCAAGTAACCTATGTAAGCTACGCGCAGGCTACAGCACGTCTCATGTGATTATGTGGATTATAATAAATTGACAATATTTGTAGTGAGTAGATGCATTTTTTGTTAGGGAAAATGTGTTTCTGAGATCAATTGTTTTATTATATGTTCAAGGCAAGCATGAGGCAAAATAAATGTATGTTTGTCTCAGACGCATGTGTGGTCCAGCGGGTCCAGCAGCTGACAAGGGCACATATATGGGTTCAAATCTGGCCCACTACTGACCTTTGAATTTTTGGAACTAGTCATTTCCAAACTGCGCAAAAATATAAACACAACATGCATCAATTTCAAAGATTTTACTGAGTTACAGTTCACATAAGGAAATATGAACCCTCAGACAATCCCACAGGTGAAGAAGCCGGATGTGGAGGTGCTGGGCGGTAGTGGTTACACGTGGTATGCGGTTGTTATGCTAGTTGGACGCCCTGCCAAATTCTCTAAAATCATGTTGTAGGCAGCTTATGGTAGAGAAAATAACATTAAATTATCTGGCAACAGCTCTGTTGGACATTCCTGCAGTCAGCATGCAATGGAATGCTCTCTCAAACCTAGAGACATCTGTGGCATTGTGTTGCGTGTCAAAACTGCACATTTTAAAGTGGCCTTCTATTGTACTGCGTCATGATCAAATCAAAGTGTATTTGTCACATGCGCCGAAAACAACAGGTGAAATGCTTACTTACAAGCCCTTAACCAACAATGCAGTTTTAAAGAAAATAGCTCCCCCCCAAAAAAGTAAGAGATAAGAATAACAAATAATTAACAGCAGTAAATAACAATAGTAGGGCTATATACAGGGGGTACCAGTACAGAGTCAATATCAGTGCAAAAAGTCTGTGTAGCCATTTTATTAGCTGTTCTGGAGTCTCATAGCTTGGGGGTAGAATCTATTTAGGAGCCTCTTGGACCTAGACTTGGCGCTCCAGTACCGCTTACTGTGTGGTAGCAGAGAGAACAGTCTATGACTAGGGTTGCTGGAGTCTTCGACAATTTTTAGGGCCTTCCCCTGACACCGCCTGGTATAGAGGTCATGGATGGCAGGAAGCTTGGCCCTGGTAATGTACTGGGCCGTAAGCTCTACCCTCTGCAGTGCCTTGCGGTCGGAGGCTGAACAGTTGCCATACCAAGCAGTGATGCAACCCGTCAGGATGCTCTCGATGGTGCAGCTGTAAAACCTTTGAGGATCTGAGGACCCATGCCAAATATTTTCAGTCTCCTGAGGGGGAATATGTCTAGGTCGTGCCCTCACCACGACTGTCTTGATGTACTTGGGGGCGACAGGGTAGCCTAGTGGTTAGAGCGTTGGACTAGTAACCGGAAGGTTGCAAGTTCAAACCCCCGAGCTGACAAGGTAAAAATCTGTCGTTCTGCCCTTGAACAGGCAGTTAACCAACTGTTCCTAGGCCGTCATTGAAAATAAGAATTTGTTCTTAACTGACTTGCCTAGTTAAATAAAGGTAAAATAAAAAACTTGGACCATGTTAGTTTGTGGTGATGTGGATGCCAAGGAACTTGAAGCTCTCAACCTGCTCCACTTTGATGAGAATGGGGGTGTGCTCGGTCCTCATTTTTCTGTAGTCCATAATCATCTCCTTTGTCTTGATCACTTTGAGGGAGAGATTGTTGTCCTTGCACCACACGATCAGATCTCTGACCTCCTCCCTATAGGCTTTCTCATCGTTGTCGGTGTTGTGTCATCAGCAAACTTAATGATGGTGTTGGAGTCATGCCTGACCGTGCAGTCATGAGTGAACAGGGAGTACAGGAGGGGACAGAGCATGCACCCCTGGGGGGCCCCCGTGTTGAGGATCAGCATGGAAGATGTGTTGTTAGCTACCCTTACCACCTCGGGGTGGCCTGTCAGGAAGTCCAGGATACAGTTGCAGAGGGAGGTGTTTAGTCCCAGGGTCCTTCGCTTAGTGATGAGCTTTGAAGGCACTATTGTGTTGAACTCTTAGCTCTAGTTAATGAATAGCATTCTCACATAGGTGTTCCTTTTGTCCAAGTGTGAAAGGGCAGTGTGGAGTGCAATAGCGATTGCATCATCTGTGGATCTGTTGGTGTGGTATTCAAATTGGAGTGGGTCTAGGGTTTCTGGGATCATGTTGTTGTGAGCCATGACCAGCCTTTCAAAGCATTTCATGGCTACAGATGTGAGTGAGATGTGAGTGCTACAGGTCGGTAGTCATTTAGGCAGGTTACCTTAGTGTTCTTGGGCACTATGGTGGTCTGCTTGAAACATGTTGGTGTTACAGACTCAGACAGGGAGAGGCGACTCGCTTTGACTTGCCTCGAAGTGAGCATAGAAGTGATGTAGCTCGTCTGGTAGGCTTGTGTCACTGGGCAGCTCTCGGCTGTGTTTCCCTTTGTACTCTGTAATAGTTTGCAAGCCCTGCCACATCCGACAAGCGTCGGAGCCGGTGTAGTATGTTTTGATATTAGTCCTGTATTGGCGCTTTGCCTGTTTGATGGTTTCTCGGTGGGAATTGCGGGATTTCTTATAAGCTTCCAGGTTAGAGTCTCGCTCCTTGAAAGCAACAGCTCTACCATTTAGCTCAGTGCAAATGTTGCATTTAATCCATGGCTTTTGGTTGGGGTATGTACGCACAGTCACTGTGGGGACGACGTCCTCGATGGACTTATTAATAAAGCCAGTGACTGTTGTGGTGTACTCCTCAAAGCCATCCGAAGAATCCCGGAACATATGCCAGTCTGTGCTAGCAAAGCAATCCTGAAGTTTAGCATCTCCTTCGTCTGACCACTTTTTTATAGACCGGTCACTGGTGTTTCCTGCTTTAGTTTTTGCTTGTAAGCAGGAATCAGGAGGATATAATTATGGTCAGATTTGCCAAATGGAGGGCGTGGTAGAGCTTTCTATATCTCTTTGAGTGGAGTAAAGGTGGTCTAGAATTGTTTTCCTCTGGTTGCACGTTTAACATGCTGATTTCAGTTTCCCTGCATTAATGTCCCTGGCCACTAGGAACACCGCCTCTGGATGAGCGTTTTCCAGTTTGCTTATGGTGGTGTACAGCTCATTGAGCGTGGTTATTAGTGCCAGCATCGGTCTGTGGTGGTTTGTTGACAGCTACGAAAAATACAGATGAAAACTCTGTAGGTAGATAGTGTGGTCTACAGCTTATCTTGAGATACTCTACCTCAGGCGAGCAAAACCTTGAGACTTCCTTAGATATCGTGCACCAGCTGTTGTTCACAAATATGCATAGGCCTCCGCCCCATGTCTTACCAGATGCTGACATCATGCTGTTTAATCAGCTTCTTGATATGCTTCACCTGTCAGGTGGATGGATTACATTGGCAAAGGAGAAATGTTCACTAACAGGGATGTAAAGATATTTGTGCACAATATTGAGAGAAATAAGCTTTTTGTGCATATGGAACATTTCCGGGATGTTTTATTTCAGTTTATGAAACATGGGACCAACACTTCACATGCTGCGTTTATATTTCTGTTCAGTCTATATAAAACGATGGTTGCTAACGTGTATGGCTGCATTTCAGATACATTTGTGTACATTTGAATGTCGCAGTGATATGACTTAAGTCTATAGCTTTGAGCGAGCGAGAAAACATTATTTTAAGATAGCGAGCCCTGATCCCAATGACTTGACTGACCCCTCACGGAGAGAAAGAGAACTGCTCCTTTTTAGACAATCACGAGGCTCATTTGAATTTCCTGATGTATCAGGAAAATTCTCCGCAACAAAAGAGTGATAAAGTTAAGTTTCCCTGCATTAATGTCCCTGGCCACTAGGAGTGCCGCCTCTGGATGAGCGTTTTTCTGTTTGCTTATGGTGGTGTACAGCTCATTGAGCGTGGTTTTAGCACCAGCATCGGTCTGTGGTGGTTTGTAGACAGCTACAAAAAATACAGATGAAAACTCTGTAGGTAAGATCTGATATCTGTACATCTAAGTATGCAAAGCCTCCAACACAGAATGTTCTCCCTCTCATATCAGTATTCTTCATGTACAACATCTTATTCATTATTCCTCCCTATCATTATTTATGGAGTGTAATGTGGCCATCAGAATAGGATAGTACCAGGGGTGTTGGGCACTGGTTGTACCTAATGAGGCAGAGAAAAATGCCAACGCAGCATGGGGATCTAATATTTACAGGGACGCAGGTAAATAACCTTTTCTCTTATTGCATTCTCGTGAAACATCTTTTGCTGGTATCTCGTCTACATTGCTGCGAAAGCACTTTTCAAGTGCAGTTAGTACTGTAAAGTTTAGCATCTTTGCTACATTAGCATACAGTATGCATAAATCCATGAGATTTTATCTTTGAGTAGAGGAGATACTGTTGGGCATTAGCATGTAAAGCACATCGTCAGAGTGAGATGAAGGAGCTAGTCTGTGGATAAATGGTTTGCATAGCAGTATGTAATATCACGTTGATTATTGTAAAAACTCCATGTGTCAGAATCCCATTTGTCCGCATTTCATGTTTGATATGCTTGTAATGTGAGTTGTTGAAGGTGAGAACTCATCTCTTTCACCATATGGTGCCGTTTTCTGAACCCATCAAGGTCTGCTCACTTGTGGTACATACATTTGCTCTTTCTCACTGTCTCCTTTGGGATAGTTGGTTAATGTACTGTAGACTCACCTTATTCTAGAGACTTACCTGCATGTCTGTCTAATTAACCTTTATTTAACCAGGAAAATACCCTTTGAGTTTCAAAACCTCTTTTGCGAGGTGGACATGGTCAGCAGGAAGTAGTCCGCGTGTAGATAGAAAGAGCACAATACAATACAATACATTAAAAACAATCCCAATAGTCAACAACATTTTCCCCTATCAGAGCATTAAAATCAACAAGCGATACCCTCTCCTGCAGTAGAGAGAGTGCATTGTGTCTGGATATTGCATCCTGTTTGCTGTGTTGCTGTGTCTTCGAGGTCTTTAACATCTCCCCCTTGTGTTTCTTCCCTCAGCATCCCCCTCTCCCTGCTCCTTCTCCGTGCAAGGCAAAACCCTGCAAAGCAAATCCCTTTTGAATTCCTACTACTCAGGTACAGCCATACCACTCGGAAAACTCCTGCTTTGTAGTGTATCTACATAAGGCAATGCGATATTGCTCTTTCTGGTCTCTTCAAAGTAGAACATGTTGAGAAATCAAACTGTAGATTGTAACATTTTCTAGGGTGTACATTTGTGATGCTTGGAGTTCAATATTCACTGTGTCTTCTTCTTTTCCTGTGTCGTGACCGTCTGTAGTGTCGAAGGAGGCTGTTGCAGTCCCTGCAACAGCATCAATCGGTAAGAATCTTCTCTCCATCTATTCTTGCATCTTCTTCCATTATCTTGCTTTCACTTTTCATAGCTGTAGTTTAGATATCTGGTAATGGATTTAACATACAGAAATTCAATCCACACATTATTTTCACTCATATCACATTGAAGACCATTTGCCATGACCACTGAAATAAATCAAACCTAACAGCATGTTAACAAGAAACTGCAACAATACATAACGTAGTATAACTACTTATGCAAAACAGACAGCACTCCCAGTGTCAGGCCATGGCCATGCTGCTGGCCCAGGGCAGGCTGGCATAGGTCTAAAAGGAGATCTTCTGCCACTGCCCATAATTAGTGTGATAAGATCAGATCTAGTGTGTTGCAGCCGGTTGAATACTAATGGACCGGATGTTGCCCCTTCAGTTTACAGACGGCCAGATTGAAATGTCAAATCCATTTCTGACTCTTTTTCACTCTCTCCCTTTCCCCTACACCTCTTTCTCGAGGCAGATTGACCACCTCTTTGCCAAGTAGATTTGCTGAATGCTGAAAATATGCTTTTTGGTGCTTTGGTAGAGGTAGATCCACTCTCAGCTGTTTCTCCACCGCCTCCTCCTCAATTTAACTGGCAGCATCTCTCTCCAATTCATTGGTTTATGTGCTCCAATTCTAGAAGGTTGTTGACGGTATCCCCACCTGTAATTGGACACCACCTGGTGCATGTTCTGCATACATTTCGTATACCCACGGTTCCACACAGTTGACCCGCAAAAAAAATCAGCTTGCGGGTGGAATGAAAACATTCTTTCAAACCGTGGGTTGGCTCGCGGTTCAAAACAATTATATTGTGGGTCGGAATTTTTTAAAATCAAAATAATATTTGTTTTACAAACCCAGGAGCTTGTTGTGTTGCATTGGGATGCAAATTCCATTCTGTGAGCAGTGAGGCAGACATATAGGCTACCAGCCACACACACAGTGGATTGTGGACCTGTCCATTAGTTGTGTGGTGCTGAAACATATGTTTAATCCCCCCACGTGAGAATACGTTGCCAAATGTACTTTCTCTGGCTAGCCTAGCTCACGCGAAAATGGCTAACGTAGGCTTAATCGGAAGAAATATAAAGAAAGGTTATGAAATACAACATCCTGGAAACAGGTGCGGTGTGAGTGAAATCCCTGGTTTGGTTTGGAAGGATTTTGGACAATAACACGGTAGATGGACAGACAGCCAGCAAAAAGTGAAAGCAGGTTTTTGTTGATGATAGGCTAATTCAGTTTATTATCAACTAATTATGTTAATTCAGCCTTTCGTTCATTTAGTCCATACGCAGGCAAGTTTAAAATGGTGCGCTGGTATATGTTTGAGTAGCCTAGACTATAGTCTACTAAATAAATGTATTTTTGCAGCCTATATTCGATTCTGGGAATTTTTGATTGAACTTTCAATTAAACTATTTGATTATCTTCACAGTATTGAATGTAAAAGGTCTTGTTTTGTTATGTCAGCTATAGGTTTTCATTAGGTAAAAAGGCTAATTAGAAGGCCCTTTTTTCAGAGCGATTTGAGTTGTTAATGTGCCGTATCTCATTGTAAAAAAAAGTCATGGCATGGTTTCATTCTATACAAATGTTGAATAAACATGCAGACAAATTAATTCACTTAGGGAGGGGAATAATAGCCTACTGCTCTGGAGTCATAAAAATTAAATACATTTGTTATTTGGACAGTCACTGATCATCTCTCAGGAAAACAATTATATGTGGGTGGGTCGGGTTGAGGTGAAAAATCTGTCATGATATCGGATATCAGGTGGTGCTCGGGAATTTATGTGGACGGCGTGGGACGGGTGCGGCTCCAAATAATGGACCCGTGCAGGACTACTTTGTGGTATATCTTCTGTTTGGTCTAAGTCAGGTTTTTGTTGAGGACTTTTGTTTAACGGAGCAGATGTTTTGTTTTGTCTGCCTGCCCCGGGTACTGTAAGATACTGTAAACACACGGTTTGATCTCAAGGCTGTCTGTAAAATATACTTTCTACTGACCTGTGGATCAAAGGGAAGGAGTGGTGATCAGCTGGGTCCTGAAGGTTTTAGATGTTCAGTATTGTTATTCTTGCTTTAGAAGTATCCCTCAGAGCCTCAATCTCACAACCATGTATTTTAAACATTCAGTATTGTTACTCCCGCTTTAAAAGTAGTCCCCTGAGGCCATCATTCTCGAAATGTTCCATTGAATATTCTAAATGGTATCCCCTAAGACTCCTAGAGAGTCTTTGTTTACCCAATTCATATCCACCAAGTGGGACTACATGTACTTTGATTGTGATTTTAATGTATTCAAGTGTTTATATTAAAGTTATAACTGAAGTAAGGGACAGTGAAGGTCTGAGCCTACCATATATCCTCTTCTCGGTAACTGGTGGCAGTCAAAGTGTTCCTTCCTCAAGCACTGTTGTTGACAGAGAAAATCACAGTAATGGCCGACGGACCCCCTTCTTCACTGGACGGGGGAGAGAAAGCCAGCTCTCAGCAAACAAAGCCAAGCCGGGGGGAAAATAACCTTGTCAAACATTACAGCAGGCAGGGTATGACAGGCAAGCAAGCAAGTCCAAAGTGAAGGCAACATTTATTGATTTCAGCAATACATTTACATACATCTGTAAATTACCCATAGTACAGTACATTCCATAATCATCTAGTTTCAGTCAATGCGAACGCCAAGCAAAAAGGAAAATAAATAGGGATGAGAGGGAGAAGCAAGAGGTCTTACTGTGGAGGAAGGAGCTTCGAAAAATCCATACTCTCATGTAAAGCTTGGCTTAATTTAGCTCTCTTTGTATATCAGTCTTTGGGGTTTCGATGGCTCAGGTGTTTCTTTTGGGATGCAAATAGGCATCATTTTGTGAACATTACATTCCAAGGTTTCCTTAACTGTTTTGGAGAAAGCATGAGACCACAGCTGTTCATTGTGCATGCTTGCATGCTTAGCTAGTAGTAGTGGTGTGACCTTGAGTCAATTCACTGTATATTGATCATGGGCCAGTTTATAAAGTGGCACGTAATATTGTTTGCTGCCACTGCAGGCAGTCTATTAGATATGACTGATGATGCTGTACATTTCCATTTTTCCTCTGCTTCTCTATCTTTGACATAGTCATAGGCATTTTAGCCGCTCTGCAAGTGGTCTGTGTCTTTAGATGTGACTTGTTATCAACACCAAGTAATCAATGTTTCACCAGAGACCAAAGCAGACAGACAGCGAGAAGGAGAGGCTGGAAAGAGTCTGTATCCAGTCAGCTGTGTTCTGTCTGTGGGCTGGGCTGTGGGGTGTCAGGCATTTAATTTTTTTATGAGCATGGCCTTATTTCTATTACAGCATATTGGATGACTGCCATTCATATTCCATTCACCTAGCTCAATGTAACATTGATAGGTTTAGGCTACTACATTATTTTGCACTATACCCATCATGAGGTTGCTACAACGAGTCTACAAATGAACGTTTTTAACATAGCTGCGCAGGTTGAGAGACAAATAGGAATAATCAAGGTGACAGACAGTGACACATTCAACACCTTCTTGCACGGTCTTGCCTGCATCTAGCCGATCCGGGGTGCTTAAGCATTAGTCCAAACCGTTGCAAAGCATTCCATTTAGCAACTAAAGCAAAAGTTTCTATTGGACAAATTCAGGTAGTTCCTTCCCCATTTTGTTTCATTTGCTTCCGTTTAAGCATCATTTTGCAATAGAATCAGCAGAATGAATACACCCCTGATCACCTGCAGACACAGTTCACTTTCATAGCAGCCACATACAGCATCATCAGTTTGCTCGTTGCATAATTCCTTCTCACATCTACATGCTCTCTTCCTCTCACCTTCAGTGCACAACACAACAGCTGTTTGTGACCAGGCACAAATAACTCTCCAAGCCAGACTTTCATTCCATGAGTGCTAACCGCTACACAGCCTACATCGTTGTTACCATATTAACGCTATAGTAAAAAACATGGAACTAATGCATTAGTAAACCCACAACCCAGTCCATGTGTGCATCACGCAGTACAGTGTACAGAAAGCAGTTTAGCAGTTACACCGGCGTGCTCCGGTGTAAAAGATTAAAACCGAGCTTACCTTGACTTGGAAGAGTTGCCGTGTGGGAAAGCCTTAGCCAGCTAGCTAACATACATAGCATTCCTCTCTGTTTGTCAGGTTGTTGAGTAGGCAAAATTAGCTGCATTAGCTAAAAAAGTGAAAGGTAAACTAAAAAGGAAGGAAATACAAAGAAATATAGCTAGCTCTCTGTCTTTCTCTCTCTCTCTCTCTCTCTACAGGATCTTCTTAATTCTTAAAGAAATTAATTTGTTTGAAACTTGATCAACTATTGTCTTTTTCTATCTGTGAGTCAACTACTCATCACGCTTTACACACTGCATTGCTGACTAGTGCATTTGGAAAGTATTCAGACCCGTTGACTTTTTTCACATTTTGTTACGTTACAGCCTTATTCTAAAATTAATTAAATTGTTTTTTCCTCTCATCAATATACAGGTACACACAATACCCCATAATGACAAAGCAAAAGCAGCTTTTTAGAAATGTTTGCAAATGTATACAAAAATAAATAAAGATATATCACATTTACGTAAGTATTCAGAGCCTTTCTTTGTATTGAGACTCAAAATTCCCGGGTGGCGCAGTGGTTAAGGGCGCTGTACTGCAGCGCCAGCTGTGCCATCAGTGTCCCTGGGTTCGCGCCCAGGCTCTGTCGTAACCGGCCGCGACCGGGAGGTCAATGGGGCGACGCACAATTGGCCTAGCGTCGCCCGGGTTAGGGAGGGCTTGGTCGGTAGGGGTCATCGCGCACCAGCGACTCCTGTGGGCGCAGTGTGCGCTAACCAAGGTGGCCAGGTGCACACCAAGGTGGCCAGGTGCACAGTGTTTCCTCCGACGCATTGGTGCGGCTGGCTTCCGGATTGGATGCGTGCTGTGTTAAGAAGCAGTGCGGCTTGGTTGGGTTGTGTATCGGAGGACGCATGACTTTCAACCTTCGTCTCTCCCGAGCCCGTACGGGAGTTGTAGCGATGAGACAAGATAGTAGCTACTACAACAATTGGATACCACGAAAAGGGGTAAAATAAACTTGTTCTTGAGGATGGAACCTGGTTAAAGAAGGGCATTTTTGGTTCCTAGTAGGCTTTAGAGAATGATTAAATTCTACGGTTGGAATTTCATTGCAAATTATTTAAAATTTTCTCCAGACATATTCTTTAGAATGGATGTACATTTTAGGTAATTTCAAACGGAATTATCTTGTCCCGACTCAAAGAGTTGTCCAATATATTTTGTTATGGATGGTAATTATTGCTAATGGTCTGGAGCAGCGTTGTTGCGATAATGTTGCATTGCCGATAATTGAGCTTAATGCTCAAGCTTAATTGAGCTCAACACTAACCATTAGTCTGCACCTCAGGGAAGAACTGCACACTAAAATTCTGAAATTAATTCAAAAGCAATGGCCTTTATCAGAACAACTTCTGCAAAACAGGATGTTCATTTTGAGACATTGTAATTTTATCTAAGCTCCCATAGTATCTCTGAGCATCATATTGTACTCAATGTATTTTTTGCTTGAAAATAATATTTCTCAGTATGGCGTGTTACGAGCCCTGCACCCTCATAACCTGAGCCAAGCTTTTCTGCCTTTCTTCACAACAGAGCAATATTCACAACAGAACAACCTGCTCTCTGTGAGATACCCGACAAGTGGTACCGGAGCGCCAAGTCTAGGTCCAAGAGGCTCTTTAACAGCTTCTACTCCCAAGCCATAAGACTGAACAATTGATCAAATGGCCTTCATTACTATTTACATTGACCCCCACCCCCCTCTATTTTTACACTGCTGCTACTCGCTGCTTATTATCTATGCATAGTACTTTAATCCTTCGTACATGTACGAATTACCTTGACTAACCTGTACCTCTGCACATTGACTCAGTACTTGTACCCCCCCTGTATATAGCCTCATTATAGTTATTTTATTGTGCTACTTTTTATTACATTTTTACTTTAATTTATTTAGTAAAAACTATATTTATTGAACTGCATTGTTGGTTAAGGGCTTGTAAGTAAGCATCTTATGGTAAGGTCTACCTGTTGTATTCGGGGGCATGTGACAAATACAATTTGATTTGAAGAAAGAACAGACATTTCCTGAAAGGTCATTGACTCTGTCTAACATGCCAATGTGTATATGTGTAAGTCCTGTATTTCTCACTTACCCATGATCACATGGAGCCAGGATCAGTGCTCATGCATCTGTGAGCCATGATAATGAAGTCATGAAAAGTACATGTTCTCAAGCAACAAAAACTTCCCTCTGAGGTCAATAAATGAAATGATTAGCATGAATATATTGTAATCTAAGTTACAGGCAAGAAGACACATTGTGAATACATTTCCTGGTTGACTAAATGCATATTTGACCTTCAAACCCCAAGCATTAGCCGCTCGATATGTCAGAAGCTTTTGATAGGATTGAGTCTGTTTATTGGTAATATTTACAACATAATATATCCTCAGGGCTGCCACTTTAAGATATGTTCTTGTTTTAGAGACAAAACAAACTAATAATGAATTAGGTATGGTCTGAATAGGCTGTAGAGGGCACACTTTGGGTAGGATTAAGTGGACCTCTACCATCTCCACTGTAAAGTCAGTACCTGCTCCCTGTCCTATGGCTAAGCGTCTCTAAACGCACTGAGTATACAAAACATTGCTGTTTCCATGACATAGACTGGCCAGGTGAATCCAGGTGAAGGCTATGATCCCTTATCGATGTCACTTGTTAAATCCACTTCAATCAGTGTAGATGAAGGGGGGGGGACAGGTTAAACAAAGGTTGTTAAACCTTGAAACAATTGAGACATGGATTGTGTATGTGTGCCATTCAGAGGGTGAATGGGTATAACAAAATATTTAAGTGCCTTTGAATGGGGTATGGGTGCAAATGCCAGTCACAAGGGTTGGGGCCAGAACTGCAATGCTGCTAGGTTTTTCACGCTCAACAGTTTCCCATGTGTATCAAGAATGGTCCACCCCCCAAATGACATCCAGTCAACTTGACACAACTGTGGGAAGTATTGGAGTCAACATGGGCCAGCATCCCTGTGAAACGCTTTCGACACCTTGTAGTGCCCATGCCCTGATGAATTGAGGCTGTTATGAGGGTAATAGGGAGTGCAACTCAATATTAGGAAGGTGTAATTCATATTTTGTATATTCAGTGTATGTAGTTGCTTCAAGTTGTGTATTTACAGTATTTTATGTATTACATTGTCATCAACTACAATTTGAATGTAAGTCCATTATAGCCTAGTTTGTTAAATAGCCTGCCCTATATTTGCTAAATATGTTGAACATGTTTGCAGTCCACAATATTCTAATTGCATTACTTTAATATTGAAATACTGTACATTGTTAAACGTAGGCTATAGCATTCACATTGATAAAGTGACTTCTGAAAGTATTCATTCTCCTTGATTTATTACACATTGTATTACAACCTGTTACACACAATACCCCATAATGACAAAGTGAAAATATGTTTTTAGAAAATTCAAATACAGAATTATATAATTTACATAAGTATTCACACCTCTGAGTCAGTACTTTGTAGAAGCACCTTTGGCGGCGATTAGAGCTTTGAGTGGTCTTGGGTATGCATTGGGACACCAAATAAGATTTTGTTCTTAACTGATTTGCCTAGCTAAATAAAATGAAATCAAATTTTAAAAAATGTGTCTATCAGCTTTCCACATCTGGATTTGGGGATTTTCTCCCATTCTTTCTTTCAGATTTTCTCAAGCTCTGTTAAATTAGATGAGGAGCGGCCGTGAACAGCAATCTTCAAGTCTTCCCACAATTTCCTTTGATCATCCTTGAGATGTCACTGAAACTTGATTGGAGTCCACCTGTGGTTAATTAAATTGTTTGGACATGATTTAGAAAGAAACACACCTGTCTCTTTAAGGTCCCACAAATGAGAGTGCATGTCAGAGCAGAAACTATACCATGAAGTCCAAGTAATTGTTCTTAGATTTTCAAGATAACATTGTGATAAGGCATATATCTGGGGAAGGGTATAAAACCAATACTCCTAGAAAGTTGAAAGTTTCAAAAAGCCCAGTGGTCTCCATCATTGGGAAATAGAAAACATATGGAACTACTCGGACACTGCCTAGAGCTGGCCTTATGACCAAACTGAGCAAACGGGCAAGAAGAACCTTGGTCAGGGAGGTGACCAAGAACCCAATGACCGCTCTGACAGAACTACAGAGTTCCTTGACTGAGATGTGAACCTGCCAGAAGGACAACAGTCTCTACAGTACTTCACCAATCTGGGCTTTATGAGAGAGTGGACAGAAGGAAGTCGCTCCTTAGAAAAAGACACATGACAGTACGCCTGGATTCTGACTCTGAGCGCATAAGGCAAAATATTATGTGGTCTAATGAGACAAAAAAGTAACTCTTTGGACTGAATGCAAAGCGCTATGTCTGGAGAAAACCAGGCACAGCTCATCACACATCCAAATCCATCCCTACAGTGAAGCATGGTTATGGCAGCATCATGCTGTGGGGACTGGAATATTAGTAAGGATAAAGGGAACAATGAATGGGGCCAAATCAAATACAGGCAAATCCTTGATGAGAACCTGCTTCAGAGTGCACACGACCTTAGACTGGTGGCAAATATTTACGTTCCAACAGGACAATGACCCCAAGCATACAGCCAAAGCAACGCTGGAATGGCTTCAGAACAATAATGTGAAATTCTTTGAGTGGCTCAGCCAAAGCCCAGACTTGAATCCCATTGAAAATCACTGGAAACACTTACAGATTGCTGTTCATCGCCACCATCTAACTTAACAGAGCTTGAGAAACTCTACAAGGACGAATGGGAGAAAATCCCCAAATCCAGATGTGCAAAGCTGATACAGACATACCCAAGACACCTCAAAGCTCTAATCGCCGCCAAAGGTGCATCTACAAAGTATTGACTAAGGGGTGTGAATACTAATGGAAATTAGATGTTTCCATATTTAATTTTCAATTAATTTGCTAACATTTATAAAAACAGGTTTCTTTGTATTGGGCTACTGTGTGTAGCTGGGTGAGAAAAACAATCTATGTAATAATTCTGAATTCAGTATGTAACAACACAAAATGTGGAATAAGTCAAGGGGTGACTACACTTTCTGAGGGTTCTGTGTAAGGGCTGGGCCTATACTGTAAATTGCAGTCTGGATGTGCCAAATGTAGTCCATAAGCAATATTAAATTCACTACGCTATTGATAAGGCTTAAAAATACTGTAGAATTCTAATCAAATTCTAATAAAAACAAAACAACTTATTTTAAATAGGCTATAAATACATTTACAGGCACCATCATTTCTCCATTTCGACTATGGAGGGTTTTTACGAACATCCAAACTTTTCACAGGAGCTGGAAAAAGATCCAGACAATGGAAGGTTATGTGACTGACCGTCTCAATTCACATTTGAAATTGTGTTTTTTACATTGGATAAAAGTAGAGACTGTAGTGTATGAAATGTTATAACATACTACAGTTGAGGAACAATGGGAAAGTAATTCTGCTTTGAAAGTTGGCCCTTGAATGTTTTGGTAAACCTATTGGCGAGCTCTCCTTTGTCTACACCCAATTCAGCATCATTTGCTCCCTCTTAAAAGCCTTAACCCCACCCATCTATTTAAGGATTCACATGTGAGGCCATGCAGTAAACAACCAAAGATTTCAAGACTAAAGGCTAGTTTATACTACGGGTGTATTTGTAAATTCAATCTGGAGAGCCAGAGTGCTCTCAGAGTGTGCTCTGGACATTCGTAAACTAAGAGCGTTGTCAGATTGTCTGTTTGTAAATTCAGAGCGTTCAGAGAGCACACTGGACGCTCTGGCTGAGGAGTAGGTTTAATACAAGCGTTCTGACCTAAAAACAGCACTCAAGTTAATTGGCTAACGTTGGCTAGCTGTCAGACACAAATGAGAGAACAACTCACTCTGACCATTTTACTCACCCTAGCAGAGGTAGTTAGGCTGTAACTGTGCAAGTTTCTCTGCGCTCTGGCACACTTAGACGAGAGTGCTCTGAAATTGGAGTAGATAGCCTGATCGAATTTACCAGCTATGTCTACCGACAGTTGCTGCAGTGACATCATGAGCATTCGATTGAAATGGTTATTTTCATAGTGAAGTCTTTTGTTTAGACATGTAGCTAGCTAAACAATGAACCATAATCCCAACTCATAATGATACTATCCTGCATGAATCTGCAGGTAACTAACCAACCAGATTCAATGTTAGCTAGCTAACTTTAGGTTATAACTAGCAATGCAAATGGCTCAGAGATCTGAATAATATTATGACACAGATCATGCACGTAACATTAGCTAGTGAGTCAGCCAGTTTATGTTAGCTAGCTACCAAACAGTACACTTTAACTTGAAATGAAAATGACTTTCTGACTGAATTACCTGCATACATGGAGGACACTTCTCCCGCTCTGTCACTGATGCCATGGTTGCCTTTGAAGATGTAATCCGGTGCCAGGTGTTTTATACAACAGCCTTCTGTGTGTTCTCTTTTTGAATCCATCTGCATATTTGCAATCAAACCACAGAATTGTTTTCCATCTCCTTCGCTATCATACTCTAATTCCACCGGGAATTCCACTGATTTCAAAACTTGGTCTTCCAGAATGTGGAGAGCAACACTTTCGCAGTTCTACTACATGATATTTTTCCAAAAAGTTGTTTAGTAAGCATTACCTACACATACTGACCAGCTCATGTTATAGACAGAAGTGTGCTATATGGCAGACCAATCCGAACAATCCAATCTCTCGGCATGTTCAGTCCATCCATTATCAAAGCCAATCATGGCTAGTGAGAAGGTTCCTGCCTTTTTCCGTGGCTAAACCAACTAGGCTTGTAATTTAACAATTTATTTGTATTTACAGATTGAATACAAGTTTGTTATTAAGGCACATGAAGGTTTACATGTTCCAGAAGGCATTTCTGCCGAAAAACAATTTGGATTTAAAAAAATGTTTACGTTCAAATGGCACTCCTGTGAAGTATTGACGCGCTACATGCTTAGTTTCCTTAAATGAGTCACATATGCACATCCAAAAGTTTCACAGGCGCTGGATAAAGATCCAATATAAAGAGAAAGGGGGAATATCCACTTACTATTATACTGCTTGCAAAATGTAATGCTTAATAAACATAATGGAACCATCTTACAGATCACATTAGCACTTTTCCAGAAATAGCTGAATAAATTGCATTGCATTCAACCCATGTACGTTCTCGTCATAAACTCTTGGACGGTGAATATTTATAATAAGTTTGGTTTTTTTAATCAAATGAAATGAAAAATAATGAAACTGTTTTTTAAACCAGCAACAATATAGATAGGACCAGGTCAGCAGCATGATATCATAAATCACATCTCTCGTTTCATTGTACTGTTGGCACAGTGCACACACAGGCCTAAATGTAGGCTTAAATGGAAGGAGAATGAAACGAGTCACATTTGAATGAAAGAAAACAGATTTAATTGAAACTACCAAATGTCAGTCTTTAACAATATACATATTTTATACAATATTCTGCCCATATTTATATTTTTGGAGGAGTTGTATAAACTGATTGTGTAGGTATGCTACAGGCCTACATAGGCTACTGTAAAATCGAAACACCCTAACATGTCGTTATTTAGCAAAAATATCAGCAAAACATCATAAATAATAAAGACCAGGATCAGCACCTTTTCATCAATAAAAGGTCATGCATAATCTCAAAATGCAGTGGTCAAAGGATGTAGTATCTGTGCTCAAAGATGCCCTCTGGTGGTTAAATTGATCATTAAGGGCAAGTACTGTAAAGCGCTGAACCCTACCACAGCATACCACCCTATACTGCAACTTTTAAATGAGGAACCACTGTATGTGCAAGGCAGATTCTCTCAAAAATCTGCTGTTGATTTGACAATATAGGATGACTGAATCGTTTGGAGAAGTGTGTCTTTGGTAATCGGACAAGGGGTGCTCTTTGATAATGGGGATGGATAGCCTACTTAAACAAGCAAAATACAGGTACTGTATGTTAATTGTGAATAATGAAAAAGAGTGAGGGCAAAGCACTCTCAGTACACCATTAAAACCCTTTATTCATAGGCCTCTTTTGACTAATGGCCAGGATAAAAAGACGCACATATGCGATGCTGCTAAACCAGCCTTGATCAAGGGGAGGGTAGGATATGCTTGGTGTTTAATAGTTTTGTATGTTTCTTTTGGGATGGCAGGTAGCCTAGTGGTTAGAGCGTTGGGGCATTAACTGAAAGGTTGCTAGATTGAATCCCCGAGCTGACAAGGTCAAAATCTGTCTTTCTGCCCCTGAACTAGGCCGTCATTATAAATAAGAATGTGTTCTTAACTGACTTGCCTAGTTAAATAAAGGTTAAAATAATAAAAATAAAAAAATCATAATGAGATTCACCCGTACAAAAGGCACATCTCTCCTTCCATGGGCAATGTGCGCCATGACTGAATAGGCTGCACTTCCACTCTCAAAATCCAAGCTATTATCAACTGCATTACTTTTAAGACCTGCTTTTTGTGGGTCTTAAAACTTACCAAAAGCGCTGCCTGAAATTATCACTTTTGCGATTGTTTTTAAGGACACACCTCAATCATTGCCACCCCTTCCACCTCGCAAGCAAGCTGATGTTAGACAGGTAAATTGCCGAATCTGGCATTAGGGCTGGAAAATGCCAGTGTGCCAGTTTTGACACAACGAAATTGAAAACTAACGTGAATTTGACACTTGCGCCTCCTTAGAGCCAGTCGAAAATAGAGCTCTAAGTGTGTAATTAAGATGCAAATATCCACATTAATAAAACACGGGTGATTTTAGCCTACCACATTTGCAATGGTACTTTAGGTATTTCATGCTTGTAATATGGAGAATTTCTCTGCCACTCATCTCCTGATTCCTCTTCTTAATGGACTCATTAGAAGCAATGTACTACTTCAAACTCACCAATCCTAATCTTAGGAAGACTCAATTACAAGAATGTATTTCAAGTAGTAAAGCAAAGTGTCCCTTGGATTATCCATTTAACTTTGAATATCATCATTAATGACTGAGTAGCAGCGAGATAAAGGAAGGCTGTTGTCTGGAAACAGGGTCTGTGGAGAGTCAACTGTAAGAGTTTGAAGATCTCATGCTTTTAAAGTTTTTCAAGACCTGCAGAGAGCTAGAGAGGTCTCCACTGAAAGAAATCAAATCAAATCAAATTGTATTGGTCACATTAACCTGTTGAGCAGATGTTATTGTGGGTGTAGCGAAATGCTTGTGCTTCTAGCTCCGACGATGCAGTAATATGTAACAATTACGCAACATACACACAAATCTAAGTAAAGGAATGGATTTAAGAATATATAAATATATGTATGAGCAATGTCAGAGTGGCATAGAATAAGATACAGTAGAATAGTATAGGATAGAGTACATACAGTGCCTTGCGAAAGTATTCGGCCCCCTTGAACTTTGCGACCTTTTGCCACATTTCAGGCTTCAAACATAAAGATATAAAACTGTATTTTGTTGTGAAGAATCAACAACAAGTGGGACACAATCATGAAGTGGAACGACATTTATTGGATATTTCAAACTTTTTTAACAAATCAAAAACTGAAAAATTGGGCGTGCAAAATTATTCAGCCCCCTTAAGTTAATACTTTGTAGCGCCACCTTTTGCTGCGATTACAGCTGTAAGTCGCTTGGGGTATGTCTCTATCAGTTTTGCACATCGAGAGACTGAAATTCTTTCCCATTCCTCCTTTCAAAACAGCTCGAGCTCAGTGAGGTTGGATGGAGAGCATTTGTGAACAGCAGTTTTCAGTTCTTTCCACAGATTCTTGATTGGATTCAGGTCTGGACTTTGACTTGGCCATTCTAACACCTGGATATGTTTATTTTTGAACCATTCCATTGTAGATTTTGCTTTATGTTTTGGATCATTGTCTTGTTGGAAGACAAATCTCCGTCCCAGTCTCAGGTCTTTTGCAGACTCCATCAGGTTTTCTTCCAGAATGGTCCTGTATTTGGCTCCATCCATCTTCCCATCAATTTTAACCATCTTCCCTGTCCCTGCTGAAAAAAAGCAGGCCCAAACCATGATGCTGCCACCACCATGTTTGACAGTGGGGATGGTGTGTTCAGCTGTGTTGCTTTTACGACAAACATAACGTCTTGCATTGTTGCCAAAAAGTTCAATTTTGGTTTCATCTGAGCAGAGCACCTTCTTCCACATGTTTGGTATGTCTCCCAGGTGGCTTGTGGCAAACTTTAAACAACACTTTTTATGGATATCTTTAAGAAATGGCTTTCTTCTTGCCACTCTTCCATAAAGGCCAGATTTGTGCAATATTCGACTGATTGTTGTCCTATGGACAGAGTCTCCCACCTCAGCTGTAGATCTCTGCAGTTCATCCAGAGTGATCATGGGCCTCTTGGCTGCATCTCTGATCAGTCTTCTCCTTGTATGAGCTGAAAGTTTAGAGGGACGGCCAGGTCTTGGTAGATTTGCAGTGGTCTGATACTCCTTCCATTTCAATATTATCGCTTGCACAGTGCTCCTTGGGATGTTTAAAGCTTGGGAAATCTTTTTGTATCCAAATCCGGCTTTAAACTTCTTCACAACAGTATCTCGGACCTGTCTGGTGTGTTCCTTGTTCTTCATGATGCTCTCTGCGCTTTTGACGGACCTCTGAGACAATCACAGCGCAGGTGCATTTATACGGAGACTTGATTACACACAGGTGGATTGTATTTATCATCATTAGTCATTTAGGTCAACATTGGATCATTCAGAGATCCTAACTGAACTTCTGGAGAGAGTTTGCCTCACTGAAAGTAAAGGGGCTGAATAATTTTGCACGCCCAATTTTTCAGTTTTTGATTTGTTAAAAAAGTTTGAAATATCCAATAAATGTCATTCCACTTCATGATTGTGTCCCACTTGTTGTTGATTCTTCACAAAAAAAATACAGTTTTATATCTTTATGTTTGAAGCCTGAAATGTGGCAAAAGGTCGCAAAGTTCAAGGGGGCCGAATACTTTCGCAAGGCACTGTACATATGAGATGGGTATTGCAAGATATGTAGACAGTGACTAGTGTTCCATTTATTAAACTGGCCAGTGATTTTAAGCCTGTATATACTGTAGGCAGCAGCCTCTATGTGCTTCTGGATCATAGCGGGGTGAACAGGCAGTGGCTTGGATGGTTGTTGTCCTTGATGATCTTTTTGGCCTTCCTGTGACATCGGGTGCTGTAGGTGTCCTGGAGGGCAGGTAGTTTGCCACCGGTGATGCGTTGGGCAGACCCCACCACCCTCTGGTGAGCCCTGTGGTTGCGGGCAGGGCCTCGAGCCTGATGATGAGCTTGTAGGGTACTATGGTGTTGAATGCTGAGCTTTAGTCAATGAACAGCATTCTTACATATTTATTCCTCTTGTCCAGATGGGACAGGGCAGTATGCAGTGTGATGGCGATTGCAAAATATGTGGATCTATTGGGGCGGTAAGCAAATTGAAGTGGGTCTAGGGTAACAGGTAAGGTAGAGGTGATATGATCCTTGACTAGTCTCTCATGGCACTTTATGATGACAGGAGTGCTACGGGGCAATAGTAATTTAGTTCAATTAACTTTGCTTTCTTGGGTACAGGAACAATGGTGGCCATCTTGAAGCAGACTAGGATACGGAGAGATTGAATATGTTCGTAAACACACCAGCCAGCTGGTCTGTGCATGCTCTAAGGATGCGGCTAGGGATGCCGTCTGGGTCGGCAGCCTTGCGAGGGTTAACACGCTGAAATGTCTTACTCACATCGTCCACAGAGAAGGAGAGGCCACTGTCATTGGTATCGGGCCGCATCGGTGGCATTGTGTTATCCTCAAAGCAGGCAAAGAAGGTGTTTGGCTTGTCCGGAAGCAAGACGTCGGTGTCCGCGACGTGGCTGGTTTTTCTTGTGTAGTCGGTGATTGTCTGTAGACCCTGCCACATCGTGTCTGTGCCGTTGAACAGTGTATTCGTCAATATTATTCTCGGAAGCTACCCGGAACATATCCCAGTCCGCGTGATCAAAACAATCTTGAAGCGTGGATTCTGATTGGTCAGACCAGCGTTGAATAGTCCTTAGCACGTGTACTTCCTATTTGAGTTTCTGCCCATACGATGGGAGAAGCAAAATGGAGTCGTGGTCAGATTTGCCCAAAAGGAGGGCAGGGGAGGACCTTCTAGGCATCCCAGAAGTTGGAGTAACAGTTGTCGAGTGTTTTAGCAGCGCGAGTACTACAGTCAATATGTTTGGGAGAACAACATTTCATGAAAACAAGAGATTTCATTATATTAAAATGAGTTCCATTGCATCCTTCTTACACAGACTGACCGCTATGTGGTTCAATGCTAACCCAAATATCACAGAGTAAGTGGATACTGAGTTTGTTCTCCTTGTTCCACAGACAGCAGCCATAGTGAGTTGGCTCAGCCATCGTTGACCATCCAGACGTACCCATACGGGGGCTGTGAGTCAGTAGAGATGTCCTACCAAGCAGGCCAGTTCCAGCCAGCCATCCGTGTAGCCGACCTCCTCCAGCACATCACCCAGATGAAGTGTGGCCAGGGCTACGGCTTCAAGGAAGAGTATGAGGTAAGAATGGTTAGTACGGTTTTATCAACATTGCAGAGAATTCTAAGTGTGGTTTTTGACATTAGGTCGCGTCAATGTGGCCAGGAACTGTCCAATATCGTCAGTTTGCACTTTTACAAGACGTTTTACACTTAGACCAGACATAATCCAGTTGCATTTCTGTCTTTCTGTCTTTAAGCAATCCTATTGTTGTTTGTGATCTGTTTGAGTTGATTTGATTCCTTGCCCCATATGCATTACCATTAGCTCACATCTCTGTTTGAATTATATGATGACATCTAATTTGCACTTTCCCTCTTTAGAATAAGGGAAACACATCAAATATTTATTGAAAATCACATTTAAAAACATCATTAGTATTCTCTGAAATATTAAACGGACTTCCACCCAATCCTATTGATCAATGCACGACTCGTCTTAGAATATGATTTTTTATTACTCGGCATTGCATCTTAAGTCCAGTAAAGTATTTAAATTTGAAGGTGGCACAAAAGTGACACATAAGTTAAGTTATGTGGCATAATACAATTAAATATGCCCACAGTCATATTCCTAATGCCTAATCACTCCTCCAATTAGTTTTATTTTTCTCCTGAGAGTGAAAAGCATGGAACTATCAATATTACTGCAGATATACCTATTTACCTATACATAGCTGGTTCAGCCTTTTTTTTAAGTACGATGAGTTGCGCTGGATAAGAGTGCCTGCTAAATGACTCAGATGTGAATGTAAAAATAACTCTAGCAGAGATGGGACCAAGTCACAAAAACGTCTCATGTCACAAGGTCCAAGTCTCCAAGTCGAGTCCCAAAAAGATTGGGTCAAGTCTTGAGTCAAGCCCAAGTGTGCATTCTACAGTGGAGGTCAACCGATTATGATTTTTCAACGCCGATACCGCTACCGATTATTGGAGGACCAAAAAAGCCGATACCGATTAATCGGCCAATTTAAAAAAAACATGTATTTGTAATAATGACAATTACAACAATACTGAATGAACACTTATTTTAACTTAATATAATGTATATCAATAAAATCAATTTAGCCTCAAGTAAATAATTAAACATGTTCAATTTGGTTTAAATAATGCAAAAACAAATTGTTGGAGAAGAAAATAAAAGTGCAATATGTGCTATGTAAGAAAGCTAACATTTCAGTTCCTTGCTCAGGAATGAGAACATATGAAAGCTGGTGGTTCCTTTTAACATGAGTCTTCAATATTCCCTGGTAAGAAGTTTTAGGTTGTAGTTATTATAGGAATTATAGGACTATTTCCCTCTATACCATTTGTATTTCATTAACCTTTGACTATTGGATGTTCTTATAGCCACTTTAGTATTTCCAGTGTAACAGTATAGCTTCCGTCCCTCTCCTCGCTCCTCCCTGGGCTCGAACCAGCAACACAATGACAACAGCCACAATCGAAGCAGCGTTACCCATGCAGAGCAAGGGAAACAACCACCCCAAGGCTCAGAGCGAGTGAAGTTTTAAAAACTATTAGCGCACGCTAACTAGCTAGCCATTTCACTTCAGTTACACCAGCCTCATCTCGGGAGTTGATAGGCTTGAAGTCATAAACAAGCCTCATCTCGGGAGTTGATAGGCTTGAAGTCATTAACAGTGCAATGCTTGACGCACAATGAAGAGCTGCTGGCAAAACGCACGAAAGTGCGAATTAATTAGTTTGAATTAATGTTTACGCGTCTGCTTCTGCCTACCACCGCTCAGTCAGATACTTAGATACTTGTATGCTTGTATGCTCAGTCAGATTATATGCAACGCAGGACACGCTAGATAATATCTAGTAATATCGGCGCCCAAAAATACCGAACGTTATGAAAACTTGAAATCGGCCCTTAATTAATTGGCCATTCCGATTAATCGGTCGACCTCTATTCCACAGTAAGAGCAAGTCAAGTTAAGTCGAGTCAAAATCTTTTTCAAGTTTCAAGTCAAGTAAAATAAACCTATACATGCAATGACTTTTTCAACTACTACTAACCTTTGTCTATTTATTGAGGCTACAAGACAGCCCTTTTCATTATTTTCTCTACAACACAAAAAAAATGTAATAATTAATGTTGACAACAAATTCCAAATGCAACTAAATTATACATTTGAAGCAATTATGACATGCTAAAAGACCAATAGGCATATGCTAGTAATCGTTGCTTGATGCCCCATTGCTGGTGATCTTGCAAAGTAAATGGTTAATTTACTTGATCACCCAAAAGTTGTTTTTTTATATTAATTTATGGCAATCATCTCTCACTCCAATTTGATGTTTGTGCTGCACCCGATCCTATAGCTGTACAGCAAATCAGCAATCTGCTTGCCAGCTCACTGGTTTTCAAACTTTTTTTGAGACCCCCAAAAAGGAATGTTTCAAAGCTTGCGACCCCCACACACGCACATGCGCACAATCACTGCGCAAATGTCATTACAGCCATAAACAGTGATGCACAAGATACATAAATAAACTTTGTTTTACTCCTGCATTTTGATCTGAAAGTGATTCATGTTAGCCGTCGATATCGAGTAGGGATATCATGTCGCATTACCACTCCTCTGGATTCCAGAGCAAGCAGGATGGCATGGCCTAACTGTAAGCAGCGGAGGGTGGAGGGTGCAGGATCGGATGGGAAACATGATCCATCTGTAGCCTTTTTCTTCCTCACAAATATCATAATCAATTGTCCAGAATATGTTAAACCTTCATTCCCTAAGTATTGAGGTTGTGCAATGTTACAGATATCTTTAAACATATTGCCAGTACCACTGAGGTATATAATTATAACCCAACCACACTAGGTCTATTTGAAATATGAAGATGATCAATGAAATCACCAGATAGCGTCCATAGCAGATTGCTAAACAGTACTTTCTATGGATAATATTAACGTAATGTAAGTAGGCTACTCTGTTTTTGCCAGACAAAACCTGAGAAAATGAAACAAGGGCTTTCTGGTCACTAATCTGAATATATGCACCTGCCTTTACGCACTAATGATGATGACTGGTCATTGGTCAACAGTCAAGACACACAACTTTTTGGTTCTGAAGCACAGATTCAATGTTTTTGAAACAAGAATGTGCTGCAAAGTCATAGGCATATGTTAGTGACCAGATCGAATAACCAAAGGTATAAATACAAAATACAAATGATAAAAAATATTTTTCCCATTCAGTTTCATCAGTTCTTCTTCTTCTTCTTCTTGTTATTCATTTAATATCCTGAGATTTTAGCGTATTCTGAAAATATTGTATATTTTATAAAATATTATATAGGCCTAATTCAATTGGTGCTAATTCCCCACCTGAGGAAGTGGAAACTCAAAACACATAAACTAGGTCGCTACCTCTAAATTGAACATATACTGCTAGTAGCCATGTATTAATCTACTGTACGATGGCAGATTTCACACGCTCTGTATTTCAAAGCCATATCAGATAACTTGATTGTAAAACAGTGTGCTTTGAGCTCAATAATGATTGTTGAGAAATACATTATATTATACATACAGAAAGCGGAGACTCCTCTCTTTATTGTGGAGAATTTTTTCCCCCACATTTTGTGTTTTTTCCCCGCAATTGAATTTTGAAATGTTGTACAATCATGATGGGTACATGAGGGGGAGAGAGAGTGTGAGAAGCTCGCTCATTATAGCAGCCCCAGAGAAACGGCCTGGCACAGCAGAATATTGAGGATAATACACTTTACTGTTTAACAAATTCATGATTTTATCTGCCCCAAAGATGGGACAATTGGATTGAGGTGACCAGATAGAATGTGTAGCTTGCACCAATGCGTCCAATTCAAAATGTAACTCGCAAAGCCAAGTTAAAGGGTCGCAAAATGCGACTAAATAATCTGGAGCCCTGATAGTTGTCTATTCCCACTTGTATTAACTTTCCCTTTCATTAAAAAAGTCAGCCTTCCGGCAACACACTGCTGTGGGTAGTCGATTATTGTGTCTACATCTATAGACAGGTCTTCTAGAGAAAGCCATTCCTAAGGCTCTGTAATACAATACTTTACTGATACTCTTACTGTTATGGTAATTAAGTGAAATAAGTGTTTCTTCCTCTTCTTGGTACATAAGGGCCAAAATTCATAGTTTAGGAAAGGAAGAATCTCAGAGCTTTGTTAAGGTTAAGGTTGTGAAGGTTCTATTCAACTTCTTTGCTGTAGGACTCCAGTAGCTTCCCTTTTCCTGTCTTTAAGATGCATTGCCTTTTCCCTCACTCACTGTGCCTGCACTGATAAAGCCAGCAATTGAGCCTGTTATTTAAAGGGTCATCCATCAGCGGGGATATTTTATAACGCCTTTTTGTTATCACTTCCCCCTCTAACCTGATTTGCCTCACAATTTCAGCACCTATCCCATTGCAAAATAAGTTGGCACTCCTTTGGCACTTATATTTTACTCGCTGCCTGTGTGTCCATGCGTGCTTATAAAATATAAAGGTCGTATTTTTTCATACGGTCGATGGGGAAAGTCAATAAATTGGCATGCATTCCCGAACATGACTTGTGGCTAGTGGATCGTGACTGCGGGTGGAGAATATCTTCAGAGACATACATTCAGTGCTTTCTATTATGGTGAAGAAGACCACAACTCATTTCAAATGGTGCCACACACAAACAAATGTTTTCATTTGTGTTCTGTCATTATGTGCTTCAGTATCGTTTATGACTTGTTCAACGGTTGTGTGGGGGTTGTGAACCTGTGTGTGTGTGTGTGTGTGTGTGTGTGTGTGTGTGTGTGTGTGTGTGTGTGTGTGTGTGTGTGTGTGTGTGAAATAGATAGCATGTGAAAGAGAATAAGAAGGAGACAGGACTAAAGAGAGGCAGAGAAAGAGGGAGGGAGGGTGGGAGAGATAAATAGATATCTGGGGACTGGATAAAGGCGATAGCGGCCACCTGTGTGTGTTTGTCAGCATAATCGGTCTATTACTCACATCCTGACAGATGCACTGAGAGAGGGAGACAGCCCTCACTGGCACAAACCACACACATGGATGGGCCCACATAAACAAACAGGGGAACGGAGCACTTAACATGGACATCTAGAGACACAAAGAACAAGGAGAGGACTAATTGAATCAAAGTCAAAAGCATTTGGACATTTGGTCGCCGTCATAAAGGGACCCGACCTCAATCGCTAGCACAATGGTTTGAGATAGAACCCTCTACCCCCTTCTCTGTGTGTGACATTGTATGCTAACAATGGATGCAACCCAAATGGCACCCTATTCCCTTTATAGTGCACTACTTTTAAAGGGGAATGGAAACACTATGATTTAGAATGCCAGCTAGCTGTACCTGTAAATCACCATATTCACATTGTTGCGTCACTGGCAGGAGAGTACATTTTGGAACTCCCAAAAGATGGCTGAATTTACAGAGTAGCTCCGAGTCAGAGATTGAGTTTATTACAGAGAATGAAATAATATTAGTTAGGGAGCCAATAAACCTGTTTGAGTCGATCGTTGCCCCAGATCAAAGAGTTTGTTCTTGTAGCAGTAACAATACAGATATACCGCCTGAAACAACTCAGCTAGAGGGTCGGCTTAGACGAACACAAACTAGTGTGAGTGGGGATGCTGCCAAATAATGGCTAGAGTGTGTGTATTGTAGAGAGATGGTGGCGATACAGCACAAAATCCCAGAGGATGGTGGCAGTCAGAGGTTCCTGTCAGTCTGTCTGGATGGGGACGTGTTTATTGGACGTGTCACTAATCCTTATGAAGGACTTGGCAGAAGAGGTTACTCAACCAGTCAGCAGCTGATATGCCAGTTAAATAATTGGTGACATTTTGCTTGATTATACATTGTTTAAGGTTAATATCAGTAGTGGCTCAATATATATAATCAGTATCCTATAACGATGTTTATCACCAGCGCTGTTTGGCACAATGGTGACACATTTACCTTTTGATTAGACTACCGGAGTTTGAATCGCAGACAGCATCATGATTCATGAAATTTCATTCTAACCAATAATGGGGCGTGCTCATTATAAATACATTGTGATTTAGTTTCGGTATCAGACTAACTTTTCTTATGATTTTGTTTTCTCCGCGTACAGGCTGACAGTTTATCGCCAGTTCACCCTATGGGCACATGGGAGATTTGGACGAGTTGTATGGCGTCTCATCCCTGCGTGTGTCGTTTCTTCCATAAGGCGCACATAGCCAGAAGCAAAGGAATTGAAGAAACTTTTGATTAAAACCAGTTCATTTAGTAAATCGAGCCTAGCCTAAAACATATACCAAATGCCTGCGCCTTATGTAAAAATAGTATTAGTGAGCTTGTCCACTTTAACAACAGGTTCAAGCTTAACCAGATAAACTACTTTCAGTGCATACTAATCCCATGTCCCTGACACTAGAGTAGTGACTTCAACTAGCCTTGGTTGCCATTTATTGGAAAGTAATGGTAACTACACTGGGTAGCTAGTTGTCAAAGTAGACTTTAATAATATATGCCATTTACCAGATGCCTTTATCCAAAGCAAACTGGGTACATGACAGTGGAAACAGATCATAGAAACAGGATTACAATGTTGATATCATGGGTGGTCAGTCCTTGCATCTATAGCTCTGTCTGTGAATTTCAGAGTGGTTACATTTCTCCAGCCCCATCCCTCAACTTTTTTACCGAAAAAAAGAGCAGGGAGAGACTTTGTTATTTAATATGCAGATTAAAGACACACCAAAGTATGTTACAGATACTATAACAATTTTCCATCACTCAGACAGTTAGTGAATACACAGCATCCAGCACAGCAAACAATCAATCACTCAAATGTATTTTACAAAGCCCCTTTTACATCAAATAATAACCACAGTGGTTATAAAGGGTGCAACAATTCAACACCTCAGGAGCAAATGTCAGTTGGCTTTTCATAGCTGAGCATTCATAGGTTGAGAGAGAGAGTCGAAACGGCAGGACCGAGACAAGGTAGCACATCCATTGAAAAGGGTAAAAAAATCTATGGTAAAACATTTACACTTTGATTCCCTTTATGGATGGGTGTATCTTTGAATTCGCTGTTGAATGGCCTGCTACTTCTCCATTTTCGGAGCACCACCCCGCTCCCCCAAAGTGATCGATAGTATTTCTTGGTTCGCACTGTGATTGATGATTGTGATTCTGAGCTCTCAGGTTCATACAGCGAGCTCTGGTCTTCACTGATCTCACTCTCCGTCAGCTCCATCTGTGGCGTAGAGGGGCAAGACTCGGTTGTATACTGATGGTCGTGAGCACAATCTAGCTGGGCCCCGACCTCTTTAGTAATCGTCCCGGTGGTGTCACGCCCTGACCTTAGACAGCCTTTTTATTTCTCTATGTGGTTAGGTCGGGGTGTGATTTGGGTGGGCATTCTAGTTTTGTTGTCTCTGATTGGGGATCATACTTAGGCAGCCTTTTTTCCACCTTTAGTTTGTGAGATCTTGCTTTTGTATAGTTGCTGTGTTAGCGCTACAAAACGTTACATTCAGTTTTTTTTTGGTCTTAATCAAATAATGAAAGATGTACACTTACAACGCTGCACCTTGGTCCAATCCTTCTCTAAACGATCGTGACAGGTGGACCTCTTCTCCACCACAGCACATGAACACTGTGGCACCAAGGGGTCAGTTTGGCATGCTGTACTAACTGGTCTTCCCTGTTGGTAGAAAACAATTAAGGCATCCATTAGTCTATAGTTATATTCAAGAATATACTTGAAATAAACAATAGCCTTAGAAATAACATGGATTTGCATGTCATCCTGAAAACAAAGGTTTTGTTAAGAACGTTTGAGTGGGGAACCCAGATATATCAGTTGGCATTGACAAGATACCTGTCATGTAGGCTTTGTCAACACACACACAGCAAATACAGGGACATTTATTTTTCAGCAAACATTAGCTATGTCAACTTCAGCCTATCTAAATGAGGTGGAGCTAACAAAACATTACAAAAACAAAATCTGTCAACAAAATGTATTACACTAAGTTATTTGAGGTGGAAGCTAGCTAAAGAAACTAACGTCACCTAATAACAGGGGTACACGTATGAACTATGTTGCAATTTTAGTTGCAGTTGAGTTGCTTGCTAACATAATTTGCTGGGGGGTGTTACACAACACTTCCGACTCAATTAGCTAGTTTCCTTCAAGTAGAGTTACAACAAAATTGTTTAGTGTCTAACGCTAGCCTAGTCAACAACAGTCATAACCGGTTAACGTTACCTCAGGCTCCATTGCATTGACTCGCGTTGCCTCCTCCATTTAGTCACTTTTGCTTGACTCCAAAGTCAGCGAACACCAGCCTGTGTATCACCAGTGTATCACTAGTCACTAGTCACTTTAATAATGTTTACATATCTTGCATTGCTCATCTCATCTCAGTGGGGAGAACCATTATTTGATACACTGCCGATTTTGCAGGTTTTCCTACTTACAAAGTATGTAGAGGTCTGTAATTTTTATCATAGGTACACTTCAACTGTGAGAGACAGAATCTAAAAAAAAATAATCCAGAAAATCACATTGTATGATTTTTAATTTGCATTTCTCAAGTCTCAAAATGGCAACCTATTCCCTATTGGGTGCAAGACCAATAGGGCTTTGGTCAAAAGTAGTACACTATATAGAGAATAGGGTGCCATTTGGGACGCTGGCCAAAACTAGGGCTGGTTAATGGACCCACAGTAAAAGGTATCTGTTGATTAACAAAAGGTCATAGAGCACCCATGGAGTACCCACTCACAGGAACTGCATAACTGCACTAGCATCCAGGAGTACTCACAATCAGCGTCTCTTTTAATGTAAATTTCAAAGGTTTGGTTGAGTTGTTTATGCAAGTATGTACTGTATGTGAGCATGTCTGTCTGTGTATGTATTGCTCTGAACATGAGCCTCTGTCTGTGTTCGTTTGTGTGTGCATGCGTGTGTATGTGTTTGTGCTTGTGTGTTGTTTGTGTATGTCCACACGCAAGAGTGTGTGTTTATGCATTCGTCCATTTGTCTTTATGCGTGTGTCCTTGCACGTGTGTGATGATGAGGCTGTGGGGGAGGCAATGCTTCCTCTGCCTTTTGGGTTATCATTTCTCTGCGTACAGGGACCCTCTCTCCCTCCCACACCCCTGCCTCTATCTTATCACATCACCACCGTCTACCAGGGGACGAGAGTGTGGGAGTTCTCCCTCTTCACTTTCTCTTTCCTTTTTCTTTTTCAAGAATATTAATATGCGCAAAAAACTACAGATTGGAGATGAGAGGGATTGCATTAAGGGCATTTTCTTTTTCTTTTTGAAAAAAAAAATCAGCAATCCCCTGACCGTAAAGTAAAAGGGAAGTTGAACGTTTTGCCGCAGGCGTGCAATTATTCACCTCACTCCCACTTGCTCTCATTATCGGACAGGAAACGATGGATAGATAAACACTAGCCAGAGTGAGCCATCGGACTGCAACCCACTGGCATACAGGCCCGGATCGTGTTCATTAGGTCATGCTGCAGAAACACAGGCATTGCTGAAGTCCAGTTATGGAGGGGCCCTGTTTAGTTCTGCTTTCTTTGGTGCTTGATGAACATGACACTGAAATCTTTGTTTCTAAACGCTCAAACACAGGTGTTGCCAGAGATGCCCATTATTACATGAGTCATGGATTTGGGGTTGATTGATTGATTGTATTGTTTTTATTTGACAGTTTATTTGACAAAAATGCATATACACACAGTTCATACATTTTACAAACTTGGACAGGGATAACACAGTGAATTACTTATTTTCATTGCGGTACAGACATAGATGTTTTACATAGATACAGATTTGAAAATGGTTCAGTCATCAGCCAGCTTTTGACATTGTTTATAAAATAAGTTCTGTTCAGTATAGCTTTAAGTTGTTGCTTTAGTTTGTTCCACTCATCCGCACTGGTATATAGAAAGGTGTTCTTACCTGATCGACTCTTTAAATTTGAAACAGTCAATATCAGAGTCTTAAATAATTGGATAGGTACCTGGGGCTGAGGCAGTAAAAATTCTGTGGACAAGAACAGGTTGAAAGATAGCTGCAAGCAGCAATGCCGGGGTTCAGCTATGGGCCTACCGTGCCACCATCATGACAAATTGGACACATTGCCCTAGGATGAGCTACTATTGTACTGTTTACCACAATTGACAAATATCAGAACTCAAAATCAAACTGACCATGCAATTTGCATTTGATGTATCTTTGACATTTTTTTATGATGTTCCCAGAATCACTGGACTGATCAGCACCAAATTTGGCATATAGCATCTATGGATATACATATTCAAACCCAATATATTTCAAGATTAGCTGAAACAATATGGCCGTCAATTAACTTGCATTAATGTTTTCTCCCGTCCAACAGTGCCACCATGCAGCCACACTGAACCACACTTTACAGGATAGCTAGACTCATTTTCTTGAGCATGTGTGCAAACTTTCATCACTCTTTCATCAAACTGATCAAGAGGTACTGTATAAACATGTGCCCGTTGTAGCACCACCACGTGGTCGATCTGAATGTCCTTGCGTATGTTGAGTCTTGACAGTGTTATAAATCCGAATACGAATATCCGTGTCGGATTTATATGTCATGTGCCAGACCATGTGAATGTTTGTTGTTTGAGATACTGCCCTGGAAAATATTACCTTGGGAGACTTTGGTCAAGTTTTCAAGTTTTGTACAGATCGGTCATTCAGTACCAAAGTAGTGTTTTTACAAAATTCTAAGTGGTGGAAAATCCATAATGGCGGACTTCATGGTTCCTTCAGGGAAATGTGTTCCTTGTGAGGAAAGGGACCTATGTACCGAATTTCACGACACACGGTGAGGGGTGTGAGCTTTCAACATTTGATTGCTAAAGCACCAGCATGTGCCAATTGGCGTGGCATCGCATGAGAGGGTGTGACCCAAGCAAGGTTGCACCCACCTAGAACTTACCATCTCACAGGAATTGACATATTTCCACAAACTTTTTGCGGAACTGGAATAATAATAATAACGCCAACAAATACATTAGGGTTTCTCCAGCTTCACTGCTGAACCCCTAGTGAATACAACCCTTTACTCTATAGACAACCAGCCTAGCTGTAAAGGAATCTTAACTCTGAGTGTTAGCTCAGCTATCATTTTCTTTTATACATTCTTGCCTTATTCATTAATTTATTATTTACACATTTCCTAATTAGGGTTGACTCCTGAACCCATAGCTAACATGGGCTAAGAAATTATAGCATATAGCTTGTGTGTATATATATATATATACACAACAGACTGGAACTATTGAACTACTCTGCACATAGTAAGAACTTGAATGAAAGGAAAAATTTGACTGGCTGAACTTTCTTGAACAAGCATCCGCCTCTTTGTATTATCGTCAGTTTGGAACACAGAGGGAATCACAAAAGCCAAGCTGTAACCAGGGGCGCTCTCTCCTCCAAGAGTGGCAAAGCAACATGTTTTAATCATGTTTCATGAGGACCGTTTTCTCTTTCCCTCTTTCTCTCTCTTGCACTGTCTGTGTCTTGAAGGCTGCAGTACTGAGCCATTCATTTGTATCTTGAACTTTTTTACATTCTCTGCCTTTGATCCCAGTGTTTGTGAGCTCTCATCTGGCTTCCGCTGTGAGTGCTGTTATCTGTCAAGGGAGTATCTGGTCAAATCAGCCTCTAAAGTCCATTGCGCATGAGATGGCACTGTCGAGCAAGATGAAACATAATTGAGAAAGCAAACACTGAGTCGAGAGTGCAGAAGATGGGTCACGCAAACAGAGGATGAGTGCCGCGAGCGCACAGACCAGTTGAGAAAGAAATTTGGTTGAGAGAACAGGATGTTCGGTGAGCGGACTCACTTTGGGCGAGCACAACATTATTGCTGCAGATCAAAAATGAATTAATGACTACAAAAATATAGATCTGTATGCAAGGAAACATGGTTCAAATGTGTAAAACCATTTAAAATCATCATTGTCAACCAACAACAGTCACTTGTCTTGACACCTTTGGGTTTCAATTTATATTTTTTCTGGTTTGGATTTCAGGCTAGCGGGAAGGGGGCTTTGAGGTGGGTGCGTGTCTAGAAACATTAGTTTGGTCACTTTCACTGTTGTGATGGAAGAGCTAACAAATGCTTGCCCTTGGCCAGTCCAGTGTTGTGTCGAGTGATTGGTTGAGTTCTTGGGTACATGATGTCAAACAGATGCGCTTCAGAGCTGTCTGTTTAGCTTGCTAGCCAGCTTGAAAAGTAAGCACCAAATGACTTGGTAAAACCAGCTTCAACTTGATATATAAGCAAGGTAATTGGGAAATTAGTGAAATAGCTATATTATACCTTGAGTGGAATCTACTTAGGTCTAGCTAACACAACGTGCCATTGGAACACAGGAGTGATGGTTGCTGATAATGGGCCTCTGTACGCCTATGTAGATATTCCATTAAAAATCAGCCGGATCCAGCTACAACATTAACAATATCTACACTGTATTTCTGATGAATTTGATGCTATTTTAATGGACAAAAATTGTGCTTTTCTTTCAAAAACAAGGTCATTTCTAAGTGACCCCAAACTTTTGAACGGTAGTGTATGTGCTGAGTTGTGTAAGGCAAAAGATGAGTTTGGGAACACCCATGACCCCTAAACCATTGGAAGAACATTGCGTCAAGATCAAAGGTGACTCACAGGTCCTAACTTGGCATCCCCCGCCTTGTAGGTGTATTGGTCTAGGGCGATGAAGTAGAAGCATGAATCCACCTTGTCAGACATATGTTATCTACACACACACTGACCCGTCTCCTGAGAACAACTGCAGTGAGAGAGGGAGTAAAAATGCAATGTCAGGAAATGTCATGCAGAGTTGAAAAGTTTGTTTTGTATTCAAGGTAACAGTCAATTTTATGACTGCTGCTGTATCAAATGAGGCAACTATTGATAATCCTTTCGCAAAATAAGTGATAACATCCTATGTGGGACTGAGCCGAGCTATACCAATCCATGCCACTCGTCAGTCAACATGGCTCTGTATTGAACAATGCCTCCATACAACGTCAAAGCAATTAGAGGAACTCTCAGTACCACTAATGATTAGGTTACGGGCAGGGGTCTAATGCTGCTGGAGCACGGAGGTGTGGCGCTCCCTCACTTTTTTCCAATTTGAAAATACACAGAGCTGGTATAATTATTTCTGGAAAATTCATTCTGATACATTCTAAATAAACTATATTTAATTACCCTGTCTTCTCTCTGATGGTGGCGAGATTGATGAAGAACTGTAGGCTAAGTGTGTGTGCACTGTGGATGCCATCACTTTGGCCAATTAGAATGTTGAATTTTTTTTTTAAAATTCACTCTGTCTGCCTTGATGTTCATAGAACTCCATGGACCCCCTCTTGCGCAGTGGAACCCAGAACGACATGTGACCAGGCGACACCGTTCTGCTGAGGATGCTAAAACCAGAGTGGCTGTAGCCCTGCTTGGGATATTTTGCCTACATTGGCTATTAGTTGAGACGCAGGCCCCGTTCTAGCTTGGTGTCATGCCTGCTCCCGCTCTCCCTCCCTGGCGCTTGAGGGCGCCAGGCTGCCCAGCACTACGAACTCCTGCCACCATCATTATGCACGCCTGATCCCCTCATCACGCGCATCACCGATTCATTGCACTAACATGGACTCAATCACTTGTGTTATTTCCTTCGCTATATCTGTCTGTTCCCCGCTTCAGCATTGATTGCTGTATGTCTTTGTTTTACCTAGTTCTGACGCTGTTCCTGTCCTGTTCCATGTCAGTGTAAATTAAATGTTCACTCTCCGTACCTGCTTCTCATCTCCAGCGTCGGTTCTTACACTTGGTATGTCAGGGTGTGCAATTGTAAATGGGAATTCAAAATCAAATCAAATGTATTTATATAGCCCTTCGTACATCAGCTGATATCTCAAAGTGCTGTACAGAAACCCAGCCTAAAACCCCAAACAGCAAGCAATGCAGGTGTAGAAGCACGGTGGCTAGGAAAAACTCCCTAGAAAGGCCAAAACCTAGGAAGAAACCTAGAGAGGAACCAGGCTATTAGGGGTGGCCAGTCCTCTTCTGGCTGTGCGGGTGGAGATTATAACAGAACATGGCTAAGATGTTCAAATGTTCATAAATGACCAGCATGGTCAAATAATAATAATTACAGGCAGAATAGTTGAAACTGGAGCAGGAGCACAGCCAGGTGGACTGGGGACAACAAGGAGTCATCATGCCAGGTAGTCCTGAGGCATGGTCCTAGGGCTCAGGTCCTCCGAGAGAAAGAAAGAGAGAATTAGAGAGAGCATACTTAAATTCACACAGGACACCGGATAGGACAGGAGAAGTACTCCAGATATAACAAACTGACCCTAGCCCCCCGACACAAACTACTGCAGCATAAATACTGGAGGCTGAGACAGGAGGGGTCAGGAGACACTGTGGCGATGGTATCCGATGATACCTCCGGACAGGGCCAAACAGGAAGAATATAACCCCACCCACTTTGCCAAAGCACAGCCCCCACACCACTAGAGGGATATCTTCAACCACGAACTTACCATCCTGAGACAAGGCCGAGTATAGCCCACAAAGATCTCCGTAATGATGGAATTGGACCAAGCTGGAGGTAATCATGCATTTAGGTTATAGTTTGAGATGCATGAGTACACCACAACAAAAACTTGATTTTATGGCTGTTTTAAAATGAATTTCCAGCGATTCTACATAGTAATTTATGTTTACTACTTGCACAATTGATTTGATAGCATGTTTAAAATATGCAAGTAGTTCACCCCTCTTTTCTTTTATTCTGTAATATGGTATATTGTAACGATGTGTTCAAGCTGATGAAATCAAAATGTATTTATGATACAGTGTGTAAGCTACTCAATACATTGAACTGCCTACTGTACCTGCAATAAAGTTATTGCAAACAGTACAAACATGATTAGCATGGAGATGCAGTTTGGACGTTTCACCAGTAATGAAGAATTATCATTCACGATTGACAGTGATGGCCTATTTTGAAATTAGGTCGCTTAAGCCTGACTTGTTGTTTGAGGGCATTACAAATATACAATTTTCTTTAGAAAATATGTGTGGGCATAGGCAGACATTGCAATTGGAGGATGACGAACTTTGATTAAGGAAATTATAAAACATTATAGCGATACAACACTGGTTACAGGGGTGATGATAGAAGTCATGGTTACCTGCACGAAGTACCCAGAGTGCTATGCAGAGAGAAGTACTTGGAATAGAGAGGACTGCTGTATGTCCTATCGCTGTCAGCTAAGCTGAGAACAACTTCCCCACCACATAGTGAAAGTAGGCCTGCATGGAGAGAGAGAGAGAATATGGTTAGAGGTCATTCTCTTTTATTGTAATTGCTCAAAAACTGCCAGAGTTAAAGAAATCAAATATGTATTTCAAATAGACTGTATCTCAAAGTATGCAGTTAGTGGTTTACAATATTGGCTATTTAGTTTGGAGTTTAATCTCGCTTGGATCTCCCTCAACCCATCTCAATCAAGGATGTCTTCCACAGTGAGAGCCTTTCCTGTCTGTTCTCCTCACCCTGCCTCTCCCTCCTCTGCCACACTTTCCCAGTAATGCTGGTCTTCCAAGTCCTCCTTCTCTACTAACCCCTCATTAAAATAGCAAGCTAGCTACAATGCTCTTGGTTAAACCAAAAATACAGATCATTTTTATGTGGTTAAACATTAGCTAGCTAACCTAGCCTGCCTAATCAATAGCCTGCTTTAATAACAGAAGACCAAATAACTACACTTTGACCCTGTAAAACACCACATTTCACTGCCCCTATCTGGTGTATGTGGCAATAAAACATCTTCAATATTGAAGTCATAGTTGATCAACTTTCTTGGTTAAGTTCTCTACTGAAAAACTTAATTTAAGGCAAGGGTTAGGGACGTATTGTTATTTACATAATGGTTACCTGCAGGAACATGGAGTAGGGTCATTGCCTTTTCAATTTCAGCCAAGGGGAGGGTTTAGTATTTTTTTTTATCTAGTCCAGGGGAGGGTGATGAAATTTCAATATTTCTCAGTGTTTTATAATTAGTTGCTTATTAGGCTACACAGTGCATTCGGAAAGTATTCAGACCCCTTCACTTTTTCCACATGTTACGTTAAAACATATATTTTTTTAGAATAAGGTTCTAAGTCCTCGTCAATCTATACACACTATCCAATAATGACAAAGCAAAAACAGGATTTTAGAAGTGTTAGCAAATGTATTGTAAATGTAAAAAGATAAATAACATATTTATATAAGTATTCAGACCCTTTGCTACAATATGAGACTCAAAATTGAGCTCAGGTGCAACTTGTTTCCATTGATCAGCCTTGAGATGTTTCTACAACTTGATTGAAGTCCACCTGTGGTGAATTAAATTGATTGGACATGATTTGGGAAGAAACACTCCTGTCTATATAAGGTCACACAGTTGACAGTGCATGTCAGAGCATGTCTGACAATGCTGCAGAAATTGTTTGGCACCCTTCCCCAGATCTGTGCCTCGACACAATCCTGTCTCAGAGCTCTACGGATAATTCCTTCAACCTTATGGCTTGTTTTTTTTTTTTTTACTAATGAAATTGTTAACTGTGAGACCTTGTATAGACAGTTGATGGAGACCACTGGGCTTTTTGAAACTTTCAACAATCTAGGAATATTTGTTTTATACCCTTCCCCAGATATATGCCTTATAACAATTTTATCTTGAAAATCTACAAACAATTACTTGGACTTCATGTTGAACTTTCCCTGTAATTGTTGAAATGAAGCTAACTGACCATCTATGTATAGATTACCAATTGTTGTGAGCCCCTTCTTCCTCCACTGTGAAAACACCACATCATCCAATGCGGGGTGGAAAGCATGATTCAGGCAAATCGGGCTGTCAATGTATACAGTGGGTATGTTAAGGAAATACCTAATCTGTTTCCAGATCCTAAGCGTATGACAAATGACTGGGTTAGAGTCATAAGTGGATTTTTTCACATATGATGGGCTATTAACAAGTGCAGGGAGTGAGGAACGTTGACAGGAGGCCTGCTCAATAAAAAGCCATGCAGGCATATCCTTCTGTCTCATCGCAGGTAAGCTTTCCCTCCAGAAAGACACAATGTTCAGATTAGCAGCCCAATAATACAGTTTAAAGTGAGGAAGGCCAAAACCCCCCTCTATTTTGTACTTGCATAAATGCTTCTTTGAAATTCTGGCTGCCTTGTTATCCCATAAAAATTGAGTCACTATTGAATCCAGTTTCTTAAAAAAGCTTTGTGGTATGAAATTGGGTAGACATTGGAAGAGGTAGAGAAACCTGGGTAGGACAACCATTTTAATAGAGTTTATACGACCAACCAAGGAGATAGGCAGAGTTTTCCAAAAATCTATATTTTGTTTAAGCTGATATGTTTTCGTGTCCCAATTCATTTTCAATAGCTGATCGAGGTCTCTTGTCACTACAATGCCAAGGCTTGTGAACTTGTCCATCACTGTTCTAAACGGGGTAGATTGCAGAAATTGCATATCCACAGGCCGTGATATTGGCATCAACTCACTTTTTTGCCAGTTTATCTTGTAGCCAGAGAAGGAGCCAAATGTGTTTATCAAGTTAAGTAAGGGTGGAATAAGTTTTAGGCTCGTCTGCATATAGGGAAATTTTGTGCTGTGTGTCCTTTATTTTAACAGAAGCTATATCGGCACATGCCCGAATGCGAGTAGCAAGGGGTTCCATGGCTATAGCGAAGAGAGCAGGCGAAATAGGGCACCCCTGTCGGCACCCCTTGAACAAGCGGAATGACTGCGACATTTCTTGATTGGTTACCACGGACGCCATTGGGTGTGCATAAATAATTCTTATCCAATTAATAAATACCTTTCCGAATCCGAAGTGCTCCAGAACCGACATCATATATTTCCACTCAATCCGGTCAAACGCCTTCTCTGCATCAAGAGCTATTACCACTGCCTCAACCTTATGATCGTGATACATTACGTTGAAAAAGTCTCAAATTGTAGTGTATATGTCGGCCCGGGATAAAACCTGTCTGGTCAGGGTGTATGATGTCAGAAATATATGTTTTCAATCGGTTTGCCAATATCTTTGTCAACACCTTGTTTTCTATGGGGAGTAACGACACGGGGCGATAAGACGACATCTCCATGGAATCCCTATCTTTTTTCAAGATCAGTGCTATTGTACACTCATACAGTGTTTGCCGGAGTTTGGCATTTTCTTTGGATTGTTTAAACATTTGCAACATAAGTGGAGCTAGACTGGCGCAGTACTTCTTATAGAATTCTATTACATATCCATCGGGCCCAGGGGCCTTGCTGTTTGGAAATTGTGCTATCGTTGTGTTAATTTCCTCCAAAGTTATCCCTGGCATCAAGTGCAGAAGCTGCCCCCCTGTCTAGTTTAGGAAGTTCACATTCAGCGAGAAAGCATTCCATAGTTTGTGGATCAGTAGCATCGCATTTTGATTGGTATAGCTCTGAGTAAAACTGCGCAAAGCATTTATTAATATCCTGCGGATCTGTTACTATTTTACCCTTCTTGTCTTTTATTTTGTGAATAGCTCTAGATGCCTGTACATGCCTTAGCTGTCTTGCTAATAATTTATGTGGTTTGTCACCCAGTTCAAAATAAATTTGTTGCGTTCTAGCAAGTAAAGAGCCCACCCGTTTCGAAAGGATGGTATTGTATTCATTTTTTAACTTTGTGATCTTCTCAAGGACTGTATACGAGGAATTCGTCCTAAAAACGTTCTCCTGTTCCCCTAACTCTCTTTCAATTTCTCTTAGCCTAGTATTGGCGTGTTTCTTCCTCTCTGATGTGTAAGAAATAATGTAACCTCTAATCACAGCCTTTAGAGATTCCCAAAGGGTGGAGTCGTCAACATCCCCCGTGTCGTTAGTTCCGAGGAAAAAGGCAATCTGCTCCTTCAAATACTGACAAAAAGCCTCATCTTTCAGCAGGTATGCGTCTAAGCGCCACGGTCGCCGACCTGTCGACATATTGTAGAGTTTCAGCACCATGGACACAGGAGAGTGGTCCGTAATTAGAATAGGGTGATAGGTAACCGACTCAGCCGCTGAGATTAGTTTGGAGTCCAACAAAAAATAGTCAATTCTGGAATATGATTTATGAACTGATGAAAATAAAGAGTAATCCCTGTCTGTTGGGTGCGTCAGTCTCCAAATATCGACAATGTTAAGGTTTGTTATCAATGTATTTAGACAGACACTGGCATTTGATTGTTGAAGTGACCTTGATAGCTGTTTATCTAAAAGAGGATCTAACGTACAGTTAAAGTCCCCTCCAACAATAACACTTGTATCCGAGATATTTGGTATGTCCTTAAATACCCTTTGAAAAAAATAATGGATCATCGAAGTTGGGTCTATATAAATTGACCAAGGTTACTGGTTTCGAATTCAGTGTACAAGCCACAATAATATACCGACCATTAGGATCTGAAATCGAGGATGAGTAAACAAACGGAATGTTTTTCCTTATCAGAATTGCTACCCCTCTCGCTTTTGCATCAAAGTTAGACTGGTATATCTGACCGATCCAGCCGACTCGTAGCTTGGCCTGAGCGGAGCGTTTAATATGAGTTTCTTGAAGAAACACTATGTCAGCACCCAGTGATTTAGAGAAACTCTTTGGCCTAAATGCCAAGCATCATGTCTGGAGGAAACCTGGCAGCATCTCTATGGTGAAGCATGGTGGTGGCAGAATCATGCCTTGGGGATGTTTTTCAGTGGCAGTGACTGGAAGACTAGTCAGGATCGAGGGAAAGATGAATGGACCAAAGTACAGAGAGATCCTTGATGAAAACCTGCTCCAGAGCGTTCAGGACCTCAGACTGGGGTGAAGGTTCACCTTCCAACAGGACAACGACCCTAAGCACACAGCCAAGATAATACAGGAGTGCCTTCGGGACAAGTCTCTGAATGTCCTTGAGTGGCCCAGTCAGAGCCCGGACTTGAACCCAATCGAACATCTCTGGAGAGATCGGAAAATAGATGTGCAGCAACGCTCCCCATTCAACCTGACAGAGCCGGAGAGGATCTGCAGAGAAGAATGGGAGAAACTCCCCAAATACAGCTTGTAGCTTGGAACACCCAAGAACACTCAAGGTTCTAATCTCTGCCAAAGGTGCTTCAGCAAAGTACTTATTAAATGTTCTGATGTCATATTTCTGTTAAAAAAAACATTTTTGCTTTGTCATTATGGGGTGTTGTGTAGTTTGATGAGAAAAGTAAAACAGAAAGGCTGCAACGTAACAAAATGTGGAGAAAGTCAAGGGGTCTGAATAATTCCATAATGCACTGTATACTGATGCCACCCCACATCTCTGATTCTCTGCTGTGCATGAAATAACAATTGCGCCTATAAGCTATTTAGTATGATCTCAATCAAATGATACATAGCCTACAGGCTATATGCTACGAAGTGCATGTTCGGAGAAGCACAGATCAAGTTATATTATTAAAACAGCTGTCGGGATGGTGTAAATAAAACTAGGCTGCATTACACACCGCATTGGATATTCCAACCCTGAGCCCAGCATGCTCTGGTCTTGCTGCACATTTTTTGGTGTGCTTCTTAAGCAATTGCTGTGCTGGGTAGGGAGACGGGGTTAGTTCAGGAGGAGTCAAAAGTTTACTCAAATTCTTGTTGTCGATTAGATCTAGTCCCAAAAATGCACTAGCTTGCGTGTGGACTAGCCTATATTCTATTCAGTCTAAGAAGGAGAGCGTGAAGATGAGAAGCTTGTTAATACTATAATTGAATTTATTAAAAACAATATGTTTCCTGCCAATTATGTATTTATCTGATGTAATTATTTGCAAACAGGGACAGTTTCGTTGCAAACAAGACACACTGATTTGGAATTAGAGAAATATATGATAAGATGGACAAATGCACTTATCTCTCTGTCCATTCTTAGCCCCTAATTCCAGTAATTTGTTTGCGCTAATATGTAAAATTACACAGAGTTGCATTAAATGTTTATAAAAGGCATTTTTTTTCTTGGACCTGCAAATACGATGATAGATTCATGCCATGTTTTACTAAACGCAACAACAACAAAAAACATCCCATTTTCAGGACCCTGTTTTTCAAAGATAATTAGTAAAAATCCAAATAACTTCACAGATCTTCATTGTAAATGGTTTAAACACTGGTTCCCATGCTTGTTCAATGAACCATAAACAATTAATGAACATGCACCTGTGGAATGGTCGTTAAGACACTAACAGCTTACAGACGGTAGGCAATTAAGGTCACAGTGAACCTAGGACACCAAAAAGGCCTTTCTACTGACTCTGAAAAACACCAAAAGAAAGATGCCCAGGGTCCTTGCTCATCTGCGTGAATGAGCCTTAGGCAAAACTTCAAAATTACATATTATATGTCGACTAAACAGGTCAAACTAAGTGCAGAAGCAAGCTTTATGATGTTTTAAACACACAAAACAAATTTCAATTCAACCGGTCATCGTTAGCTCTTCCCAGGAGTGCTGGAACAAAGGAATGACCGGGACCAATTCGCGCACCAACGCACAACATATTTTCTCATGGCACACACTAATTTCACTCCCATAGGGCCAATTCTCGCGCGATTTGAACGATTAAAAGCTCTACTGAATGAGGACATCTAGTGGAAGACATAGAAAGTCTCCCCAGATTAATAACTGGTTGGGAAGGGTGGGGGCGATGACGTCAAAGTTGCTCCAACTTTCATGACCACAAAAACTAGTTTGGAAGAATGCCTGCCCTGTGAGTTCTGCTATACTTACAGACATAATTCCAATGGTTTTAGAAGCTTTAGAGTGTTTTCTATCCAATAATAATTATTATATGCATATATTAGCAATTTTTGACAGATTTATTTTTCAGTTTACTAGGGGTACCCAATTCCTCCAAAGGGGGCATAAGTCAGCCATATCCTCAACAGGATTTATACACCTGTCAGCAACGGGTGTGGCTGAAATAGCCGAATCCACTAATTTGAAGGGGGTCTACAATTTATATAGAGAAACAGAAAGCTCTGAGAATATACCCATCAATCATCCTCAGTGTGTCTTGCTGTACAGTATATCTGTTAGTGCAATTTCTGAGTGGTGTGGACCTGAGCCAGTGTTGCCGAGTAGCTCTATTTCACGCTCAGGAAGAAGACAGATGTGCCATGATGGAGTAGAATTCTCAGGGTCTTTACTCTCACGGCTGCCAGCGTTGTTACAGAGGGCAGAGAGAGAGCCATTTATGCCACGGCCAATCACGACAGAGATGGGCAACAGGATATTACAGCTCTAACAGGAAGTAATCGGAGGGAGTGGATTACAGACTTCCCTAAGAAGGCATTCACCTTTGACCTTAATAATAAACTCCCGGTTTGGGGGCAAGACAGTAAATACATTTTTCAGTGGACTGGGCAATGAGGAATCAACGTCTGGTAAATGGGTCAAACGGTATGTTGTTGTCTACAAGTGAAGCTGTGCAAGATAAAGTTTGTTGTATCGGCAGTTTAGCATAGATATCCTTTAATGCATGCTAAAGGACAATTCTGCATTAATTAGGCGGCGGTGACAGATTTGCCCCTATGTTTTTTTATACAGGAATGCAAAAATAGCACACAGTCCATATGGCCTCCCTTGAGCAGTCTGTTAACCACACAAACACTCTCTTCTTAGCCAATTACAGCCATCAAGCGTGCCACTTTACATTTTCTATACAGTTGAGATGATCCAGCGAAGGACAAACAACTCCATTTTAGTTGCATTGCACTTTGTTAGGTTCTCTGTACATTTGAGTGTATCCAGAGAAGGACATAACAACTACATTTTTGTCACATTGCATAGGACATCATTAGGCTCCTATAAAATTGGAGAACATTGCCAGATTCACGGAATCCAGAAATTAAAAAACGCAATTCAATAATATTCAAAAATGTATTGAACTTAGTAGAACATTCATGAATTTGCCAAACATTATCATAAGACATTAACAAAATGCATCAGTGACTCAAATATTTTGTTCTCCCCCTGAACAAGGCAGTTAACCCACTGTTCCCAGGTAGGCTGTCATTATAAATAAGAATGTGTTCTTAACTGATTTGCCTTAATTAAGCAAATGTAAACAAGAAGGCCCCCTGTCTGTTTGTCTACCACCTTGTGTAGCTATTAGCATTGATGTTAATGTAATGACAACCCTCTTCCAGTAAATGGAAAGGCTTTCCAAAAAACCTGCCAGAATGATATCATGGTTATTTGCATCAATCCGATGGCCATTTGTTTTGCAAACTTTGCAATCACATGAGCACTACAGAAACATTGCTAACCAAACAATGGTCACTGGCTGGTGCACTCTTGCAATTAAAGGGTAACTACAGAGGAAAATCGAATGTAAAAATTGATACTTACAACACCCAATTTTGTGATTTTTGATAGCGAAAACCTAAAAAAAATAGAAAAACATTAACCAAAACAGAACTAAATACAAAAAATATATATATAATGTCAGCTCATATTTATTGCAGTGCTTCTGACAAACTGTATATATATGAATCTTCATCCTTCTCAATGTCTCAGTCATAAACATCTACTAAAAGCCATCTTTTTGTTGAGCAGTACATCCATCAAATGACTGACACGGTAGTACATTGACAATCAAAACAAGTGTTTTAAAAGCATTACAGTGGGCATAGAGAAGACGAATGAGCTGATCATTGACTACAGGAAATGGAGAGTCGAGAGCGGGTTGAGAGCTTCAAGTTCCTCGGTGCCCACATCACTAAGGATCTATCATGGTCTTAAAACACCAATACAGTCGTGAAGAGGGCATGACAACGCCTCTTCCCCCTCAGGCTGAAAAGATTTGTCATGGGCCTTCAGATCCTCAAAAAGTTCTACAGCTGCACCATTGAGAGCATCTTGACAGTCTGCATCACCGCTTGGTATGGCATCTGCTTTGCATCCGACTGAGGGTAATGCACTACAGAGGGTAGAGCGGCAGGCCCAGTACATCAAGGGGCCCATGCTCCCTATCATCCAGGACCTCTATACCAGGCGATGTCTATGGAAGGCCCTAAAAATTGTCAAAGATTCCAGCCGCCCAAGTCATAGACTGTTCCCTTTGATAATGATGCACAAAGTCTAGAACCAACAGGACCCTGAACAGATTCTACCACCAAGCCATAAGACTGCTAAATAGTTATTCCTGATAGCTATTTGGGTAACTTTACCTTTCTGCATTGATCCTTTTCACACAAACCTTTTTGACTAATCATATACGCTTCGGCCACGGTTTACTATCTGTCAATGTATTCCTAGTTGTATGTACACACAGTTGAAGTTGGACGTTTACATATACCTTAGCCAAATACATTTAAACTCAAGTCCTGACATTTAATCTTAGTACATTCCCCGTTTTAGGTCAGTTAGGATCACTGCTTTCATTTAAGAATGTGAAATGTCAGAATAATAGTTGAGAGTGATTTATTTCAGCCTGTATTTATTTCACCACATTCCCAGTGGGTCAGAAATTTACACACACTGAGTTAGTATTTGGTAGCATTGCCTTTAAATTTAACTTCCACAAGCTTCCCACAATACGTTGGGTGAATTTGGCCCATTCCTCCTGACAGAGCTGATGTACTGTAACTGAGTCAGGTTTGTAGGCCTCCTTGCTCGCACACACTTTTTCAGTTCTGCCCACAAATTTTCTACAGGATTGACGTCAGGGCTTTTTGTGACCAAGCTTTAACTCCCTGATTGATGTCTTGAGATGTTGCTTCAATATATCCACATAATTTTCTTGCCTCATGATGCCATCTATTTTGTGAAGTGCACCAGTCCCTCCTGCAGCAAAGCACCCCCAAAACATGATGCTGCCACCCCTGTGCTTCACAGTTGGTATGGCGTTCTTCGGCTTGCAAGCATCACCATTTTTCCTCCATACATAACATAACGATGGTCATTATGGCCAAACAGTTCAATTTTTGTTTCATCAGACCAGAGGACATTTCTCCAAAAAATACGATCTTTGTTTCCATGTGCAGTTGCAAACCGTAGTCTGGCTTTTTAATGGTGGTTTCGAGCAGTGGCTTCTTCCTTGCTGAGCGGCCTTTCAGGTTATGTCGATATAGGACTCGTTTTACTGCGGATATCGATACTTTTGTACCGGTTTCCGCCAGTATCTTAACAAGGTCCTTTGCTGTTGTTCTGGGATTGATTTGTACTTTACGGCTGCGTGGTCCCATGGTGTTTACTTGTGTACTATTGTTTGTACAGATGAACGTGGTACCTTCAGGCGTTTGGAAATTGCTCCCAAGTATGAACCAGGCTTTTTTCAAAATAAAATATTCTGAGGTCTTGGCTGATTTTCTTTTGATTTTCCCATGGTGTCAAGCAAAGAGGCACTGAGTTTGAAGTTAGGCCTTGCAATACATTCACAGGTACACCTCCAATTGACTCAAATTATGTCAATTAGCCTATCAGAAGCTTCTAAAGCCATGACATAATTTTCTGGAATTTTCCAAGCTGTTTAAAGGCACAGTCAACTTAGTGCATGTAAACTTCTAACCCACTGGAACTGTGATACAGTGAATTATAAGTGAAATAATCTGTCTGTAAACAATTGTTGGAAAAATGACTTGTGTTATCCACAAAGTAGATGTCCTAACCGAATTGCCAAAACTATAGTTTGTTAACAAGAAATGTGTGGAGTGGTTGACAAACAAGTTTTAATGACTCCAACCTAAGTGTATTTAAACTTCCGACTTCAACTGTATCTACCTCAATTACCTTGTACCTTGGTCTGAGAGTCCTTTAGGTGCCTTTTGGCAAACTCCAAGTGGGCTGTCATGTGTCTTTTACTGATGAGTGGCTTCCTTCTGTCCACTCTACCATAAATGCTGGATTGGTGGAGTGATGCGAAGATGGTTGTCCTTCTGGAAGGTTCTCCCATCTCCACGGAAGAACTCTGGAGCTCTTGGTCACCTCCCTGATCTTGGCCCTTTTCCCCCGATTGTTCTGCTTGTTCGGGTGGCTAGCTCTCGGAAGAGCCTTTGGTGGTTCCAAAGTTCTTCCATTTAAGAATGATGGAGGCCACTGTGTTCTTGGTTACCTTCAATGTTACAGATATGTTTTGGTACCCTTCCCCAGATCTGTGCATCCACATAATCCTGTCTCGGAGCTCTACGGCCAATTCCTTAGACCTCAAGGCTTTGTTTTTGCTATGCCATGCACTGTCAACTGTGTGACATTATATAGACAGTTGTGTGCCTTTCCAAATCATGTCCAATGAATTTAATTTACCACAGGTGGACTCAATCAAGTTGTAGAAACATCTCAATGGATGATGAATGGAAACAGGATGCACCTGACCTCAATTTCGAGTCTCATAGCAAAGGGTCTAAATACCTATGTAAATAAGGTATCTGTTTTTTGTTTTTTTAATACATTTGCTAAAAATTCTAAAAACCTATTTTCGCTTTGTCATTATGGGTTATTGTGTGTAGATTGATGAGGCAAAAAAATATTTAATCAATTTCGAATAATACTGTAACGTAACAAAATGTGGAAAAAGTCAAGTGGTCTGAATACTTTCTGAATGCACTGTATTCCATTCCAGCCATTACAATGTGCCTGTCATCCTACATCTCCTCCCACCAGCCTCCTATGATATACTGATATGCCTATTAATGAGGTATTCAATATACAGTATATGGTTAGCAAGCGAGTCCTAACATGGTCCATTAGTGAAAAGTGAACAATACATGATGAGCAAGACTCTTTTCATCAACAAGTTCTTTGAGTCAACAAATCAAAACATTTCAAACAGAGAGAGTTTGTGGCTGGAGGAATGGTACCTTTCAAGTAGTATTGACTTTTGTTTTTTAACACGTAAAACTTTCATCTTGTTATGCTACATTTCACTGTATCATAACAAAGTTATGTCAGTAATCATTGTTTTACATTGTACAACCCTTTTGCATACTGGTTCCTCCAATGTTAGCGGTTTTATACTATAGAATGGTTTTACTGTATGTTCTCAAGTAAGTTGTTATTTTGACAGCAAGGTTGTTATTTTCACTGTGTGCGTGCGTGTGTGTGTGTGTGTGTGTGTGTGTGTGTGTGTGTGTGTGTGTGTGTGTGTGTGTGTGTGTGTGTGTGTGTGTGTGTGTGTGTGTGTGTGTGTGCAGGTTTGTGTACACACTCTGGCCTGCAGCAATGTTTGATAGTGTATGATGTGATTTCAGGGTCTGACGGAAGGACAGGCGGCCCCATGGGAGACTGCCAAGAAGGATGAGAACCGCAACAAGAACCGATATGGCAACATCATCGCTTGTGAGTACCGAAGTGACACAGATACTGAGCTAGACAAGGGTGTTTGGTGGATTTGCTCAAGCCTTTTCAGAGCTCAGGAGTCTCCTGTTCTCATGGTAGACTTGCTTGACCTGAGGCCGCCTTTGACATCACCAGACTGGAGGGTATGTGTGTAGAGGGCATCTCATAGGCCCCAAAACCACACTTAGCAAAGTTGGCTACATCACCCTCACCATTGATTGACACCATTGTCTCTTCCTCCCCATACACACGCAACCTTGCCCCCATTCTGGACTCTACCCTATCCTTTGACCACCACATCCGACAAACTGTTAAAAATTGTCATTATTCCACCTCTGCAACACTGTCAAAGTCAGGTCCTCCTTCTTCCATCCTCCTGCTGAAGCCCTCATCCACGCATTCGTCACCTCTCGTCTGGACTACTGCAACTCACTACTTTCCGGCATCAACGCAAGCTCCCTCCATAAGCTCCTAACGACTTCTCACCCACACTAATTCCTGGCATCACATCACCCCGCCCTCTGTGAACGCCGCTGTCTCCTTTTTATATATATTTTTGTATTTATCTAACCATTATTTAACTAGGCAAGTCAGTTAATAACAAATTGTTATTTAGAATGATGGCCTACCTTCTGATCCTCCTTCTGACCTACAAAGCCTTTCACCACCTTCAGCGACAGGGCCTTCTTCAGGGTTACTCCAAGGCTCTGGAACTCCCTCCTTCCAGCCATCCGTGAATCTGAGTCCATCACCATCTTTCAGTCCTTCCTAAAGCCCCACCTCTTCACCTTGGCCAACCCCTAAGCTCCCCTGACTCTCTCCCACACACACAGAAAACCTGCTCGCTCACTCATACACTTACACATCACACTCTTTTCCCTTCTTTATAAGAACTTTATTTGTATTGTGCTTTTCAATACAAATAACAAACTGCTTCACATCATAAAATAATAAAATTAAATAAAAGTACTAACAAAAACAAGTGGAAGGATGAATACAATTTTTTTTTTTAAAGATACCTAATTCAAATCATGCATTCAAATCGTATTTTTACTGTAAGTGTATCTTCAGGAGGCACATAAAAAGGTGAATCTGCATGCCTGATATCCTCTGGCAGACTATTCCAAAGTCTAGTAGCAAATGGCCAGTCTCCTTCCATTTTAGACCTGGAATAGTCAACAGTGCCCTGCCAGAGGATCTTATGCTGCATCCTGGCTCTTAAGGATGTAAAATATCTTAAGATATAGGATGGGGCTTATCCAAGCCTAGCCTTAAACGTGATTAATACAAATGTTTTGTTTATTCTAAAAGTGACTGCTAGCCAGTGCAGAGAAGCTGAAAAAGTGGTTACATGGTTACATTTCCTGGTGCCTGTGAAAAGCCAATCATTTTGAACTAACTGTAAGCAATGGAGTGATTTCTGGCTGAGATAGGTATACAAAGAGTTACAGTGATCTAGGTTTGAGGAAATAAAAGCATCTATACATTTCTTCAGATCATGGACTGAGATAAAAGACTTGTCTTCAACTTTATTTCTTAGATGATAAATGCAAGACTGGACAACCTTTTTTACTTGCAGCTCGAGGTTTAGGTCAGGGTCAAAGAAGACACCAAGGATTCTGGCTGTAGGCTTTGCATTTGTTAACAAATGACCACACTTATCTACAATCGGAATTCTAGCAAGGTGAGGGGAAAAAATACAACAACCTCTGATCTTTTCATTATTAAGCTGGAGAAAATTGTCAGACATCTAATATCTGATGTCAGCAAGACACTAGTGAAGGGCAGCTACACTAGATTGGTCACTGGGTATGATTGGTAAATAGAAAGGGAGATACCTAGTCAGTTGTACAACTGAATGCCTTCAACTGAAACGTGTCTTCCACATTTAACCCAACCAGAGAGGTGCGGGGGCCTGCCTTTATCGACATCCACGTCTTAGGCGACTGCAGCATAGCAGTGAAACTGTGTGTTATGATTGCGGATGATGTCACCAAGGGGTAGCATACACTGGAAAAATATGATCGGGCCCAGAATTGACCCCCGAGGGACACCATAGTGAATAGGTGCTGGGGACGATACTGAACCACTCATGCTCACTGAGAAATGTCTGCCACATAAATATGACCTGAACCAGCCAGAGATTCCCACCCACCTCTCCAGCCAGTCAACGGAAGGATAATATGATCAATAGTGTCAAACTGAGATCCCCAAAAAATAGAATCGAGCATTCAAAGGCCTTGACAGCCAACACAAGGTCATTACTGACTTTCAATAAAGCGAGGTTGGGTTTTTTAAGGACAGATTCGACCAGACTAGTTTTAAAGTTGGCTGTTCAGGGAAATATTTACAATAGATAGAAAGTTTGGGTCAACAGTAGGCATTACATCTTTCAGTAGTCTAGTAGGGACCACGTCCAAGGGGCAAGAGGAGGTCTTCATGTGAGCAATAGTATCAAGGAGGGACTAAAATGCTCCTGAAAGGAGCAAAAGGAAGTAGTAGACGGTCTCAGAGTAGTTGCCTCAAGTCCCTCCTGACCAGAAATGCTAGTATGGTGCCAGCTACTGTCATTCTGGGATCGAATCATTTCTATATTTTCTGTAAATAATTGTAAAAACAGTTAGCAGAGATCAGGGGATGCGAGCCTGTCACTGTTAAGCGTGGGGCACTAACAACATGCTCAATTGTCTCAAACTGAATTTTTGAGTTGTGGGAATCCTCAGAGATCAGGGTAGAGAAGTGATTTACTTTTGCATTTTTAACAGTAACATTGAAATTACTCATCAGGTCCTTCATTATCTCATAAAAGCCTGGTCGTTAGAGCATTGCGCCAGTCACCGAAAGGTTGCTGGATCGAATCCCTGAGCTGACAAGGTAAAAATCTGTCATTCTGCCACTGAACAAGGCAGTTAACCCACTGTTCCCCTTTGGGCTGTCATTGTAAATAAGAATTTGTTCTTAACTGACTTGCCTAGTTAAATAAAGGTTCAAATCAAAAAGTTTGCAGGTCTTCCGTTTACATTTAGCCTTTCTAAGTTAAATTTTTAAAGCACAAGTGTGCTAATTTAACCAGGTTGAGACACTAACAGACAATTTATTATTGGTTTTAACTGGTGCCACTGTGTCTAAAGTAGCCTGACATATATAATTTAAACTGTTCACCAAATCTTTATTGTGAAGGCAACTAACAGGGTCAGTGGTGCCGGATAGAAAAGCATGTGTAAGTCTACTAGCAGTTGTGGAGCTAATGATGCGAGAGCGAGTGGTGACAGACGCATTTTTAGGAGGAGGAGAAAGCATTTTAAAAACAATGAAGATGGTCAGAGACACACATCAATAGTTTCCAAGTTATTACTATTCAGACCATAGAACAGTAGAAGATCAAGAGTATGGCCTTTGTTGTGTGTAGGCCCTGTGGCATGTAGCACAAAGTTAAAGGATTCTAACAGGTTAAGAAACTCCCCTGCTGGTGCATAGCTTGGGCAACCCACAGATCTCCAAGAATAATAACCCTGCCATATTTTGGTGTAACCAAAGAAAGCAGAGAATTCTACACTAAAATATACAAGATGGGCTGTTTCTTGTGGAGAACTAAAATCCTCAGGTTTAAGCCAAGTCTTAGTTAGCATGAAAATATCAATGCCATTGTAAATAATTAAATAATTGCATATGAACAACTTATTATTTAGAGATCAATGAACAATTTATTATTTAGAGAGGATGACAAGGTATTACAGAGTTATTGAGGGAAGTTAGAAGGAAAATAAACTAGGTTACTTACAGTAGCCCTAACCTGCAGTCAAATACCCAAATCTCCCTCTAGTGGCCTCGTGGGTGGAGTGTTATTAATATTTTTCATAATGAATAAACCTGTCAAAAAAACAGCCAGAAATCTGGTGTTTCAATGTCAAACAGTTTTGTTACATTTCAGTGCTCTGCAATGTATATAACGTGTAATATTAGGATGCAAACTCAAACTTGCATACATTTAAACTCTATATCTGACATGGTATTTAAGCGCTTAATCATGTGTGTGAGGTCTATACTTTTGTTTCAAAGTGGATATGTTTTAGACAACCCAAAAACACTCTGTCTGACCCTGATTTATCCCACTGCAGTAAAATGTTAACCGTACTATGGGACATAGTATGCTCTCCATGTCCTCTGTTGCTAATTATGACAGGGAGGACTGGAGCACTACCAGACCCAAATAAATCCTAGAACTCCTGTGGTTAGTGTGAATCTCGTCTCTCTTAAAAAGTGCTGGTTGCTCCCACATCAAATCAAAATTGTCACAAAACGAGACATTCCTGTTGTTGGCAAGTTTCTTCAGGTACGTGTTTAGGGCAACAAGGCGGCTGAAACATTTTGCACCCCTTTGAAAGCACGGAAGGGGCCAGAAATAATTATTCTATTCCCTGTACAAGCTAAAATAATTTTGTAGTCCTCCCTCCTTTCCTCAGATTGCATAACACGGAGGTCGTTAAAAACTAAGAGTTACGAAGTTGTTAATATTAAAGTAGTTGGCCAGAACCTTGGGCAGGAGGGAGTGTTGGATACGGGTTTCCAGACCGTAGGCAGGCCAACATCTCCCACCATTGAGCTGCCCACAATGAAGGTTGTGATGGAATATGATTGGGAAGGAAGAGGGGGAGATGGATGGGACTGCCTCGGGCAGGGGGATGGAGACTTCGAGCCAGGCTAGCCTTGACTGACCTTCATGTTTATTTTTTTATTTGTTTTATTTCACCTTTATTTAACCAGGTTGGCTAGTTGAGAACAAGTTCTCATTTGCAACTGCGACCTGGCCAAGATAAAGCATAGCAGTGTGAACAGACAACACAGAGTTACACATGGAGTAAACAATTAACAAGTCAATAACACAGTAGAAAAAGGAGGTAGGCAAATAATTACAATTTTGCAGATTAACACTGGAGTGATAAATTATCAGATGGTCATGTACAGGTAGAGATATTGGTGTGCAAAAGAGCAGAAAAGTAAATAAATAAAAACAGTATGGGGATGAGGTAGGTAAAATTGGGTGGGCTATTTACCGATAGACTATGTACAGCTGCAGCGAACGGTTAGCTGCTCAGATAGCAGATGTTTGAAATTGGTGAGGGAGATAAAAGTCTCCAACTTCAGCGATTTTTGCAATTTGTTCCAGTCACAGGCAGCAGAGAACTGGAACGAAAGGCGGCCAAATGAGGTGTTGGCTTTAGGGATGATCAGTGAGATACACCTGCTGGAGCGCGTGCTACGGGTGGGTGTTGCCATCGTGACCAGTGAACTGAGATAAGGCGGAGCTTTACCTAGCATGGACTTGTAGATGACCTGGAGCCAGTGGGTCTGGCGACGAATATGTAGCGAGGGCCAGCCGACTAGAGCATACAGGTCGCAGTGGTGGGTGGTAATAGGTGCTTTAGTAACAAAACGGATGGCACTGTGATAAACTGCATCCAGTTTGCTGAGTAGAGTGTTGGAAGCTATTTTGTAGATGACATCGCCGAAGTCGAGGATCGGTAGGATAGTCAGTTTTACTAGGGTAAGTTTGGCGGCGTGAGTGAAGGAGGCTTTGTTGCGGAATAGAAAGCCGACTCTAGATTTGGTTTTAGATTGGAGATGTTTGATATGAGTCTGGAAGGAGAGTTTACAGTCTAGCCAGACACCTAGGTACTTATAGATGTCCACATATTCTAGGTCGGAACCATCCAGGGTGGTGATGCTAGTCGGGCGTGCGGGTGCAGGCAGCGAACGGTTGAAAAGCATGCATTTGGTTTTACTAGCGTTTAAGAGCAGTTGGAGGCCACGGAAGGAGTGTTGCATGGCATTGAAGCTCGTTTGGAGGTTAGATAGCAAGGACGGGCCGGAAGTATACAGAATGGTGTCGTCTGCGTAGAGGTGGATCAGGGAATTGCCCGCAGCAAGAGCAACATCATTGATATATACAGAAAAAAGAGTCGCCCGAGAATTGAACCCTGTGGCACCCCCATAGAGACTGCCAGAGGACCGGACAGCATGCCCTCCGATTTGACACACTGAACTCTGTCTGCAAAGTAGTTGGTGAACCAGGCAAGGCAGTCATCAGAAAAACCGAGGCTACTGAGTCTGACGATAAGGATATGGTGATGACAGAGTCGAAAGCCTTGGCAAGGTCGATGAAGACGGCTGCAGAGTACTGTCTTTTATCGATGGCGGTTATGATATCGTTTAGTACCTTGAGCGTGGCTGAGGTGCACCCGTAACCGGCTCAGAAACCAGATTGCACAGCGGAGAAGGTACGGTGGGATTCGAGATGGTCAGTGACCTGTTGGTTGACTTGGCTTTCGAAGACCTTAGATAGGCAGGGCAGGATGGATATAGGTCTGTAACAGTTTGGGTCCAGGGTGTCTCCCCCTTTGAAGAGGGGGATGACTGCGGCAGCTTTCCAATCCTTGGGGATCTCAGACGATATGAAAGAGAGGTTGAAGAGGCTGGTAATAGGGGTTGCGACAATGGCGGCGGATAGTTTCAGAAATAGAGGGTCCAGATTGTCAAGCCCAGCTGATTTGTATGGGTCCAGGTTTTGCAGCTCTTTCAGAACATCTGCTATCTGGATTTGGGTAAAGGAGAACCTGGAGAGGCTTGGGCGAGTAGCTGCGGGGGGGAGGGGGGGGGGGGGGGGTCGGAGCTGTTAGCCGAGGTTGGAGTAGCCAGGAGGAAGGCATGGCCAGCCGTTGAGAAATGCTTGTTGAAGTTTTCGATAATCATGGATTTATCGGTGGTGACCGTGTTACCTAGCCTCAGTGCAGTGGGCAGCTGGGAGGAGGTGCTCTTGTTCTGCATGGACTTCACAGTGTCCCAGAACTTTTTGGAGTTCGAGCTACAGGATGCAAATTTCTGCCTGAAGAAGCTGGCCTTTGCTTTACTGACTGACTGCGTGTATTGGTTCCTGGCTTCCCTGAACAGTTGCATATCGCGTATGCATATCACAAGGCACGCCTGTTAATTGCAATGCATTCCAGGTGACTACCTCATGAATCTGGTTGAGAGAATGCCAAGAGTTTGCAAAGCTGGGTGGCTACTTTGAAGAATCTCAAATATAAAATATATTTTGATTTGTATAAGACTTTTTTGGTTACTACATGATTGCATATGTGTTACTTCATAGTTTTTATGTCTTCGCTGTTATTGTACAATGTAGAAAATAGTACAAATTAAGAAAAATCCTGGAATTAGTAGGTGTCTCCTAACTTTTGATGGGTACTGTACAAACATTATGAGCTAAAGATGAAAACCTTTTCTACGAGTATTATTATATAATTTATTGGCAGACTATGGCTTTCCAAATCGCCCAACGCTGCTATTTGTAAGGTACATTTTAAGTGAATGTTGTGATTTTTAACCATTCCTGAACCTGTTACCAGAAACAAGCTACATAGGGGCAATACCAGAATAAATGATCTAGTGATTCTGTCTCTAGTGATTAGCTAAGCTTTTTAATGGGATACTGGGACACAAACTTGCGGTACAAAGTATCCGCGTCACGGAAACCGTAGGTAGAAATGACACAGTTAACAGCTTTTGGACCTGGTCGCAGGAAACACTGCAGGGAGAGGAAATGGCGACTGTGCTTGAATCTGAAAGTGCGGCAAGTGAAGTGTGTGACAATGAATGGAAAATAGTGAAATCAAAGAATGGAAAAAAACAAGCAAAAGTTGTACTAGAAGAGAAGGACCGGTACAATAATGCATTTCTTATTGGACTGTGTTTTTTGGACAAGAAGATTAATTTGTAATATCGAGGACTGTGAAAAAAACAATGGTAAAGGTGGATTCGATCAAAGTGACTAGAAGAGGCCTTGTTTTGGTTAATTGTTTCGATAAAGAACAGAAGAAGTGTGCACTGGATCTGGAAAAATTGTCCATGCCAGAAGTAACATGTTCTGATTATCAGAGCGCCAGCCAAAGGAGTTATACAGTACATTCCAAAGTATTCAGACTTCTTGAATGTCTTCACATTTTGTTACGTTACAGCCTTATTCTAAAATTGATTAAATTGTTTTTTCCCCTTATCAATCTACACACAATACTCTATAATGACAAAGCAAAAACACATTTTTAGAAATGTTTGCATATTTATTAAAATAAAAAAATGTTTACATAAGTATTCAGACCCTTTACTCAGTACTTTTTTGAAGCAACTTTGGGAGCGATTACAGCCTTGGGTATGACGCTACCAGCTTGGCACATCTGTATTTGGGGAGTTTCTCCCATTTTTCTCTGCAGATCCTCTCAAGTTCTGTCAGGTTGGATAGGGAGCGCTGCTGCACAGCTATTTTCAGGTCTCTCAAGAGACGTTCGATCGGGTTCAAGTCCAGGCTCTGTCTGGGCCACTCAAGGACATTCAGAAACGTGTCCCAAAGCCACGCTTGCGTTGTCTTGGCTGTGTGCATAGGGTCGTTGTGCAGTTGGAAGGTGAACCTTCGCCCCAGTCTGACGTCCTGAGTGCTCTGAAGCAGATTTTCACCACGGATCTCTCTGTACGTTTCTGTAACGTAACAAAATGTGGAAAAAGGGAAGGGGTCTGAATACTTTCCGAATGCACCGTAGCTGGGGTCTTGCTGGATATAGATGACCAGTACCTTAGTCAGAAAACCCCAGGAGTAGTCAGTGCACGTCACGTCGCCAGACCCGGATGGTAAATGGAAGAAAGGAGAAAAGCCTATTGATATTATTGTTGTTTGAGGAGACTCTACCTGAATATGTGAAACTTTTACATGTGAGGTATGCGGTGAGAGCATTTGTGTCCAAACCATTAGGGTGGGAATTGTAAAGGATAATTTGGTTATGTTTGCAGATGAGAGAATTATAGTATTGAAGAATCTGTCAATGGAAAATGTTGCAATTGTGGGGGGATTATACTCCGGACTTCCTTGAGTGTCCTGTTAGGGTGAAAGATGTCGAGGTGTCAAGGATCAGGGCTGTGCAGCAGATTTCCTATGTGGAGGTGGTGAAGAGATTCGAAGGGGCAAGAGGCAACAGTTTTGAAGATCTGGAGGTAGATGCATTGTGTTTCAAGTCAATCAGGTGATCTAGACACACTCGTTGTGAAGAAAGTGGATTGTGTCGCATTTATAGCCACAGTGATTATTTGTACAGCACAAGTGTCTAAGAAGTCCAAGTAGCTGGACATCAACTCAGGAGGCATGGCCTCCAGAGTGGTGCAGCAGTCTAAGGCATTGCATCTTAGGGCTAGAGGCGTCACTACAGACCCTGTTTCTATTCCAGGCTGTATCACAACCTGTCATGCCCTGACCTGAGTATTCTTTGTTTTCTTCATTGTTTTGGTTAGGTCAGGGTGTGACATGGGTGATGTGTGTGTTTTTGTACTGTCTATGGGTTTTGTAGGTTTATGGGGTTGTTTATCATCTAGGTGTTTATATATGTCTATGGTTGCCTAGATTGGTTCTCAATTAGAGACAGGTGTTTATGTTGTCTCTGATTGGGAACCATATTTAGGCAGCCATCTGCTTTGGGTATTTGGTGGGTTATTGTCTATGTCTAGTTGCCTGTGTCTGCACTAGTATTATATAGCTTCACGTTCGGTTTGTTGTTTTATATAGTTTGTTAAGTGTTCTTCGTCATTCTTTAAAAAGTATGTATTCTAATCACGCTGCGCTTTGGTCTCCTCACTACGACGATCGTGACAGAATAACCCACCTTAAAAGGACCAAGCAGCGTGATTGGGACGAACAGTGCTTAATGGAGAAATGGACCCGGGAGAAGGACGAATGGTTAACAACCTGGGAGGAGATTGAGTTGGTCGATCGATTCAGGGAGAGTGCCAGAGCCTGCATGGGATTCTTTGGAACAGTGCGAGGAGAGATACAGGAGAATGGAGGAACGGCGAAGATATAAGGGTACACGGCTAGCACGGAAGCCCGAGAGGCAGCCCCAATAAAACAAATCGGGGTGGGCATACGAGGAGATTGGCTAAGTCAGGTAGGAGACCTGAGCCAACTCCTCCTGCTTACCGTGGGGAGCGTGTAACTGGTCAGGCACCGTGTTATGCAGAGATGCGCACCGTGTCTCCAGTGCGCATTTCTAGCCCGGTGCGCGATCTTCCAGCTCCTCGCATTGGCCGGGCTAGAATGAGCATTATATAGCTTCACGTTCGGTTTGTTGTTTTATATAGTTTGTTAAGTGTTCTTCGTCATTCATTAAAAAGTATGCATTCTAATCACGCTGCGCTTTGGTGTCCTCACTACGACGATCGTGACACAACCAGCCGTGAATGGGATTTTTTGTTTTGTTTTTTTCACCTTTATTTAACCAGGTAAGCTAGTTGAAAACAAGTTCTCATTTACAACTGCGACCTGGCCAAGATGAAGCAAAGCAGTGCGACACGTACAACAACACAGAATTACACATTGGAGTCCCATAGGGTGGCACACAATTGGCCCAGTGTCGTTAGGGTTTGGCCGGGGTAGGCTGTCTTTGTAAATAATAATTTGTTCTTTAACTGGCTTGCCTAGTTAAATAAAATAAATAAATACAATTATCTACAGCATAAGTTTTTTTGGGGCTCCAAGTCCTCCCGGCAGAAGCACTGCAAGGACTATTTTTGATAGGACATGTACCACCCTTTCAGGAGTCTTTTGAGCTGGTGTTGAACCTGATTAGAATGCGTTTTTCACAGAAAAGCAGGTTGAATTTGTTTAGTTTATTTATTTTTTGATAGTTTGATTTTTGATTTATTTTCACCCACATTATTTCCTTTTTTGGGATCCTTATTATTCATCCACACAGTAGGTGACTGAATGCACATCAAATTGTTGCAAACGCCATTATACCATAGAAGATGAATCCATAGCTATAAAATGTCAACTTTGATTTAGATCTGTTTCTTAAAAAAACGTGTAACATTCACCACGTTGATGGCATCTTTAAGCCTTCTCCTTGTTTCCTGCTGTTTGTCTGGTGTTGTCTTAGTTTCTACAATTGTAAAGCGACTTTGGGTCATTGAAAAGTGCTATAGAAGTCCCATTTATTATTATTATTATTATTAAACATGCGCTACTCCTTTGCAAACAAAAGGTCTCGCAGTTAATACTGGCTTATACCCTTTGAAATTATCAGATTTTTTCCCATAAGTGAACGACATTTTCAACCCTCCGACAAGTTGTTTTAATTATACCGCAGTCTTTGAAAACAGTGCTGTCTACAGTATTATGTCATATTGTTAGAGAACCCAAGGCTCCTAATGCGATACAAGAGTAGCATATTGCCCCAATGACATGAATACTTTTTTTATTAAGGGTTTAGATGTTGCTGGCGAGACACTTCTTACAAGTGAAGGCTTTTAAATGAAAACTTTCTCTAAAATGAAATAGCCTGTCATATGCTGATAGCCAACAGGAATTATGATACATTTTCTATTAGTAAAAGTGTTTTAATTACATGAGCTTGTAATGGAAACTGTCCATCTTACTGCATGCTTGTACAAATGCTTCATATCTCATTACATTTTTTGAAAAACCACTGAGAAATTACGGTAGGTATCTTCATTTCACATGATAAGTCTGCCAAGAGTGATCCACAGTTAATTGTTGGACCCAAAATATGCTTTTTTGGAAAGTTTCACTCTGCAAACTTGAACAGTCACTCTGTATAAGAGATTGTCATCTTCTCTGTCTGGAAAATTCGGAATATCTTCTATTTCCCCTCCTCGCCTCTTATTTTGAGACATTTAAAAGGATAATTTGAGTAGAAGTTTTGATGGAAAGATGATTTTCCTCCAACCCGTGCCAACCAGGCTTCTACTCAAACATCCACACAGTATCTAACGAAAATGTTAATCATTACTAAGCTCTCCCTCCCAGCCATTCACGCTGCCCGATTACCTATGACAATTTATGGAACTGCGAGGAGAACGGTGAACACTTTTGATTGTAGGCAGCTGTTCCATTTCTTCTTTTATTATTTTATTTTATTTTCCTCTTGTCCAGAATAGTCCCTTGCTGTAGCGTTTCAATTGTTTTAAGTAGGAACAGCTCTTAAGTTAAAAAAATATTGCTTATTTATTGGGAACAAAGCACATTTGATACATCCCTGGGGGAATTTCAGAGATGCTTGCTGACCGGATGGTTTATATTTAATTGCAATGGAGTGCTGTGGTTGTTATTGATAGTAGGTTTTCAAAGTGGACCGCAGCTCCCATGTTGCCGTTGGGTCAATCAAGATAATTTGATATTCATTGTCATTACAATTATATCCTCTCTCTCCAGGAAAAGCAATCGAGAGGGCTTTACTTGATGCAACCTGCTTCAAACATGAACCAATACCACACTATTGCCCAATGACTGGGTCAACAACACAACCTCATCTGAGGTATATGATTGTAGAGCATTTTATTACACAAACTGTCACTCACCAGAGTGTGTTTTGGATCATGTGTAACACTGTCAGAAGGTGCCTTGCCAAGAAGTGCTCCCTGAATAGTAATTGTCCCAGTTGTTAATTTCCATTAAAAAGAACACAGATGTATCCAACACTCTTGACAGCTCGCCGATAGTTGATTCCCTTCAAGTTGGGCTTCATGTGTGTGTGCACGTCTGTCAAAGCGTAGGCTCTTTGCAAGTCACTCATATAACTGGCATTCATTCCCGGCACGTAACATTGAAGTATCTTCAGAGGTTGCCTTGAAGTCGTTGCCTTAGAAATCCTCTGATGTATTGACTGAATACTGACGATTAGAATTCCCTTGACTCACTTCCCCAATGTTTACTGGGTGCTTTTTTGCACCTGGCATCAATGTAAAAAAAATAGAACTCTTAGGAAGCATTGATAAAATATCCATAGCATACAGAGTGAGGTTATGAAACTCTTGATATTGTCAACTGTATGATGTAACTCGGGTATAATTACGAGATATTATGATTAATAGCTTGTAATTTATGTTTATTTACATTTTATTTTTCATTTTTCCAACAATTGTTTACAGACAGATTATTTCACTTAAAATTCACTGTATCACAATTCCAGTGGGTCAGACATTACATACACTATTTGACTGTGCTTTAAACAGCTTGGAAAATTCCAGAAAATAATGTCATGGCTTTAGAAGCTTCTGATAGGCTAATTGACATAATGGAGGTGTACCTAATTGACATTTGGAGGTGTACCTCTGGATGTATATCATATCTACCTACATACTCATTGCCCCTTTGCTTGATATCATGGGAAAACCAAAATAAATCAGCCAAGACTTCAGAAAAAAACTTGTAGACCTCCACAAGTCTGGTTCATCCTTGGGAGCAATTTAAAAATGCCTGAAGGTACCATGTTCATCTGTACAAACAATAGTGGGACAATGTAGCCATCATACCGCTCAGGAAGATGAATGTACTTTGGTGCAAATCAATCCCAGAACAACAGCAAAGGACCTTGTGAAGATGCTGCAGGAAACAGGTACAAAAGTATCTATATCCACAGTAAAATGAGTCCTATATCGACATAACCTGAAAGGCCACTCAGCAAGGAAGATGGCACTGCTCTGAAACTGCCATAAAAAAGCCAGACTACGGATTACAACTACACATGGTGACAAAAATTGTACTTTTTGGAGAAATGTCCTCTGGTCTGCTGAAACAGAAATATAACTGTTTGGCCATAATGACCATCGTTATGTTTGGAGGAAAAAGGGTGAGGCTTGCAAGCCGAAGAACACCGTCCCAACTGTGAAGCAAGGGGGTGGCAGCATCATGTTTTGGGGGTGCTTTGCTGCAGGAGGGACTGGTGCACTTCACAAAATAGATGGCTTCATGAGGCAGAACAAGTATGTGGATATATTGAAGCAACATCTCAAGACATCAGTCAGGAAGTTACAGCTTGGTCGCAAATGGGTCTTCCAAAGGGACAATGACCCCAAGCATACCTCCAAAGTTGTGGCAAAATGGCTTAAGGACAACAAAGTGAAGGTATTGGAGTGGCCATCACATCCCTGACCTCAATCCCATAGAAAATGTGTGGGCAGAACTGAAAAGCATGTGCGAGCAAGGAGGCCTACATACCTGACTCAGTTACACCATCTCTGTCAGGAGGAATGGGCCAAATTCACCCAACTTATTTTGGGAAGCTTGTGGAAGGCTACCCGAAAGGTTTGACCCAAGTTAAACAATTTAAAAGCAATGCTACCAAATACTAATTGAGTTTATGTAAACTTTTGACCCACTGGGAATGTGATGAAAGTAATCAAATCTGTAATAAATCATTCTCTACTATTATTCTGACATTTCATATTCTTAAAATAAAGTGGTGATCCTAACTGACCAAAGACAGTTAATTTGTACTAGGATTAAATGACAGGAATTGTGAAAACTGAGTTTAAATGTATTTGGCCAAGGTGTATGTAAACCTCCGACTTCAACTGTATACCTGCTGGAGCGTGTGCTCCATGTTGTTATGGTGACCAGTGAGCTGATATACGGCGGAGCTTTTCCTAGTAAAGACTTATAGATGACCTGGAGCCAGTGGGTCTGGTGACGAATAGCCAGAGGGCCAGCCGACGTGAGCATACAGGTCGCAGTGGTGGGTGGTATATGGGGCTTTGGTGACAAAATGGATGGAACTGTGATAGACTGCATCCTGTTTGCTGAGTAGAGTGTTGGAGGCTATTTTGTAAATTACATCGCCGAATTCGAGGATTGTTAGGATAGTCAATTTTACTAGGGTATGTTTGGCAGCGTGAGTGAAGGAGGCTTTGTTGCGAAATAGGATGCCGATTCTAGATTTAATCTTGGATTGGAGATGTTTAAAATGAGTCTGGAAGGAGAGTGTACAGTCTAGCCAGACACCTAGGTATTTGTAGTTGTCCACATATTCTAAATCAGAACCGCCCAGAGTAGTGATGCTAGTCGGGCGGGCGTGTGCGAGCAGCAATCTGTTGAAGAGCATGCATTTAGTTTTACTAGCGTTTAAGAGCAGTTTGAGGCCACGGAAGAAGTGTTGTATGGCCTTGAAGCTCATTTGGAGGTTTGTTAACACAGTGTCCAAATAATGGCCAGATGTATACAGAATGGTGTCGTCTGCATAGAGATGGATCAAGGAATCACCCGCAGCAAGAGCGACATCCTTGATATATACAGAGAAAAGAGTCGGCCCAAGAATTGAACCCTGTGGTACCAACACAGAGACTGCCAGAGGTCCGGACAACAGGTCCTCCAATTTGACACACTAAAATCTATCTGAGAAGTAGTTGGTGAACCAGGCGAGGCAGTAATTAGAGAAAGCAAGGCTGTTGAGTCTGCTGATAAGAATACCGTGAATGACAGAGTCGAAAACCTTGGCCAGGTCGATGAAGACGGCTGCACCATACTGTCTTTTATCGATGGCAGTTATGGTATCATTTAGTACCTTGAGTGTGGCTGAGGTGCACCCGTGACCTGCTCGGAAACCAGATTGCACAGCGGAGAAGGTACGGTGGGATTCGAAATGGTCAGTGATCTGTTTGTTAACTTAGCCTTTGAAGACTTTGGAAAGGCAGGGCAAGATGGATCAGATTTCTGGGCGTGGTAGAATAGATTCAGGGCATAATGTACAGACAGAGGTATGGTGGGGTGCGGGCACAGTGGAGGTAAACCCAGGCATTGAGTGACGATAAGAGAGATCACATCTCTGGAGGCACTAGTTATGCTAGGTGAGGTCATTGCATGTGTGGGAGGTGGGACAAAAAAGATATCTGAGGCATGTTGAGTGGGGCTAGGTGCTCCGCAGTAAAAGAAAACAATGATAACTACCCTAAACAAAAGTATACAAGGCATATTGACATTAGAGAGAGACCTAAAGCGAGTAATAAAGCAATCACAGGTGTTGATTTGTAGAGCTAGCTAAGACAACAACGGGTAAGACAACAACAGCTAATCAGCTAAAACTATCAGCTAACAACAGGTAAAATGGCAATGAATGGGTAGAGAGGGTCAGTTAACTACACACAGGGCCTGAGTTCGAGGCTGGGGCCGACAGATTAACAAAAATGGAGTACCGTCATTAATGAACAGTCCAGCAGGCATCAGCTATGTAGCCAGGTGATCATAGGGTCCAGGGAACAGCAAAATATGAAACAGGGATGCCGTTAGGTAGTCATTACGACGCTAGAAAGCGGTAGCACGGCGTTCCTAAAGTTAACAGGCCAGGGCTAGCAGAAGCGTCTTCACTGACGTCCAACAAAGGCCGGTTGAGGGCACATCAGACGGAATTACGTCGGCAGACCAGTCGTGATGGATCGGCGGGTCTCCGTGTTGACAAAGGTTCCAGGCGAATTGGCAAAAGAGGTATTGTAGCTGGAGTAATTTTGTTTGCTAGCCGGGAGATACGCCTGGCTCGAGGCTAACTGGTGCTAGCTTCGGGACAATGGCGTTAGTCACTATAGCCACTCGGTAGTAGCTAGCTAGCTGTGATGATCCGAGGCAAAGGACCAGAGCTTACGGCAGGAATCCGGTGATGTACAGTGCCTTGCGAAAGTATTCGGCCCCCTTGAACTTTGCGACCTTTTGCCACATTTCAGGCTTCAAACATAAAGATATACAACTGTATTTTTTTGTGAAGAATCAACAACAAGTGGGACACAATCATGAAGTGGAACGACATTTATTGGATATTTCAAACTTTTTTAACAAATCAAAAACTGAAAAATTGGGCGTGCAAAATTATTCAGCCCCCTTAAGTTAATACTTTGTAGCGCCACCTTTTGCTGCGATTACAGGTGTAAGTCGCTTGGGGTATGTCTCTATCAGTTTTGCACATCGAGAGACTGACATTTTTTCCCATTCCTCCTTGCAAAACAGCTCGAGCTCAGTGAGTTTGGATGGAGAGCATTTGTGAACAGCAGTTTTCAGTTCTTTCCACAGATTCTCGATTGGATTCAGGTCTGGACTTTGACTTGGCCATTCTAACACCTGGATATGTTTATTTTTGAACCATTCCATTGTAGATTTTGCTTTATGTTTTGGATCATTGTCTTGTTGGAAGACAAATCTCCGTCCCAGTCTCAGGTCTTTTGCAGACTCCATTCTTCCAGAATGGTCCTGTATTTGGCGCCATCCATCTTCCCATCAATTTTAACCATCTTCCCTGTCCCTGCTGAAGAAAAGCAGGCCCAAACCATGATGCTGCCACCACCATGTTTGACAGTGGGGATGGTGTGTTCAGCTGTGATGCTTTTACGCCAAACATAACGTTTTGCATTGTTGCCAAAAAGTTCAATTTTGGTTTCATCTGACCAGAGCACCTTCTTCCACATGTTTGGTGTGTCTCCCAGGTGGCTTGTGGCAAACTTTAAATGACACTTTTTATGGATATCTTTAAGAAATGGCTTTCTTCTTGCCACTCTTCCATAAAGGCCAGATTTGTGCAATATACGACTGATTGTTGTCCTATGGACAGAGTCTCCCACCTCAGCTGTAGATCTCTGCAGTTCATCCAGAGTGATCATGGGCCTCTTGGCTGCATCTCTGATCAGCCTTCTCCTTGTATGAGCTGAAAGTTTAGAGGGACGGCCAGGTCTTGGTAGATTTGCAGTGGTCTGATACTCCTTCCATTTCAATATTATCGCTTGCACAGTGCTCCTTGGGATGTTTAAAGCTTGGGAAATCTTTTTGTATCCAAATCTGGCTTTAAACTTCTTCACAACAGTATCTCGGACCTGCCTGGTGTGTTCCTTGTTCTTCATGATGCTCTCTGCGCTTTTAACGGACCTCTGAGACTATCACAGTGCAGGTGCATTTATACGGAGACTTGATTACACACAGGTGGATTGTATTTATCATCATTAGTCATTTAGGTCAACAGAGATCCTCACTGAACTTCTGGAGAGAGTTTGCTGCACTGAAAGTAAAGGGGATGAATAATTTTGCACGCCCAATTTTTCAGTTTTTGATTTGTTAAAAAAGTGTGAAATATCCAATAAATGTCGTTCCACTTCATGATTGTGTCCCACTTGTTGTTGATTCTTCACAAAAAAATACAGTTTTATATCTTTATGTTTTGAAGCCTGAAATGTGGCAAAAGGTCGCAAAGTTCAAGGGGTCCGAATACTTTCGCAAGGCACTGTAGTGGCTTCTAGTCATGCTAAGAGCTACAATGTGTGATAAAAGTAGAGAAACTAATAGAGAAAATAGTTTGTATTTATTTAAAGGAACCCACTGATCCTTAGACTGTCTAGTTTACAAAAAAGTCTGATATAACCTACAGTATATTTTAACAGTACATTTCAATATTCCCTGTTGGGCAAACACCTCCCTTCTCCTCTCCTTGCTATATATTCTACCTCTACTGTTAACCGCTCCCCATCTGGATGACACTTGACCAAACATGGGCTTCTTGTTGAACAGGGTCAAAGTAAACAGTTAGCGTTATTGATGAAACCCTCAGCATCTCTCAGGTACACCTCGAGGCAGAGTCTAATCTCTGAGCTGCCGAACAGGATTAAATCGGATCAGTCGACTACCAGCATGCTTTGCGGGACAATCAGCTTGGAAACAGCATTCTGCCTGTTTGACAGCAGAAACTCCAGGAGGGCTGACTTTAACAGGCTATTAAAGTCCATAATGCGTTCAGCCACATTGACAGTTTAGTGGCAATGTATAAACTCTCTGGAAACTACATAGGCTTTAGTGATTAATGGAGCTGTGACATACCACTCGTTACACAGAGAAGCCAGGTCCCCTCAATCAGCAATTATTTTTGACGCTGCTGTGTTTTTAAACATGCCATACCTTTTCACTGTAGTCCTAGACCAGGCATGGACAACTGGCGGCCCATGTCATTGGATCAATTTGTTTGTGCATCAGCAGTTTTTTTTTGTAAAGTCAGTCACTGATAGTCACTCAATTAGCCCATGCCAGTAAAATGTTTGTAGATTGGTAAATTAGTCTAGTAGCTAGCTATTTAAACTTGCAGTAGCAGGGGGTCAGTAACAGGGGGTCTCTCACTCACTCTCACTCAGATTTCATGTTAAAAACTGCAAACATTTCTCTCTACTCTATGGCAAAATAAGAAGATTTTTAGGAAATTAGCTGTAAAACTGCACATTTTCTTTCCGGCCCATTGCAAAATGTGTAGAATTGCAGCAAACATGCCTTAAAAGGGCAACATTTCTCTATGCCCCATGGCAAAATGTATAGAATTGCACAATGTTGACTTTTGCCTGATTTAGAATGTGAAATGGTGATTATGATATTCTGCAGGTCTCAGAGACAGAATTTTATAGACAGCAGACAAAGACGATAGAAATTTAGTATACAAATTCTGATATGCCTTCCACTCAAGTTCATATGGACCAAGCTGCTCCCCAGAATTCCAGTTCTTGAAAAATCCAAAGTAAACAAGCCCCTGCAACAAACTTTTCCAAGAAACAGTAAAAAAAAGACGACAGAGCAGCAAAAGAGAATCAATAGTTCAGCCAAGGACTAGGTAGCATAAATCAGTAATGAGTTCAGGACCCCTCTGTATGAGGAATGGGCTTTATTGGGAGTGTGCTTGAGGCGTATGGTGCTCAAGGCATATGATTGTTATAGCCTGGAGGCTTGTACAGGGAAACCTTGTGTGAGCGGGGTACTGTGTGGCGCCAAGAAAGTCCTGCCTCCTTCACACAACCCCCTGCCAGCCGTCATCCAGGATCCTGGTTTGGGTGCGTCAGGGCTGGAATGAAAGACCCAGTAATCCTGCTCAGTAATCCTGATGGAGAAGATGATTAATATTTTACCATAGGTAAGATGCTCTTACAGATGGTCAAACTATCAACAAACTATATGTTAATAAGCAACTGCTTGCTGCGGTTACGGTTAGGTTTAGAATAAGGGTAAGGGTTAAGGTTAGAGGTAGAGTTAGGGTAAGGGTTCATTTTAGGGTTAGGGATAGTTAGTTTACATTCTATTTATAGTCTGTAAATAGTCTGTAGATCATCAACAGATTAGGGTTGAATATTTTCCCGGTATTTTGCAAATGTTCCATCCTGAGAATAAATCACTTTTCTCCAAGGTAACCCAGTATTTCCCACCAAAACTGAAGTGTCATTCTAAAGCATATAAAGCAGAAAGATATGTCTGGATTTGAATAGACCTAGACAAAGACAATACAAATTTAGTTTACAAAATCAGAAATGCCTTCTACTCAAGACCAAACTGCTCCCCAGAATTCCAGTTCTTGAAAAGTCCAAAGTAAACAATCCCTTGCACCAAACTTTTACAAGAAACAGTAAAAAAGATGACAGAGCAGCAAAAGAGAATCAATAGTTCAGTCGAGGAGTCAGTAGCATGAATCAGTAATGAGTTCAGGACCCCTCTGTATGAGGAATGGGTTTTATTGGGAGTATGCTTGAGGCGTATGGTGCTCAAGGCATATGAGTGTTCTATCGGCATGACAATTCAAACCAGATGCCACCTGAGCCTGATGAGCGATACATTAAAGCCCAAATGATTGTGCCATTCTCCAATACAGCATATATAGTATATTGTACATGCTACCGCATATGACACATGACAGAAAAACATAAAAGCCCATAGGTGTAGCTATGCTCTCTTGGGTAAATAAATTAAAAGCTCCAGTAGGCTAACATTTTTGAGTGTGACTGTATTGCTGTACTTTATTATATTATACTGTATTATAATGACTGGAATTGCGCACCTCATTCAAACCAGGAAGTGGCGAGAGAACATGGGATACTAGTCCAGGAAATGTGTCCTACAAAGTTACAATTATAGTCTAGTAAATGTGATTTACATTTTTTAATTTAAATGTTTTATAATTAGTAGGCTGATGCATATACAGTGGGGATAACAAGTATTTGATAACCTGCAAAATCGGCAGTGTTTCCTAATTACAAAGAATGTAGAGGTCTGTAATTTTTTATCATAGGTACACTTCAACTGTGAGAGACGGAATCTAAAACAAAAATCCAGAAAATCACATTGTATGACTTTTAAGTAATTAATTTGCATTTTATTGCATGACACCAGTAAGAATTCTGGCTCTCACGACCTGTTAGATTTTCTTTAAGAACCCCTCCTGTTCTCCACTCATTACCTGTATTAACTGCACCTGTTTGAACTCGTTACCTGTATAAAAGACACCTGTCCACACACTCAATCAAACAGACTCCAACCTCTCCACAATGGCCAAGACCAGAGAGCTGTGTAAGGACATCAGGGATACAATTGTAGACCTGCACAAGGCTGGGATGGGCTACAGGACAATAGGCAAGCAGCTTGGTGAGAAGGCAACAACTGTTGGCGCAATTATTAGAAAATGGAAGAAGTTCAAGATGACGGTCAATCACCCTCAGTCTGGGGCTCCATGCAAGATCTCACCTCGTGGGGCATCAATGATCATGAGGAAGGTGAGGGATCAGCCCAGAACGACATGGCAGGACCTGGTCAATGACCTGAAGAGAGCTGGGACCACAGTCTCAAAGAAAACCATTAGTAACACACTACGCCGTCATGGATTAAAATCCTGCAGCGCACACAAGGTCCCCCTGCTCAAGCCAGCGCATGTCCAGGCCCGTATGAGGTTTGCCAATGACCATCTGGATGATCCAGAGGAGGAATGGGAGAAGGTTATATGGTCTGATGAGATAAAAATAGAGATTTTTGGTCTAAACTCCACTCGCCATGTTTGGAGGAAGAAGAAGGATGAGTGCAACCCCAAGAATACCATCCCAACCGTGAAGCATGGAGGTGGAAACTTCATTCTTTGGGGATGCTTTTCTGTAAAGGGGACAGAACGACTGCACCGTATTGAGGGGAGGATGGATGGGGCCATGTACCGTGAGATCTTGGCCAACAACCTCCTTCCCTCAGTAAGAGCATTGAAGATGGGTCATGGCTGGGTCTTCCAGCATGACAACGACCCGAAACACACAGCCAGGGCAACTAAGGAGTGGCTCCGTAAGAAGCATCTCAAGATCCTGGAGTGACCTAGCCAGTCTCCAGACCTGAACCCAATAGAAAATCTTTGGAGGGAGCTGAAAGTCCGTATTGCCCAGCGACAGCCCCGAAACCTGAAGGAACTGGAGAAGGTCTGTATGGAGGAGTGGGCCAAAAATCCCTGCTGCAGTATGTACAAACCTGGTCAAGAACAACAGGAAATGTATGATCTCTATAATTGCAAACCAAGGTTTCTTTACCAAATATTAGGTTCTGCTTTTCTGATGTATCAAATACTTATGTCATGCAATAACATGCAAATTAATTACTTAAAAATCATACAATGTGATTTTCTGGATTTTTGTTTTAGATTCTGTCTCTCACAGTTGAAGTGTACCTATGATACAAATTACAGACCTCTACATGCTTTGTAAGTAGGAAAACCTGCACAATCGGCAGTGTATTAAATACTTGTTCTCCCCACTGGGCTACCTTTCATAATTTCCCCTAATGTTAGCCAATCTCTTTCTCTCTATTGTTGCTTAATTCCTTCCTTGCTTTTTACAGTTAAATGAAATAAGTGTAATTGTCCTTGATCTTCATCATTGTAATGGCATGCTTGAATGATATAGTAGTAGAATAAGATGTCGACGGCTTTCACGTCTCTTCACAAAGATTGCGTGGTTATGGGCGATAGGCTGATTAAAAAACTGCTATAGCCTGCCGCCATCGCGCATTCTCTCTTTATTGAAACTCCCAGTGAGTTCAATTGGGCTGCTGTATTTAACATTCAGAAAACAAGAGCTTGTATCTCTCTTTGAAAAATCTATTATTATAAGCACCTGGGAGTCCAAGTGCTAAGGAGTGTTTTTTTTAAGGCAAGGCCAATGGAGCGCAGGTGTATATTGTGCAAGAGAGAGAGGCTATAAGTTTAAATCTTATGCATAACCCATCATTCATTAGCTAAATATACAGTGCCTTCAGAAAGTATTCACACCCCTAGACTTTTTCCACATTTTAATGTGTTATAGCCTGGATTTCTAATGGATTCAATTGAGATGTTTTGTCTCTGGCCTACACACAATACCCCATAATTTTTAAAGTGGAATTATTATAATTTTATTATATTATTATAATTTTTACAAATGAATGAAGAATGAAAATGAAATTAGTCTTGAGTCAATAAGTATTTAACCCCTTTGTTATGGCAAGCCTAAATAAATTCAGCAGTAACAAATATCTTAAGTCACATAATTACTTGGATCGACACACTCTGTGTGCAATAACAATAGTTCAACATGATTTTTAAATGACTACCTCATATCTGAACCCCACATATACAATTATCTATAAGGTCCCTCAGTCGAGCAGTGAATATCAAACACAGATTCAACTACAAAGACCAGGGAGGTTTTACAACGCCTCGCAAAGAAGGGCTCCTATTGGTAGATTGGTAAAAAAAAAAGAAGAGCAGACATTGAATATGCCTTTGAGCATGGTGAAGGTCTTAATTACACTTTGGATGGTGTATCAATACACCCAGTCACTACAAAGATACAGGAGTTCTTCCTAACTCAGTTGCAGGAGAGGAAGGAAACCGCTCAGGGATTCCAGCATGAGACCAATGGCGACGTTAAAATAGTTAGTCATTGGCTGTGTTAGGAGTGAACTGAGGATGCATCAACAACATTGTAGTTACTCTACAATACTAACTTAATTGAGTGAAAAGAAGTAAGCTTGTACAGAATAAAACATATTCTAAAACATGCATCCTGTTTGCAACAAGGCACTAAAGTAATAGTGCAAAAAAATGTGGCAAAGCAATTCACTTTTTGTCTTGAATACAAAGTGTTATATTTGTGGCAAATCCAATATATCACATTACTGAGTAACACTCTCCATATTTTCAATCATAGTTTTGGCTGCAATATGTTATGGGTATGCGTGTAATCGTTAAGGATTGAGATGTTTTTCAAAATAAAAAATAAACGGATTGGAGCTTAGCACAGGCAAAATCCTAGAGGAAAACCTTGTTTAGTCTGCTTTCCATCAGACACTGGGAGATGAATTAACCTAAAACAAGGCCAGATCTACACTGGCGTTAGAAGACACTGAATGTTCCTGAGAGGCCGAGTTACAATTTTGACTTAATCTGCTTGAAAATCTATGGCAAGACTTGAAAATGGTTGTCTAGCAATGATCAACAACCAATTTGACAAGGCTTGAAGAATTATTTCAGTCAATCCAGGTGTGCAAAGCTCTTAGAGGCTTACCCAGAAGGACTCACAGCTGTAATCGAAGCTAAAGGTAAATGTATTGACTCAGGGGTGTGCATACTTATGTAATTTAGATATCTCTGTATTTAATGTTCAATAAATTTGCCAACATATAAAAAAAAATATTTTTTAATAGGATTATCTATTTTGGATGCAATTTGAATGTAATTAATGGAGAGCGAAAGATTGCGAGAGAATGCTTGCGTATTAACTAATTTGAAGCAATGATATTCAAGTGATTGGCTCCTTTAAAACTCTGCTGCTGCAATAATTAACAAATAAGGTGACCCCTGAAAGCCAGATGGAGATGCGTAAATTAGATGTGCATTCAGTCCTTATATTACTGTAGAATAGATTATGCTGATGAAAATGTAGGCCTACCAGTCACAAGAAAAAAAGTTACTATTATGCGATGCGCTGTGAACTGCGCTCCCTACCCTGAGCGTTAGATCAGCGTCAGATAGCAGAGAGAAGGCCATAGAAAAGCCAGATTTCGTTATCACTTATAATTTAACAGTTCCATTTCATGTCATACTGTTGATATAAATAATGTATCATAATTTACCGGTTTCTCACAGTTATTTATCCCTGGAAAAGTGAGTGTGTTTGGGGGGTAAATCTCGGTAACCCGTTTCCGGGATTCAACCTTACTACAGATGGACTATCCAAATAAAGTGTTACCCTGGCCAGTCCATCCCCAGCCAGCATCCACACCGGAGCATCCAGTCCAGTCCAATTATACGCACCACTCTGGGCACGGATTGAGGAGAGGCCCCCCTTAGGCAGGCTTTTGTTGTGACAGCTGACACAGTCTTGTTTAGTTACCTCTGTCTCTCTGCATGCCGTGCATCTGTGGCAGGGTGCATGCAGATGGTCTCCTGGCTTAAGGGGGTTATGTGAGAAGCGAGGTAGAAAGGGGAAAGAGGAGAGTCGCTCGGCCGACCAACAGAATGTTGGTTTTTAACCATCGTTGCCCAGTAAAGAGAGATCAGAAAGAAAATAACCCCAATATTTATGATAAGTGCAGATATGAATCTATCCTCGTCAATATATGCCTTGCTGGCTGGCTGGCTGCTGGGCCTTTCAACCAAATCAGTCATGAGACATGCTGCGGTGCCAGCACATTTGCACTTCACACAAATCAAAGTGAGACAAAAGCAGTGTGTTACCCATCCTCCCATCATCATCAGGTCCTTTCCTCCTCCTCTAACAGACCCCGCCACCACTGCCATCACCATCAGTCACTTCATTGCCAAGAGGAAGCCCTGTGGACTCACACTGAAGATTTAACATGTCAAAATTACAGTAATGGGTCATGTGTTTGTGGAGAGATAGGTAGATTTTGCGGTTGAAGTAACTAATTCAATCATGCAGTGAGATTAGTCATGTTCTCTGTGTAAGGACCTAGTGGTGCTTTTGGCAGTTTCGAGATGGAAATCGTTTCGCTGACAAAGAGGAAGAAACATGTCTCTGTAATCGGTAGCATGGGTTTAATATACTACACAGAGTGACTGATGCTTAAACGGTGCCTACAAATGGGTATTTTGTCATTAGAATACTACAAATCAGTCTCTCTCCCAAGGGTGTGTTTTGCATATAATCTGTGGTAGCAGCACCTGTGTACTAAATGGCATCCTTTTCACTATTTAGTGCACTACTTTTGACCAGGGCTATGTAAGGAAGTAAGGTATAGGGTGCCATTTGGAGCACAGGCGTAGTCCTCAGACATGGTGTTCAGGTGTTGTTGTGTGAACCTTAAATGGGTAAATGTAACTTTAGGCTTGCTCTTTGTGAATATTTGACCCCACAGATGACCACACTCGTGTCAGACTGCAACTGCTAGATGGAGACCCCCACTCAGACTACATGAATGCCAACTACATAGACGTAAGTATGAGGCAGCGGAGACGTGAAGGGAATGGACTGCTACTTTTTATCATAATGTCTTATTTTCACTACAGATCTTTACTAAGATACAATCAAACATTGCACAGAGCATAATGGGTACTGTAGTAGATCATGCTGCTATGTGCCTCTATTTTATTTTTTATTTAGCCTTTATTTAAGTAGGCCATTCAGTTAAGAACAAATTCTTATTTACAATGACGGCTAAAACCTAACCCGGACGACGCTGCGCCGATTGTGCGCCACCCTATGGGACTCCCAATCGCAGGCGGTTGTGATGCAGTCTGGAATTGAACCAGGGTCTGTAGTGACGCCTCTAGCACTGAGATGCAGTGCCTTAGTTGACATATTATCTGCTGCAAACACAACGCTTCTGAGCATGTATTTGCTGTTCTTTGGATGAAAGCATCCTGCAATGACGATAATGACAATGTCCATATGATTGTCTCTATTATGCTTAGGGGGCTGTGAATGCCCTGCACTTCGAGAAACGGCATCAGTATAAGTCGGCATTACAGCTGTATCTATAATCATGTCATCAAGCCCCATTTCCTCTAATAAAACAATGACGGTCGATTGTGCCAGGATCCGCTGGTAAAATTGACTGTTATGCCTGGCTCTAGCCCTAGGAGCCTCGACTGTGTTGATTGTTAATTTATCTAACAGTGGTTGCAATAGTATGAATGAATATGAAAATGTATTTTTTTAACGCACGTTTCCACTTGATATGATTAAATGACAATGTCATATTAATGATATGAAATTGATATATTCATTTGAACAAGGCAATTTGTCTCGATGGAACAATATGACAGAATTGGCTATTATTTTGGCGGATAGGAAAATTAAGAGGCTCGGATTTGATCTTATTTGAAAAGGACCTTGCGCTGTTACAGTACACCTTAGAGTTTTCTTTTTTCTCTTCTCTTTCTCACAGGGGTATCATAGACCAAGACATTACATCGCCACACAAGGTAATTACATTGGATGGAGGGGAGGTCTGTAAAGACAGTAGACAGCTGGAAAAGTGTTCCCAGACGTAGGGGAGGTAATTACTTGGTTGCCCTATAAAAAGAAAAACACAGTTAAAGCCAATAACAAATTTAAGACACCATTCCTTTAGTTTCATAACAAATTGGGGGTTATCTTAGATTGACTGTGGGCATGGTTGTGCAGTGGATAAGTTGCTCTTCTTCTGGGATCAGATAATGAAGGATGAGACGGTGATGTCAAGATTCTTCAGAAAGTATAACTGCATTGTGAAGCCAATGGAAAGCTCTAGTCAATGGTAGTGCACTTTATGGGGATAGAAGGTGCCATTCTCAGGCATAGGGTACCATTTTGAATGCAGGCATAATGACACAATTCAAACACTTGGCTCCTATGTGTACTTCCTGGTTCCTGTTATGATCATCTCTGTCCAATACTTCTTGATAATATCCTTGCTTTCTTTTCTCCTTCCAGGCAGTGGTGACAAAAGTACCCAATTGTCATACTTGAGTAAAAGTATAGATACCTTAATAGGAAATTACTCAAGTAAAAGTGAAAGACACCCAGTAAAATACTGCTTGAGTAAAAGTCTAAAAGTATTTGGTTGTAAATATACTTAAGCCTCAAAAGTAAAAGTATAAATCATTTTAAATTCCTTATATTAAGCAAAGCAGACGGCACCATTTTATTTAGTATTATTTTATTTACGGATAGCCAGGGGCACACGCCAACACTTATTTACAAAAGATGCATTTGTGTTTAGTGAGTCTGCCAGATCAGAGGAAGTTGGGATGACCACGTGTTCTCTTGATAAGTGCATGAATTTGATCATTTTCCTGTCCTGCTAGGAATTCAACATGTAGTACTTTTGGGTGTCTGGGAAAATGTATGGAGTAAAAAGTACACTGCTCAAAAAAATAAAGGGAACATTTAAACAACGCAATGTAACTCCAAGTCAATCACACTTCTGTGAAATCAAACTGTCCACTTAGGAAGCAACACTGATTGACAATAAATTTCACATGCTGTTGTGCAACTGGAACAGGTGGAAATTGTAGGCAATTAGCAAGACACCCCCAATAAAGGAGTGGTTCTGCAGGTGGTGACCACAGACCACTTCTCAGTTCCTATGCTTCCTGGCTGTTGTTTTGGTCACTTTTGAATGCTGGCGGGGCTTTCACTCTAGTGGTAGCATGAGACGGAGTCTACAACCCACACAAGTGGCTCAGGTAGTGCAGCTCATCCAGGATGGCACATCAATGCGAGCTGTGGCAAGAAGGTTTGCTGTGTCTGTCAGTGCAGTGTCCAGAGCATGGAGGCGCTACCAGGAGACAGGCCAGTACATCAGGAGACGTGGAGGAGGCCGTAGGAGGGCAACAAACCAGCAGCAGGACCGCTACCTCCGCCTTTGTGCAAGGAGGAGCAGGAGGAGCACTGCCAGAGCCCTGCAAAATGACCTCCAGCAGGCCACTAATGTGCATGTGTCTGCTCAAACGGTCAGAAACAGACTCCATGAGGGTGGTATGAGGGCAGGTGTGGGTTGCTCTTACAGCCCAACACCGTGCAGAACGTTTGGCATTTGCCAGAGAACACCAAGATTGGCAAATTTGCCACTGGCGCCCTATGCTCTTCACAGATGAAAACAGGTTCACACTGATCACATGTGACAGAGTCTAGAGACACCGTGGAGAACGTTCTGCTGCCTGCAACATCCCTGGCATGACTGGTTTGGCGGTGGGTCAGTCATGGTGTGGGGTGGCATTTCTTTGGGGGGCTGCACAGCCCTCCAGGTACTCGCCAGAGGTAGCCTGACTGCCATTAGGTACTGAGATGAAATCCTCAGACCCCTTGTGAGACCATATGCTGGTGCGGTTGGCCCTGGGTTCCTCCTAATGCAAGACAATGCTAGACCTCATGTGGCTGGAGTGTGTCAGCAGTTCCTGCAAGAGGAAGGCATTGATGCTATGGACTGGCCCGCCCATTCCCCCGACCTGAATCCAATTGAGCACATCTGGGACATCATGTCTCGCTCCATCCACCAACGCCACATTGCACCACAGACTGTCCAGGAGTTGGCGGATGCTTCAGTCCAGGTCTGGGAGGAGATCCCTCAGGAGACCATCCGCCACCTCATCAGGAGCATGCCCAGGCGTTGTAGGGATGTCATACAGGCACATGGAGGCCACACACACTACTGAGCCTCATTTTGACTTGTTTTAAGGACATTACATCAAAGTTGGATCAGCCTGTAGTGTGGTTTTCCACTTTCATTTTGAATGTGACTCCAAATCCAGACCTCCATGGATTGATAAATTTGATTTCCATTGATAATTTTTGTGTGATTTTGTTGTCAGCACGTTCAACTATGTAAAGAAAAAAGTCTTTAATAAGAATATTTCATTCATTCAGATCTAGGATGTGTTATTTTAGTGTTCCCTTTATTTTTTTGAGCAGTGTACATTATTTTCATTAGGAGTGAAGTAAAAGTAAAAGTTGTCAAAAATAGAAATAGTAAAGTACAGATACCCCAAAAATGACTTAAGTAGTACTTTAAAGTATTTTTACCTAAGTACTTTACACCACTGCTTCCAGGCCCCATGCAGGAGACGGTGAGAGATTTCTGGAGGATGATCTGGCAAGAGAATTCTGGCAGTATCGTCATGGTTACGAACCTGGTGGAAGTGGGCAGGGTGAGTTCATCAAAGCGGATTTGAAAGGTGTTAGAGGAGTACTACTCTGGGGACACTGCCAAGTGGCTAAGAACTTGTGACGTTATTGCAGAACCATCAACGTTCTTATACTGAATGGATTTCCGTGCTGTTTCTTTCCCCACTGCTCGAAAAACACTTGGTGAAAATCCACTTGTTTAATAGGTTAGGGTGTGTCAATCATAGCTCATATTCCCCTTCCCTACACCTCATACCATTACTGTTCACAACAACAAATAGTTCACAACAAATGTCATGTTCACAATAAATCAACAACAAATTACTTGTTTTGTTTTCAATGCCATTCAATTAGGCATCTTTGTATATTATGAATATACTATCAACCACAGAAATAGAATGAAATGATTGGTCCTGTGTAATATTTGTTCTGTCCATTTCAGGAGCAAAAAACTGACTTTTGCACTCCAGAAGCAAAAGTCCCAAACAGCCTCTTTAAGAGACAAGGATTTGACCATGTATGTTTCTCTTCCCAGGTGAAGTGCGTGAGGTACTGGCCTGACGAGACTGATGTGTACGGAGATATCAAGGTGACACTGATCGAGACAGAGCCACTGGCCGAGTACGTCATTCGCACCTTCACAGTCCAGAAGGTAAACCGACTAAGTCAATAACCATGCTCTCTTGTTTTGTTTTCATTCATTCCAACCAAACAGATTTACATTTGTGGTTGCAAGGTGAAGCTATGTTGTTCAACTGGGAAATGAGAGTGTAATTGAACACTAGTAATCAGTAAGGATTTGCATTGAAAGAAGCACAATATAATTGGTATGCAGGATTCAGAATTCGACACCATTGTTCTGTTAGCTCTCTTTTAAAGGCAAACATCAGAGAAACAAGCTTTGATAGTCTTGAAATTCATATTTTGTGGCTCTGTAAAAGCCGCTTAAGCAGACAACACAACAGCTTGTAGTCAACGAATTGTGCATGCAATTAATCCATCAGTTTTACAAGAAAGCAAAAGTTCTTTTTAACCTTCTCACACTCTCCATTTGAACGGGAAACAGGACTTTGTCATTACAGAACTCCACTATCACACCACAACCTTAATTCCCGGGCCTTAAAAAGCAGTGCACAGTGATGGGTTCACGCTTCGTATGCTTTCAAATATAACGTATTAAATCATTTTAATTGTGTCAAATAATGAGCTCTGAAATTATGAAAAGCATTATTAATGACGAATCCAAAGGGATTATTTTACTGCACCACACAGATACATTTTAAAGCCCGTACACACACACATACTTTAATCTGTTGAAAATAAAATAAAACAGAGCCCACTGGATTGGCAAACGTAGACATAGTTTACCCCCGATTTACACCGTTACCACCTTCAATACTGCACCTGTCGACCCAAGTGTCCATATACTCCAAACAGGCAAGATATTTTAACTGCAGTGTCGAAGTATTATGTGGGCTTTGCCGGCATATCAACGCTGGCATGAAGGGATTAAACAGTTAACCAACCTAAATGGCAATTAAGCATTTATCATTAGAAATTAAGCACATTAGTATATTAGGAGCCTCATTAGCTACTGTACATGTAGCAGCAACTCTTCCTGGGGTCCATATAAAACATAAATACATGACAAAGTACAGAACAGTAAAAGACTAGAACAACTTAACATTTCAAATAAAAAATTACAATTAATAAGAGTTATATATAGGAAAGACACTAAGAGATAACAAAAATACTATTTACACACTATTCATATATACATATTCTTATATACAGTACAGTTCAATGGGAGTTAAACAGGAGTGGAGGTGTGAAGCCTGTGATCATTATTACTACTGTAGCCCAGTGTTATACTATACTCTAAATGGCCACTTTCCAGTTTCTGCACATCCACACCCATTATATGCTGCTGCCTTGGCTGATATCCTTATTGGTGGGTTCTATTTCAAATATATAGTTTCGATATCTCACTTTATGTGAATTCACTCCAGCAGATTTTCTAAAGCCTTGTTCACATTGGAAGTTTGAAGTGACTCAAATCCTATTTCTTTGCCTGTCTGATTCTAATCTGTTTATTTCCTGCAGTCTGAACAGCCAAAAATCACATGGAATCAGTTATTTCAAACCACATTTCAAACCACCTTCAAATCTGGTTCCTGGCCATGTGACTTGTTTATGAATGGTCAAATCTGATGAATTTGCCCTCAAGTGGTTTTAGACTGTTAATCAGCATATCGTGTTGCTTGCTAGCTACTCCGTCGACAGTTTGACAAGAACATGTGGTAGCTAACTAATAGCTTGTTAATTGTTTACAAACAAATGTGAATGTGCTAGAAAGCTAAACAGCTACCTAGCTAGCTAATTGACTGCTGTGGCTAGCCAAAAATGACCTGTTGTTAAAGGACTCTTTCTGAAAGCTGGACCATGTTATCCTTTGAGGCTTTAAAGGTGTTCTTACCCTATGATTTTGAACATTCAAAGCAACTGGGAAGCATCCATGGCAGGCATTGTTGTCACTTTAGCTTGTACATAACTTCTAAGTGATAGGAAGCACAAGCGCCACCACCAATTTGCCTACAACACTGCACACATACCCGTCGTTTCTATGACAACTGGAGTAGCCTTGTCAGCAAACTAATCTTAACGCTACAGCATTCTAAACGATTCTGTGACTTCAACTTTGTGTCAACAGTTTGTGGGAGGCCCTTTCCGGTTTCAGCTTGATAATGCCCCCATGCACAAAGCGAGGTCCAAACAAAAATGGTTTGTCGAGATCGGTGTGGAAGAACTTCACCTTTCCGCATAGAGCCCTGACCCCATTCGAACACCTTTGGGATAAATTAGAACACTGACCGAGAGCCATGCCTAATCGCCCAACATCAGTGCACAACCTCACTTCCATACTGACCACACCGCTCTCGTCGCATGTGACATAAATGTACACATACATGTTATTCGATCATTGCACCCACACTGCTTGTGCGCGCCAACGAGTGTCTGCGTGGCCAGGCGCTTAAATTGAAATTGGTTCTATTTATAATGTTCAACGCGCTGCAAGTACGGCCTCTCCCATCTCATCATTGGTTTATAGGAGCATATACCCACGTGGGTGATTGAAAGATTAACTGAGGTCCTCACTCCAAGTCGGTTGAAGTAATGCACAGTAAAGTTGGTTGCCAACCGTCATATGAAGTCCAAAGAATAAAAAGAAGCCCGAAGGAAGGGGAGATGATGAGAAACTAAATTTTGTTTACCGTTTTATCTGTGGATTAATTGTCGGAGTAGTGGACCTTGTGCATTTCAGGTAAAAAGGTGCACGCGGACGTAGGCATGCACAATGGCGCACGCGTCCGGTTTGGTCAGCATGTTATGCTCTTGTTGCTGAATGGAAGCAAGTCCCCACAGCAATGTTCCAATATCTAGTGGAAAGGCTTACTAGAAGAGTGGAGGCTGTTATAGAAGCAAAGGGGGGACAAACTCCATAATAATGCACATGATTTCGAAATGAGATGTTCGATTAACAGGTGTCCACATACTTTTGGTCATGTTGTGTATTTCAAAGAAATAGTTTCGATATCACACTGTACGGGGGATGTATAGACTTCCCTCATAATGCAGACATGTTCTCTGAAGCCAGACTAGTCCCAAAAATATCACCACTCATCTCGCAGTCTCTGTGCAGGCCAGTCAAGTTCAGTCAAGACCTCGCTTTGTGCACAGGGGCATTGTCATGCTGAAACAGGAAAGGTCCTTCCCCAAACTGTTGCCACAAAGTTGGAAGCACGGAATCGTCTAGAATGTCAATGTATGCTGTAGCGTTAAGATTTCCCTTCAATAGAACTAAGGGGCCGAGTCCGAACCATGAAAAACATCCCCAGACCATTATTCCTCCTCCACCAAATGTTGTACTTGGCACTATGCATTCAGGCAGATAGTGTTCTACTGGCAACCGCCAAACCCAGATTTGTCCATCGGACTGCCAGATGGTGAAGTGTGATTCATTATAGAATGTGTTTCTACTGCTCCAATGGAGGCGCGCTTTACACCACTCCAGCTGATGCTTGGCATTGCACATGGTGATCTTAGGCTTGTGTGTGGCTGCTCGGCCATGGAAACCCATTTCATGATGCTCCCGACAAACAGTTATTGTGCTGACATTGCTTCCAGAGGCAGTTTGGAAGTAGGGAGTGTTGCAACCCAGGACAGACGATTTGAACTCGCTTCAGCACTCGGTGATCCCGTTCTGTGAGCTTGTGTGGCCTACCCCTTCGCGGCTGAGCCGTTGTTGCTCCTAGATGTTTCCACTTCCCAATAACAGCACTTACAGTTGACCGGAGCAGCTCTAGCAGGGCAGAAATTTGATCTTGACTTGTTGGAAGGTGGCATTCTATGATGTTGCCACGTTGAAAGTCACTGTGCTCTTTAGTATGGGCCATTCTACTGACAATGCTTGTCTATGGAGATTGCATGGCTGTGTGCTCGATTTTATACACCTGTCAGCAACGGGTGTGGCTGAAATAGCTGAATCCACTCATTTGAAGGGGTGTCCACATAAATTTGACCATGCCGTGTAGAACTATGATCTATGATAATAGGAGTGAGATCTCTCCCTGCTTTTCCCTGCTCTCAAGAGCTCAAGGAAGAGAGGCCTGCATAAAAATGACAGGAGGTTGAACGAGTGGTGTGTTATGAAGAGGAGAGGGGCTCACCTCATTTGCCGCTCAACCTGTCTGTCTCCAAGAGTAGCTGTGATTGGTACTTCAGTTAGAAAATCCACTAGAGCAAATCTCCATAAAGTGAAATATCTCACTCATATTATCATTTGACTGAGTTTATACAAGTAACCCTACATTTTGGTATCATGCCACGTGCCTAGCAGAGTGAGAACCACTCACCTTCTACTCTGTTGAGTTCATGTTGCCATGGCAAACACGATCTAGGCCCTACCTACCTTCCTCACAATCTTTGATTTACTACACATTGTGGCTTTGTTGTGTCACATCTTAGATCTTTACTCATTATCTACTCATATTGATTTCGTAATGTAATTTGAACATCAGAGGAAAGGAAATCAATGGTCTCCCAGCTATCAAATCCCCTTTGTTTTGTTCCCTCAGTACACACAAGTTGTCATAATGTACTTTTTTTAAAGAAACCAATCAGTAGCTATTTTTATTCAGTTGTTGAACTGGAATGGGAGCCCATTTGCCCTACATTTTTGAGGATGTTCACTGTAAACCTACATGGCGCTGGAATGTATAACAGCTGTTTTACGGGCTACTGACCAATTCTGTTATTTTGTGTTTTTTTTGTGCAGATCTTAACTTATTTTGTACATAATGTTTCCAACATCGTTTCCTATGACCGAAAATAGCTTCTGGACATCAGAACAGCAACCACTAACCTCAATTTGGATAAAGATTTCTACTTCAAAGAGTCAACGGCACAGAGCATACTGCTCACCCCAGACCAGGCCCTAATCCCTGACAATCGGTAGAGAAAGAGACAACGATATAGAGGCCAACGTGCGGGTACACTGAGGAAAGTACAGAGGAGAGTAAATAATCCACCTGTACATTGTATTCAATTGGTGAATCATTGGAGTTCAAACTGGACGAGCTCCGTTCGAGACTATCCTATCAACGGGACCTGAAGAACTGTAATATCCTGTTTTTCTCGGAAACTTGGCTGAACAAGGACATGGATAATATTATAGCTGTTTTTCCTATAAGTCAGCAGGAAAGTAACGGCAGCATCAGGCAAGCTCAAGGGGAGTGGTGTGGGTCTCTTTGTTGCTATCTCTAAGATTAAGGAAGTCTCGAGGTTCTGCTCACCTGTAAGAATACCTCATGATAAGCTGTGGACCATGCTATTTACCAAGAGAGTTATCATATTTTCATCATATCATACTCATATTTTACGTAGCTGTTTACCACCCCAAACCTACGCTGGCACTAAGACCACACTCAATGAGGTGTATAGAGCCATAAGCAAACAAGAAAATACTAATCTAAAGGTGGAACTCCTAGTGGCCAGTGATTTCAATGCAGGAAAACTGAAATCCATCTTACCTAATTTCTATCATTTCGGCCACCTGTGCAACTAGAGGTGAAAAGCTCTACATCACCTTTACTCCACACATAGAGAGGCAGACAAAGCTCTCCCACGCCATTTGGCCAATCTGAACAAACAACTGAAGTCGGAAGTTTACATACACTTAGGTTGGAGTCATTAAAACTCGTTTTTCAACCACTCCACAAATGTCTTGTTAACAAACTATCTACTTTGGGCATAACAGAAGTAATTTTTCCAACAACTGTTTAGAGACAGATTATTTCATTTATAATTATCTGCATCACAATTCCAGTCGGTCAGAAGTTTACATACACGAAGTTGATTTTGCCTTTAAACAGCTTGGAAAATTCCAGAAAATGATGTCATGGCTTTAGAAGCTTCTGATAGGCTAATTGACATAATGTGAGTCAATTGGAGAAGTATCTGTGGATGTATTTCAAGGCCAACCTTCAAACTCAGTGCCTCTTTGCTTGACATCATGGGAAAATCAAAAGAAATCAGCCAAGACCTCAGAAAAAAATTGTAGACCTCCACAAGTCTGGTTCATACTTGGGAGCAATTTCAAAACGCCTGAAGGTACCATATTCATTTGTACAAACAATAGTACGCAAGTATAAACACCATGGGACCACGCAGCCGTCATAAGGAGGAGACGCGTTCTTTCTCCTAAAGATGAACGTATTTTGGTGTGAAAAGTGCAAATCAATCCCAGAACAACAGCAAAGGACCTTGTGAAGATGCTGGAGGAAACAGGTGCAAAAGTATCTATATCCACAGTAAAATGAGTCCTATATTGACATAACCTGAAAGGCCGCTTAGCAAGGAAGATGCCACTGCTCCAAAACTGCTATAAAAAAAGCCAGACTACGGTTTGCAACTGCACATGGGGACAAATATCATACTTTGGTCTGATGAAACAAAAATAGAACTGTTTGGCCATAATCACCACCATTACGTTTGGAGGAAAAAGGGGGAGGATTGCAAGCCGTAGAACACCTTCCCAACCGTGAAACACTGGGATGGTAGCATCATATTGTGGGGGTGCTTTGCTGCAGGAGGGACTGGTACACTTCGAAAAATATATAATATAATAATAAATAATAATAAATTAATTAATATAATAATAAATTATGTGGGTATATTGAAGCAACATCTCATGACAGGAAGTTAAAGCAAATGGGTCTTCCAAATGGACAATGACCCCAAGCATACTTCCAAAGTTGTGGAAAAATGACTTAAGGACAACAAAGTCAAGGTATTGGAGTGGCCATCACACAGCCCTGACCTCAATCCTATAGACAATTTTTGGGCAGAACTGAAAAAGCATGTGTGAGCAAGGATGCCTAAAAAACTGACACAGTTACAAGGTCTGTCAGGAGGAATGGGCCAAAATTCACCCAACTTATTGTGGGAAGCTTGTGGAAGGCTACGATGTTGGGAAGCATTTCACTCTTAGTCCACAAGTGTTGTTTACAAAGCATGTGATGAATACAATTTGGTTTAATGCCTATATTTGAGCCTCCATTTTGTTGTCAGCCCACAGTTTATAAAATAATATATGCCATTTAGCAGACGCTATCCAAAGCGACATACGTCATGCATACATACATTTTTCATAGGAATCGACTGAGCCAAATAGGACCAATGTTTTCAGGAAGTCCACTGTGTATGTCTCTATTTGAGCCTCCATATTGTTTTCTTTCAGAAGGGCCACCATGAGATTCGGGAGATCCGTCAATTCCACTTCACGAGCTGGCCTGACCACGGTGTGCCCTGCTACGCCACCGGCCTCCTAGGCTTCGTCCGCCAGGTCAAGTTCCTCAACCCTCCCGATGCCGGCCCCATCGTGGCCCACTGCAGGTACATACTGACCATGCTGGGTTGGTCAAATAACACAGGACTACTGGGATGACATATTTATCACTCATGGCTTTCGTATATGTATTTATGTATTCCTTTTTCATCAGATAAGTTGACTCTGAACATATTCATTCAGTATGTCAACGGCCTGTGCGCTACAAGACTATTAGCCTGCTGAACAAAAGCCTAGGCATTAGCTCAAGGTTCTAACTCAAGTCAGACGCATTTCCCCGTCACAGTAATGGGTTTCGAACAGCCTCCATTACATGACTGCTTAGTAACTTGCTGTGGAATCAGACAGCAGAGTTAATTCCCAAACTATAGGGCAAGAAAAAATAAGGGGGCTGATTAATGGAACTATACTCTCGGATTCAGGTAACTCCCAAATACCTGCACACTCTCTTTGACTACCACCTCCTACTACCCCACAGGCCCATGCACTGTCCAGATCCCCACAGAAATAACCATCACAGTAGCTGGGAGCCGTCACTTTCATCTTTAGTGAATGAGCGAGAGCGATGGGAGACTAAGGCCGCTCTCTCTGCTCTCTCTCCTCCACCCTTCCGCATCCCACTCAAACATCCACCCCATGAGACCGAGGCATTTACATGTAGCTCAGACAGGCAAAGGGGGAGAGGTGGAGGGAGGCTTGGGGGAGAGGGATGGAGGGAGGGAGTGCATGTACACAATGAGATGTGACATGGAGAGGCTGCTAAGTGGCAAAAATGCAATTTCACTTTTGGCTCGGGACTCTCAAAACAAAGCAGATGTGACTAAGACTTTTTCAGAGTGGATTAACTCAAGTGTCCGGCGCTGTGCTTTCTGCTCCCATGAAGCACGGGGCACCTTTCTACCTCTCATACATCCAAGGACGAGAATGGAAGAGACTATGGCAAATGTTATACTGCCACTTTATTCCCTGCCCCTTCTGTTCTTTGCACTCTCATACATTGGATTGATGACATTAACCTTCAAGGATTGTTAGGGAAAAAAGGAGGATTCACACCTGTCGCGGGAGAGTGACATCCACCATATAATCTCTGATATCCCGACCTTGGAGAAACGTAAGGCTTAGCAGCACTTAGCAGCAGGGAAGAACAACTGGCAGTCGCCCTGGAATGAGGCGAGGAACACAATGTCCTCATTGTAATTATGGCACATAAATCATCAAATACATTTTATAAATGTTATAACAACCCATCTATACTAAAAGGAGGGACAAATTACACGACTGCAACTTGTAAAACGTTACTGTCTGGTAGCTAGCAACTTATGCTAGCTAGCTACCTAGCATTTTTCAGTTTATAGTAATTTAGACATCCAGTTAGCTAACCAGCTAATACTAGCTTTAACTTGCTCACTAGCCATTAATAATCTACTAGCTAATCAAACATATGTTTTTGTTATAAATTAACTCTACTACAGGCTAAATATTTTCCTTACCTTTACAGAGGTGACAAAAACCAATGTCAATCACAAATGTATTCTACTTTAGCTAGATACTGTACTACCCATGCTAACTGGCAAGTTTCTTTCCTGCCCCCCAATTTTGACAATGCTTTAAGTAGTCATTGTTTAGTTAGGAACTCCTCCCACCTGGTTGTCTACATCTTAATTGGACACACATTGAAAGGAAATAACCAAAACCTGCAGACACGCAGCCCTCCAGGAATCAAAGATGAATTCAGTTAAACCTGTGGATCCAGGTGTGTTTGGGCAGTCAGTACCATAAATAAATAAAGTCATTTCTAGACAAAAGCCATCTCTCTCTCTCTTACCCTGTCTTATCCTTTGGGACATTGTAGAACCATTCAGTTGAGTGCATTTGTGGCACAACTCATGTGTGAGTGGGGGCCGGCTGACTTGTGTTTCTTTGAGCACTTTCGCTGTCTGTCGTCATCCATATCACCAGGGATGTAAATGAGCTGTCACAGTACCATATTGAATGCTGCCTCTTCATCTTCTCTGCTCCTACAGCAGAAGATAATAGAGAAAGAAAGAGAGGGAGGAGATTAGAATTTACAGGCTGTGCTAAGGGCCATGATATACGTGCTGAAGGGCAAGTGGGGGGGAATCACCATGGCACCTCCAGTGGTCTCTGCTGCGGTTAGATATGACAATAACCAATGGGTGGGAGTGTAGCAAAGGTAAGCTGGTAGTAGTATGAACATATTGAATAGCTAGTTTTCTCTGTCTGTAACGTCACTTGGGGTGAGTAAGTTGCTAGTGTTGAGAGAGAGAGAGAGAGAGAGAGAGAGAGAGAGAGAGAGAGAGAGAGAGAGAGAGAGAGAGAGAGAGAGAGACTATGTATAGTGCTGCAAGAGTCTCTTAGTTTGAGTCAGGATTTACATACCTAGAATGGAAAAGGCTAGATGGAGAGGGGTGCTAGGGTTTTGTATAGGTGTTTTTGCAAGGTGTTCGTAAAATTATACAAAACTGTAAATGGTGGACAACCCTGTCACTGGTTAGTTTGAAATACTACTAGTGTTAAAACTTCTCTTCACACAAGCCTTTATTCTATCTCATCTAAAGATGCTTGTAATCCCCATAGCAAGACTACTATAACCATGTCTATGTGCAAATTCGCTATAACCATAGACATAGATAAGATATCTATCTATTGGCTTTGCCAGCTAGCTAGCCAGCTAGCTATACAAATAGATAGCTACCCACTGGGCACAGACGTCAGTTCAACGTCTAGTTTTGATTTACAATTGATTAAGTTGTCAACTAATGTGAATTTTATGTGAAATCAAAATAGAATGTCACCCTTTTTTTTTTATTTAGGTTAAAAGTTTTTTGGAAACAAATACTAAATTCCCTTACGTTGATGACTTTTTGCAAATCCAATCACTTTTTTCATGTTGATTCAACATCATCACATATAATTTTTGGGTTGAAATGACGTGGAAACCACATTTACTGAACCAGTTTTTGCCCAGTGGGTACTGCTGTGACTAGCTAACTTCAATGCAAATGTATTTAGTGAGCATTGAATAAGATAAACAACAGGAAGCTAGCTAGTTAACCATCTGTAGGAACAGGAAATTTATTTTACTAGCAAGCAAATAAGCATTTGTGGTCAGCACTGACCTACTAGGTAATCATAACAGCTAGAACAGAAATGGGAGAGCTCTCACCGGCTTCATATCCATTGCACAGCAACACATTTTTAAGTATATCTGAGTTTGCTAGCAAGCTCAATACCTAGCTAGCTAAATAGCAAAGTCCTGTCTGTAGATGGCCACCCGCTAGGTAGGTAATGTTTATTAGTTGTCAAATTCACAAATTCACTGGTGTTGCAACATAATAAATACAACTGAAACCGTCAGTTAGCCATAATGCCATGTGAAAGTAGCTGATGCAAACTAGCCACTTGTGAAATGCAGTCCTTAAAAACATCTTCCATCTTGCTAGGTCCTGTGTAGCTCAGTTGGTAGAGCATGGCTCTTGCAAAACAAGGTTTATGGGTTTGTTTCCCATGGGGGACCAGTAAGACATTTTTTGCATTTACTACTGAAAGTCGCTCTGAATAAGAGCATCTGCTAAATGTAAAACATTTAACTAGTTTGTGTCCTGGGAATGTTTACACTAGGACAATAGGCAGAAAAGGCATTGACATCAAAAAGCTCAAACTTTTTGTATGTGTCCCATTTAGGGGAAAGGGAGATACCTAGTCAGTTGTACAACTGAATGCCTTCAACTGAAATGTGTCTTCTGCATTTAACACAACCCCTCAGAGAGGTGCTGGGGGCTGCCTTAATTGACATCCACATCTTCGGCACCCTTGGGAACAGTGGGTTAACTGCATTGCTCAGGGGAAGAAAAACAGATTTTTACCTTGTCAGCTCTGGGATTTGATCCAGCAACCTTTCGGTTACTGGACCATCACTCTAACCTCTAGGTTACCTGCCGACCCATATTTCCGACTAGTCCCCTTAGCGGCACACTATATTTAACGTACCTCTCATTCCTTACTCCATCGCTTTTCTACAATCCAAAGCGGTGTCGGTTCAAGTTCTCCTAAAAAGGTCAGCCTGGCTTTTGAAATACAATGCTCCGATCACTCCCCCACCGAATTCCCTCGTTGAGCGCTGACAACAAATGTCCAATGGAGCTACATGGAGGTTGGCAGCCATTCCCCCACTTAACTGAAATATAGATGGGATGCAGATGAAGGCCAACAGGATAAACTTTGGCCCACAGAGCGTAGGCCCCCATTGACAGACTGCGGAGTAATTTCACATTTCCTGGGGCACTCCTTGGCCGATATCCCCCTGCCAGGACCCAGTTGTTTGCCGCTCTCACCATTAATCACCGGCAGCTGACAGGCTGTCTGACAGGTTGCCGAGTTACTGAGTGGCCCCCAGCTCCTGAGATCCGGAGCTGGGACCTGTCAGAATGCTGCCGAGTGAATGATGGCTAAGCAGCCCCCGTCTCTTACCTCTCCTCTACCTCTTCTCCACCACTATCTCCCTTCCATCACAACTCCTTCCCTCTCTTGCTCCATCCCTCCCTCACAGTCCGTTCTGCTGGGTGTGTTTCCTTAACACCGGGGTAAGGGGGAAATAGCTCTAACCCCTACCTGTCACTCGCAGGGGCTGATGGAGTGCGCTGTTTGTCAGCACCATTAGGCAGTCCTGCCTCTTTTGGCTAACTGTGGGAGCGCAGCGCGGTTCAACATGTGTTTATCATAGGGCATGTGTCTTCATGTGTCGCCGCCGCCGCTAACTGTGGCAGGTCAATTACAGAGGATAGATTAGGAACTGCACACTCCAAAAGGGTTCTTTGGATGTCCCCATAGGAGAACCCTTTGTTCTCTTGTTCCAGGTAGAACCCTTTTTGGTTCCAGGTTGAACCCTTTTGGGTTCCATGTAGAACCCTCTGTAGAAAGGATTCTTAATGGAACATAAAAGGGTTCTACCTGGTACGAAAAAGGGCTCTTCAAAGGGTTCTCCAATGGGGAGAGCCAAAGAACCCTGTGTACTGTAAAGACAAGGCCTTACTGGAGACATTGATTACATTTAAAATATATATACTGTATATTTCACCTTTATTTAACCAGGTAGGCCAGTTGAGAACAAGTTCTCATTTATAACTGCGACCTGGCCAAGATAAAGCAAAGCAGTGCGACACAAACAACAACACAGAGTTCCACATGGAATAAACAAACGTACAGTCAATAACACAATAGAAAAAGTCTATATACAGTGTGTGCAAATGGCGTAAGGAGGTAAGGCAATAAACAGGCCATAGTAGCAAAGTAATTACAATTTAGCAGATTAACACTGGAGTGGTAGATGTGCAGATGATGATGTGCAAGTAGAAATACTGGTGTGCAAGTAGAAATACTGGTGTGCAAAAGAGCAGAAAATTAAATCAAAGCAATATGGGGATGAGGTAGGTAGTTGGATGGGCTATTTACAGATGGGCTGTGTACAGCTGCAGCGATCAGTAAGCTGCTCAGATAGCTGATGCTTAAAGTTAGTGAGGGAGATATAAGTCTCCAACTTCAACGATTTTTGCAATTCGTTCCAGTCATTGGCAGCAGAGAACTGGAAGGAAAGGCAGCTAAAGTAGGTGTTGGCTTTGGGGATGACCAGTGAGATATTCCTGCTGGAGCATGTGCTACAGGTGGGTGTTGTTATGGTGACCAGTGAGCTGAGATAAGTCGGAGCTTTACCTAGCAAAGACTTATAGATGACCTGGAGCCAGTGGGTCTGGCGACGAATACCCAGAGTGCCAGCCGACGAGAGCATACAGGTTGCAGTGGTGGGTGGTATATGGGGCTTTGGTGACAAAATGGATGGAACTGTGATAGACTGCATCTAATTTGGCAGCGTGAGTGAAGAATGCTTTGTTGCGAAATAGGAAACCGATTCTAGATTTAATTTTGGATTGGAGATGTTTAATATGAGTCTGGAAAGAGAGTTTACAGTCTAGCCAGACACCTAGTTATTTGTAGTTGTACACATATTCTAAGTCAGAACCGTCCAGAGTAGTGATGCTAGTCGGGCAGGCATGTGCGGGCAGCAATCAGTTGAAGAGCATGCATTTAGTTTTACTTGTATTTAAGAGCAGTTGGAGGCCACGGAATGAGTGTTTTATGGCATTGAAGCTTTAACAGTGTCCAAGGAATGGCCAGATGTATACAGAATGGTGTCGTCTGCGTTGAGATGGATCAAGGAATCACCCGCAGCAAGAGCAATATCATTGATATATACAGAGAAAATAGTCGGCCCGAGAATATAACCCTCTGGTATCAACACAGCGACTGCCAGAGGTCCGGACAACAGGCCCTCCGATTTGACACACTGAACTCTATCTGAGAAATAGTTGGTGAACCAGGTGAGGCAGTCATTTGAGAAATAGTTTCTCTCTCTCTCTCTCTTTATCTCTCTCCCACTCTCTCTCTCTCCAGTGCCGGGGCTGGAAGGACAGGCTGTTTCATAGCTGTGGACATTATGCTGGATATGGCCGAGAACGAGGGTGTGGTGGACATCTTCAACTGCATCCGCGAACTGCGCTCACAAAGGGTTAACATGGTGCAAACCGAGGTTGGTGAAGAAATGTACTGATTAGCGTGTGTGTGGATAGTGGGTAAAGAAGAGGACAGTACTCTATCATATTTGAAGCATTAGTCATTACAGTGCCCTGCAAAGGAAGTAATGATACATAATTACGCATAATGGTACATAAAAAAATGGTACAGTGTTTAAAAGTGCAGTTTGCCAAATAGCATAGCATTAGCCATCCTTATACCTAGCGTTAATATGGTATTTTTAGGTTATCATTAGCCATTCACATGTTATTTTGTTCAATGGTACTGATAGTAGTTACTAGCAGTTACACAGTTAGCATTAGACATCCTCATACTAAGTGTAAAGGGAGTGCAACCAACGTTCAAAGGCACAGCAAGTCTGTTAGCGTAGCATTTTCCATCGCCATGGTAAAGGGTTGAAAAGGCTCAAACAGTAGTCTGCTATGGCTAGTCTTTCCCAGACAATCACCAGACTGATTCTATGCCATAACCCACTGCCCACAGTTAGTTGTTCTGCATGAAATTTTCAGCAGGCATATTTTAAAGTGAGTCCTATGGAGGGACACTGTAAAGCATAGACATAGGATATTGTGAAGCTTAGACATGATAATGTAAAGTGAGTCTAAAGGGAGAGTCTAAAGCATAGAAATGTTATCCCCAGACCTTGAAACCAGATTCTATTTCTATGGTCTATAAGCCTGGGCCTTATCTGCCAGACAGGCCATTCCAGGCTATTAGGGTTACATTTTCCAGTGGATCATGCAGTCAGTGATGAAACAGTGGTTCTTAGTGGAGAAACAACACCTGTGAGATAATGTGTGTGTGTTTGAGATCAACTACATTGCAGTTGGACCAAACAGAATCACTGATCTACAAATCACCTTGCGTCCAAACTAAGTACTCATTATTTTATAAAGATGAACAATTCTGTCATTCTCATCTTTCTCAAACTACTCCCCATTGAGTGCTACTTCAATGTCAATGGTGAGAACGACAAAAGGGCTACTAGTAAATATGCATCAGTATCCTCCATAACTACTACTGTTTCATTAATTTATGTGTACCTACTAGACTGATATACATTGTACATTCTCAACGACTTGCAACCATTCGTACAAACCATCAGCACGCGTGATATCACTACTGATCAAATGTGTGTGGTGTCTCCTCAGATATATTTCCCAAGTCAGGCGAGCCTAGCTACCTCTGGAGAGTTCTCAGTCATGCATCTTCCATCCCAATGATCCTATTAATATTAAATACATGCTGAATAATAGATAACTTAAGTTCGCACACATTTTTATCCTGTGAATGAGTTTGCAAGTGTGTTTGCTAAGTGTGGGTTACGACCGTGGGAGTTTTGCAGTCACCCTTAAATAACGGTAATACAACAGCAACCTCATGTTGTTCTCCACATTACCTTCTCTGGTAAAACACACACCATATCAAATACAATCTAAGTTTATTTGTTTCATGCACAGGATACAGAAGGTGTAAATCATACAGTGAAGTGGTTATTTTCATCGTAGAAATATAAAAAACAACAGAACGTGTCCAGATTATAAATGTTTTATAATTATTAGATGACACTTACCCGACACACTTGTCTAAATTGATGGGTCAAGTGAATTTTTTTTAATATCCATCCCCAGCCACAACTAGCTAAGTGGATGGGTCACTATTTTCTAGATATGTACACATGTTCATGAAATACAATAGATGTCCGTAATCACCCCCAGACACACCTGGCTAATTTGATAGCTAGCTAGCTAGCTAAACAATGAACTGACGTAATACCAACTCATACTACCACCAATACAAACTGATTGTCATAGCTGTAGTATGAATCTGCAGGTAGCTAAAGCTAACCAACTAGGTTCAACGTTATCTTGCTAACATTAGCTAACATTAGGCTATAACTAGCAATGCAAATTCATTTCTGATTTGCATAATATTACTACAGAGATCATACACATAACGCTAGCTAGCGAGACAGCATGCTAACGTCCGCTAGCTAGCCAACAGTACGCTTGAACTTGCAATGAAAAGGACTTTCTGACTAAATTAAAAACATGTATAATATCTGAAAATGTAGCTAGACTCTTACCTGTATACATGGATGAATGCTTCTTCACGGCAGACTTGGCCAGGGTCGTGTCAAGTCATTCCAACTCACACTGACTGTGGCATGTATGAAAAGTAGCACATCACAACTTCTTACAACTGATCTGTCAATAGCATCTGCTAAATTTAGGGCATCCATGTTGTTGAGAAAAATAGCACGGCTTTTTAAATTAACGTTATATATTTGTAAAAAGACGCGGTAGAAAGGATTATCAACGCATACTGAGCAGCTCACATTGTAGTAGGAAGCATGCTACCTGGCAGACCAATCCAAACTCCTTTCCCGCCATGTCCCGCCATGTCCATAACATCCATTATCTCAGCCAATCATGGCTAGCGGGAAGGTTCCTGACTTTTTCCGTGGCTAAACCAACTAGGCTCGTAATTGAACAATGTATTTACAGATGCAATACAAGTTTGTTATTAAGGCACATGAAACTTCACATATTCCAGAAGGACTTTCTGCAAAACAAAATGCATTTTGATGAAAAAAATGCCTCTCCTGTGAACAGTTAACATATATCAATGGTGGCTCCTCAGAGAAGGAAGGGGAATACCATCCTACTCTGTGAATTTCATAAAAATACAAATTGTGAAACATTAAAAAATATATATCCTTTTTAGATTAAACTATAATACATATATTCACGTCATTAAATAACTGATTAAAACACACTGTTTTGCAATGAAGGTCTACAGTAACCTCAACTACACTCTCTGGGGTAGCACCATGGTGTAGCCTGAGGACAGCTATTTTCTGTCCGCTGTGTACATTGACTTCAATACAAAACCTAGGAGGCTCATGGTTTTAATAATTTCAAACGAAATCTGAACTTGTTACATGTACCAACAAGGTGCCAATACCATCAAATCCACATGTAAAATCAGGGTTGATAAATGGGCTAGGACCTGGTACAATAATTGTAACAAGGCACACCCTGTCATTAACTACCAGTCATTTTCAATTAGTTTATTTCTATGACCTGGCTTAAAGGCCCAGTGCAGTTAAAAATATGATTTCCCTGTGTTTTATATGTACAATGATTTCAGATAGTATTCAGATCCCTTGACTTTTTCCACGTTTTGTTACATTACAGCCTTATTCAAATGTTTTAGAACAAGGCAATCTACACACGACAACCCAAAATGACAAAGTAAAAAGAGTACGTTGTTGAAGCGCACTTGGCAGCGATTACAGCATTGATTCTTCTTGGGTATGACTTTACAAGCTTGGCACACCTGCATTTGGGGAGTTTCTCCCATTCTTCTCTGCAGATGATCTCAAGCTCTGTCAGGTTGGATGGGGAGGGTTGCTGCACAGCTTTTTTCAAGTCTCTACAGAGATGTTAGATTGAGTTCAAGTCCGGGCTCTGGCTGGGCCACTCAAGGACATTCAGACTTGTCCCAAAGCCACTCCTGCGTTGTCTTGGCTGTGTGCTCAGGGTTGTTTCCTTTTGGAAGCTGAACCTTCGCCCCAGTCTGAGGTCCTGAGCACCCTGGAGCAGGTTTTTATCAAGGATCTCTCTGTACTTTTCTCCGTTCATCTTTCCCTCAATCCTGACTAGTCTCCCAGTCTCTGCCGCTGCAAAACATCACCACAGCATGATGCTGCCACTACCATGCTTCACCTTAGGGATGGTGCCAGGTTTCCTCCAGACGTGATGCTTGGCATTCAGGCCAAAGAGTTCAATCTTGGTTTCATCAGACCAGAGAATCTTGTTTCTCATTTTCTGTAAATCTTTAGGTGCATTTTTGCAAACTACAAGCGGGCTGTCATGTGCCTTTTACTGAGGAGTGGCTTCCGTCTTGCCACTCTACCATGAAGGCCTGATTGTGGAGTGCTGCAGAGATGGTTGTCCTTCTGGAAGGTTCTCCCATCTACATAGAGGAACTCTAGAGCTCTGTCAGAGTGACCATCTTGTATTTGGTCACCTATCTGACCAAGGCCCTTCTCCCCCAATTGCTCTGTTTGGCCAGGCGGCCAGCTCTAGGAAGAGTCTTGGTGGTTCTAAACTTCTTCCATTTAAGAATGATGGAGCCCACTGTGTTCTTGGGGACCTTAAATGCTGCATACATTTTTTAGGTACCCTTCCCCAGATATGTGCCTCGACACGATGCTGTCTCCGAGCTCTACGGTCAATTCCTTCGACCTCATGGCTTGGTTTTTGCTCTGACATGCAATGTCAAATGTGGGACCTTATATAGACAGGTGCCTTTCCAAATCATGTCCAATCAATTGAATTTACCATAAGTAGACTCCAATCAAGTTGTAGAAACAGCTCAAGGATGATCATTTGAAACAGGATGAATCTTGTAACAAAGGAATACTTATGTAAATAAGGTATTTCTGGTTTTTATTTTTAATACATTTTCAGAAAGAAACCTGTTTTTGCTTTGTCATTATGGTGTATTGTGTGAAGATTCCTGAGTTTTTAAAAATGTATTTAATACATTTTAGAATAAGGCTGTAACGTAACAAAATGTGGAAAAAGTCAAGGGGTCTGAATACTTTCCGAAGGCACCGTACCACCCCCCGGACCTTACTGCTTAATTAAGTATATCCTATGTAACTACATTGCTCTTACTTGACACTTGATTCAGTATACCCTTTGAGCCAGGTAATAACACAGAAATGAACTCATCTAAAATAACCAGTAGTTAATCACAAGGTGTGTTTACAGGGTCCTAGCCTATTTACATCATCAGAGCAACCCTGGTATTACTGGTGGATTTGATGGTAATGGCACCATGTAGTTACATGTAACTATGTCAGATTTTGGTTTGAGTTATTAGCATGGTAATTCACAGGTGACTATCAATCATGTCATTACAAAACATGAGTTACATAGTGTAACAATAAAATGTGTAACATCAGTAATTACATATGTGGAATAACCTTCAACAAGTGGATGTGTCAGCCAACTGTGTTCTTACTAATATCACTACCTATAACTACTATGATGGTACTATAGTTATTACTGTGTAGTTGCATAGTAATAGTGGCAACTTAATGTAAAGTGTTGCCAACAACTAATTATGGTTTTGTATATCAGTGTACAAGCAGTTAGAGTTGGACTCGTTACCTGTATGTTCTGCTCTGTTCTCGAAACATTTCAACAGTACATGTGGATTGAGTCTAGTGAATAGGGTCCAACTAGTTGTTGAAGTGCTGTAAATAAAGTGTCCTTTTGTGTGTTGATGTTGACCTGAAGGGTAGAAATACATGAACCTCTTTTGTTATGTCATGTTATTTTACGTAATCTCATGTTATGTATTGTGTCCTACCCCAGGAGCAGTATGTCTTTGTCCACGATGCCATCCTGGAAGCCTGCTTGTGTGGAAACACAGCCATCCCAGTCTGTGAATTCAGAGCCATATACTACAACATTATCAGACTGGACCCACAGACCAACTCTAGCCAAATTAAGGACGAGTTTCAGGTTAGCTCTCTCCACTTCTGCCTGCCTGCCTGTCTGCCTGTCTGCCTGTCTGCCTGTCTGCCTGCCTGCCTGCCTGTCTGTCTGTCTGTCTGTCTGTCTGTCTGTCTGTCTGTCTGTCTGTCTGTCTGTCTGTCTGTCTGTCTGTCTGTCTGTCTGTCTCTTTTCCTCTTAAGAGGTATGACATTTGCCTTTTCCCCCTAAAATGGGTGACATTTCCCTTCTCCAAGAACAAGGCTTTGTAGCTACCGTTAGGAGGCAGTATGAACTCGGCAGCTAAGCACTTCTGCTCCGTATTCTCTCTGAGATTAATATCCCATCACTGTATCAAGCACAGGTCTCAGATCTGTAATCTGTCTCATAATGTATGATGCGTATCTCTCTATCGCACTCCCAATATCAATATCCCTCATTCTCCCTCATACATAAGTAATCTGCAGCCTTCGCGTCAGTGAAGTATTTGCACTTGTTGAAGGCACTGACTACCAGTAATGCTGTTATGTTGGAATATGGAAATCAGAGAAAATAGGGGCAGATTATTTATTTTCGTGGGTTTATTTACTCACCAATTTGTTCTCCACTACTAGTCTGGGCAGTTGATTCAGGGCTATGTCATTGTGAGTGTTGCAGAGGAGGTGGTTTGGTGAATAACGCTAGCGGAGGGAGAAACCTTGCCTGAGACCTGAATACTTGTGTTAGTTCCCAGAGACTAATGTAATGCCTAATGCTTTAGCTTAGAAGAATATTGTATTATAGAATTGCGGGTTGGAAGGTAATTCCCAGTAGGTTACAAAAATGTCACGTGTCGAAAATGAAAATAGTCAGCAAGTCTTGTTAAGATGATGTAGGTTTCTTTAAAAAAAAAACTTGTTAAGACCTGATAAAAAATTGTAAAAATAATGTGTTCGCTCTCCCAGACTCTGAACATCGTGACTCCCCGGGTTCGGCCTGAAGACTGTAGCGTGGGACTGCTCCCCCGGAACCACGACAAGAACCGCAGCATGGACGTCCTGTCTGTGGATCGCTGCCTGCCTTTCCTCATCTCTGTTGATGGAGAGTCCAGTAACTACATCAACGCTGCCCTCATGGATGTAAGTTAATCTCTCTCTCGCTCTCTCTGTCTCTCAACCACTGGTATTGTCCCAAGGTGCAAATCTTGCCAATCTGGCACTCTATAGCCAGACTCAAACAAACGCTCAAAGATTTAAAATACTATTTGCAGACTCCCAAGTAGGGTTTAACCATTGGCTATAGCTTGGTTGAAGATGTCATCCAAACTGGCAGACACAGATCAGTTAGTTTGAGATATGCTTTCGTACTGTTGTGTTATGACTTAGTATAGGGATTTTATGTTTATTGCATTTGTTGTGGGGATATGCGGAGGCAGAAATTGGGTTTAACAATTAAATGTCATAGTGCAACAGCAATATAAAAGATAACAAACAACATCATTTAACAACTGATCATTATCCAACACACCATTAAGCCATAGCACTGTGAAACATGATCACTCTCATAGCAGATCTATACACACAGATCAGTGTCATTTAAGATGAGGGAGGATGATTCTTTTTTTCATTAAATATACAACAAAATATGGCTAGTTCTCTCTCTCTCTCTTGCTTCTTAATAATTTTGGAAGAAATACATTTGTTCACTGTTCAATGATTTCTACTCAACACATTCTATGCACTGCAGTGCTAGCTAGTGCTTTCAGTAGTAGATTCATTGTCTAATCCTTTTATTGAGTGAACAACTTGTCAGTTCATGCTACAAGAGCTCTGATAGGTTGGAGGGCATCCTCCGGAAGTTGTCATAATTACTGTGTAAGTCTATGGAAGGGGGTGAGAACCATGAGCCTCCTAGGTTTGTATTGAAGTCAATGTACCCAGAGAAGGACAGAAGTTACGCCATGGTGCTACTCTACAGAGTTCTGCAGAGGCTACTTCATTGCAAAACAGAGTGTTTTAGTCAATTGTTTGGTGTCATGTGAATATATTTAATATAGATTTATCTAAAAAGGATAATTTGTTGAAATGTTTCTATAAAAAAAAAAGAAATTTGCAAGGAGGATGGTCCTACCCTTCCTCCTCTGAGGAGCCTCTACTGACATAGATCCAGATAAGCTACACAGAGCTGATAAGACAACAACGGCAGACAATAACAAGTACAGAGGGGGAGCTAAATAAAGCCAGCGGTGCCTTTCCCAGACCCGGCCTGCCTGGCAGCAGCATAATGATCTGTAGCTAGATTTCTCTTGTCAATGCATTACGGCGCAAGGTTAACACTGTCCGTGGGAGTCCGCCTGGTTTGGCTCTTTGTCCTTCGCCACGAGTTGCTCAGGCATTGGAGTCCCTCTCTCTTTCTCTCTCTGTCTCTCTCACCTTCTCTACTGAGGGCTGAAGTGCTGTGTTATTGATTTTCTTTTACAGAGCCATAAACAGCCAGCAGCCTTCATCGTAACCCAGCACCCGCTGCCCAACACGGCCGCCGACTTCTGGAGGCTGGTCTTCGACTACAACTGCTCCTCGATAGTCATGCTCAACGAGATGGATGCAGCGCAGGTGTGTATTGTTCACCCTCTGGGTTCGCATACACACAGGCATGTGCGCACACACATATGTGTGCATGTATACATACGCATGCACACACGTAGACACATACACACAGTGACTTTGCTTATCTCTTTGACTATCGGTCTGCCTTGGGGGTCTTACACATGCTCTATTGTTCTCTGTTCATCTCCATCTATCTCTCTATTCCTCCATTGTCATCTCCTCCTCCGGGTCTCACACACACAGTTTTATAGGGCAGGATAAGCTACTCCTTTCTCTGCCAAGGGTTTAACTATCCGACATAGCTGCCAGAACCCTCAGACAGACACCTAGATTGAAGCCCAGCAAAGGCCTATTGACGTGAGGGTGAACTCGTTTTAAGAGGTTGGAGCCTTTCAATAGTACTAGACTGGAGGATAGCCCATCATGGCCCTTAGCTGTAGGTGTACCGTGCAGAGGCTAATATGGTCAAGGCTTTTGCTGTGTGTGCATTGATTCCACCCAGCATGATTCCACCCAGCATGTTAGCAATGTTTTTATTTTCTCATACTTGTATGACCTTGCATTTGAAGTCAATAATGGTGAGTTGGAGATGGCTTTGTTCAAATGGCCAAAGCAATGTGTAGTTTATTTAATGTTTTCAGTACTTTCCAATGGGTAGAATACTCTATTTCAACCACAGTGTCCACAACAGCATGTGATGTAGCAAGGCTCACGCCATATAAATAGAATTACTAGAACGGACATTCCCAGTCAAGTACATTTTCTGTGATTGGTGCACCGGTGGCCATATTAAATGTATAAAGCAGGAAGTAATAATTATATTTCTATGGCTAACTCCCTCTTTTCTCCCTAGCTTTGCATGCAGTACTGGCCCGAGAAGAGCTCCTGCTGCTACGGCCCCGTCCAGGTGGAGTTCATCTCGGCCGACATCGATGAAGACATCATCAATCGCATCTTCAGGATCTGCAACATGGCCAGGGTCTGTATCACAATAAAGAAAGTATGGTGGCAAACCAGGTTTTAAAATGAATCGGGAACACTGTATAGGTGACTTATTATTATCACAGTCATAGAAACTAGAATCTATGCCTGTAGGACTTTATATGGTTCTGCTCGTTTTCTCTCATAGGTCACGAACTGTATTACATCCCATAGGTCACAGACCAGCATAAAAAAGAAACAGATGCTCAGATGCCAGATGTACTACTGTACATTTGTCTTGCCTCCACTCCTACAACACTGTTGTATATATCGCTAGGACACTGTCTTGTCAGTTAGACTCCTTCAAATGTCAACCTAATTGCTTGTGCCATGCACACCACATACCCATGTCAGACCTGGGTTAAGATACTATTCTAAATCATTTATAATACTCCAGCTGTGTTTGAATGAGCTTGCCTGGCAAAATGGAGCAAATGGAGAAGTTCCAAAAGTGAAAACCAAATCCATTTGGCACTCCAAGGAAGCTAAAGAAAACGCTCAAAGCCTGTGAAAGATTTCCAATAGTATCTGAACCCGGGTCTGCCAATTGAGATGGGGCTAACAGACAGGCCAAGCCTGGCAGCACCATGGCTGGTTCAGACTGGTTCCATTGGAGGGGCTTTATTTACACTAATACTCATTAGACACCATTAAATCACTGCCACTTGAATCCCTGTGTTTGTGGCACTCGGTTACTCCTTTCTCTCTCCTCTCCCTCTTGCTTGCTCATGGCCCCCCACTTTAACCAGCGGAGATGGCAGGCTTAGCCAGGCAGCTAATCAACACTTAGCTCCGTGGTGGTGCAAAAAGCCACAGGGGTGACGTCTCCAATTTACCATGAAATGGTTCCATCGCTACCGCGAGAAGCACATGACACGGCTCCTGTACAACAAAATGAGCCTCTCCCTTGTTCCCAGCTTGGGCATGGAGCCAGATAACATCTTTGTTGTGGTTGCCAGTCGTTGGCTTGTTGGCTCTGCTCTGGCTAAGGGAAGGAAAGTTGAGTCCAAATACACTGGGAATAGATGTGCTTCTGATGAGGAGCTCAATGCGTCAGCAGTTCATTAATGACGTGAGTGGCTGAGTGGTTTATGTTTGCAGTGGACACAGAGGTAAACTTGATCCCCCTTCAAATTGGCGAAGTCCATCTTCCAATTTTGATGATGGTTATAATGAGGAGGAAGATTAGCTTGCTAGTGGTTGATGATTGTGCTAAGGATGATGAGGATACTATCTGGCATGTTGTCCATGATAATGATGTTGACCACAACAACGATGATGATGATTATGGCATTAATTTATGATTCTTTGGCAGCCCCAGGATGGCTACCGTTTGGTGCAGCATTTCCAGTTCATCGGCTGGCCGGCCTATCGGGACACGCCCCTGTCCAAGCGCTCCATCTTGCAGCTGGTGAGACGTCTGGCCAAGTGGCAGGAGCAGTACGACGGGGGAGATGGACGCACCGTGGTCCACTGCCTGTGAGTAGCTGAGGGCCTGGCTCAAAGATCTTTGTATTATGTTGTCGATATCAGATTCACACGTCCATGGAAGTTGTATACTCATACGGTTGTCCATAGTAGAACAGTCATGTCCATGGCATTTGTATGCTGATATGGTGTCCATATTAGGACAGTCACACTTCCATGAAAGTTGTATTTCCATACGGTGTCCATATCAGAACACAGTTCTTTACTCATACAGTGTCCATACGTGGATAGTCACGTGCCCATGGAATTTGTATACAGGGACATTGTATATGAGGACGTTTAAACCAGACAGGATGTGGAGGGGTAGAACTATACTATACTCTCAGACAGGAAGACAATAGGGAATGTACTTTATGAATGTATCTATCACTGCTCGCTTCCACAGTGCTGTTTCCTTCTAGAGCAGGGGTACTCAACTACCATTTGAGAAGGTCTGGTCACACATATTTCTTAGATGGCAAACGTTATCGGCATAGTAACAAACCTCGACCAATGTGACCCCAAACTGTTCAAACTGTTCCAACCACTCTTGTTGGCGGAGAGAAAATGTTGCCGTTTTTAAGCTCATTCCATGCAATTCTACACATTTTGCCATCGGGCAGAGAGAAAATGGAGCAGTTTTAAAGCTATTTTCCTAAAATTCTACAAATTTTGCCATTGGGCAGAGAGAAAATGGAGCAGTTTTAAAGCTAAGTTCCTGCAATTTTTTCAAATTTTGGAATGTTTTATGTGTGTATTGATACCTGAGTGACTCAACAAAATCAATGGGTGCCCCCTGGGGATCGAAGCCCCTGGGAACATAATTGGCCATAACTACAATATTTAGATAGCTAGTTAGCCTAATTTACCCATCTAGCTAACATGGCCAGTAGTTAATCAACTGGACATTTATCGCAGGTTAAGAATAGCTCTCTAAGGTCTGTCAGTGAAGGACATTGCGAGAGGAAAACTGCCCATGCACTACCAAATTTCGAAATTGTACATTGTGCGTTCAACTATTACAACTCTGAGCAGCATTAAGTTAAAAACCTGACTGAATCCCACAGACAAAAAGTTTTTATGTCGGGAGCCCTGGATTAAGACCGCGGTCTGCCAGTTGAATATGGCTGTTCTAGAGTATATACAGAGGATGGAAAGTCCTTTGAGACTTTTTTCTATGACTCTCAGCCACACTATTTCCGTTGTGTGGGTCTTTTTCAGATAAGCACCACTGTATGTCGCATCAATAAGTGCATCGAAGACGTCGTCCCCACAGTGACCGTACGTACTTACTCCAAAAAGAAGCCATGGATTACAGGCAACATCCACACTGAGCTAAAGGGTAGAGCTGGTGCTTTCATGGAGCAGGACTCTAACCCGGACATTTCTAAGAAATCCCTCTATGCCCTCTGACGAACCATCAAACAGACAAAGTGTCAATACAGGACTAAGATTGAATCCTACTAAAACAGCTCCGATGCTCATCGGATGTGGCAGGGCTTACAAATGATTACGGACTTCAAAGGAAACCGTGCTCTCGATGGTACAGCTGTAGAACTTTTTGAGGATCTGAGGACCCATGCCAAATCTTTTCAATCTCCTGAGGGGGAATAGGCGTTGTCGTGCCCTCTTCACGACTGTCTTGCTGTGTTTGGACCATAATAGTTTATTGGCTATATGAACACTGTCTGTCACCTTGATTACTCAAAATTCTCTCGACCTGTGCACCTACGTTCATAGGCTAGGTTGTAGCAACCCATGATGGGTACATTGAACATTTTTGTATCATGTTGTAGCCTAAACCTATCGATGTTACATTGAACTGGGTGAATGGGATATGAATGAATGTTGTAATAGAAATAAGGTCATGCTCAAAAAATATAATTGTCCTCCCTCATCTTAAACGGCACCAACCGCCACTGACCCCCTTTATTTTGATTTGGTAGGGGGACGAAATGACAAGAATATAACTGTCCAATGTAAACTGTGCCCAGGTGAGAAACACATCTCCACTGCTAGAAATACAACATCCAATCTCGTGAAGCATTTGCAAAAGTAACACGCTTGTCTACCTCATCCAAACAACCAAGGCTTGATTTCAATCATTCAGGAGGACAGGCTGTAACCCAGGGAGAGCTGAACAAGCTAGTTGCTTTGTATGTAGTAGAGAAAATGCTGCCCTTATCCACTGGTGTATAGGCCTACATAACGTAACGTTGACAATGTTTACAATGACTGAGGATGTGCAATGTTTTGGGGTTTAAAACAAAAGTAATATAACAAAAGTAATATTAGTGGAACTCATTGCTTCTCCCAGGGAGTCATAAATAAAGTAATAAAGAAGTAACGAGTAATAGGTAATACAGTATTAAACAATTGTTTTGTAATGACCACAACACTGGTGCTAATATGGACACTGTAATTATGACTTGTCTCAGCCAGAGGCATTCGAGCATTTTCGGTGCCCCAGGAATGAAAAAAAAAAGTTTGAGGGAACCAATCAAAGCTCAACACATTCAGAAGCACATTTCTGTGTGAATACTGTTTTTACAACGTCCTCCTATCCAAACCAGTGTGTCAGCTCTCCCTCTCTGACTACTTGAGTCACGTCAGCAAGACTAGCGCAGACCCTAATTCCGCCTCCACTGATAACCATAATGGTATTAGGGCACCTTCTCTCATTTAGCAATGGTTTCATAATGTGTATTACCTTGAACATGTTGGTGGACATACTTCAGTGGGCGGCAATGAGTCCCTTCAAGACCCTTCAAAAGTACTTTTCAGAGATAGTGCAGAGTTTGATTTTGGTTGAGTGGTCAACCATTCCTCATCTTTTCCAAATGCCCCTCATCCTCTCTCTCATGTTTTATGTTTATGTATCACAAAGGCTCTAGTTGAAACCAAATGGTTAGAGAATTACAGTGCCTTGCGAAAGTATTCGGCCCCCTTGAACTTTGCGACCTTTTGCCACATTTCAGGCTTCAAACATAAAGATATAAAACTGTATTTTTTTGTGAAGAATCAACAACAAGTGGGACACAATCATGAAGTGGAACGACATTTATTGGATATTTCAAACTTTTTTAACAAATCAAAAACTGAAAAATTGGGCGTGCAAAATTATTCAGCCCCTTTACTTTCAGTGCAGCAAACTCTCTCCAGAAGTTCAGTGAGGATCTCTGAATGATCCAATGTTGACCCTAATGACTAATGATAAATACAATCCACCTGTGTGTAATCAAGTCTCTGTATAAATGCACCTGCACTGTGATAGTCTCAGAGGTCCGTTAAAAGCGCAGAGAGCATCATGAAGAACAAGGAACACACCAGGCAGGTCCGAGATACTGTTGTGAAGAAGTTTAAAGCTGGATTTGGATACAAAATATTTCCCAAGCTTTAAACATCCCAAGGAGCACTGTGCAAACGATAATATTGAAATGGAAGGAGTATCAGACCACTGCAAATCTACCAAGACCTGGCCGTCCCTCTAAACTTTCAGCTCATACAAGGAGAAGACTGATCAGAGATGCAGCCAAGAGGCCCATGATCACTCTGGATGAACTGCAGAGATCTACAGCTGAGGTGGGAGACTATGTCCATAGGACAACAATCAGTCAGTCGTATATTGCACAAATCTGGCCTTTATGGAAGAGTGGCAAGAAGAAAGCCATTTCTTAAAGATATCCATAAAAAGTGTTGTTTAAAGTTTGCCACAAGCCACCTGGGAGACACACCAAACATGTGGAAGAAGGTGCTCTGGTCAGATGAAACCAAAATTGAACTTTTTGGCAACAATGCAAGACGTTATGTTTGGCGTAAAAGCAACACAGCTCATCACCCTGAACACACCATCCCCACTGTCAAACATGGTGGTGGCAGCATCATGGTTTGGGCCTGCTTTTCTTCAGCAGGGACAGGGAAGAATTTTTATAATTGATGGGAAGATGGATGGAGCCAATACAGGACCATTCTGGAAGAAAACCTGATGGAGTCTGCAAAAGACCTGAGACTGGGACGGAGATTTGTCTTCCAACAAGACAATGATCCAAAACATAAAGCAAAATCTACAATGGAATGGTTCAAAAATAAACATATCCAGGTGTTAGAATGGCCAAGTCAAAGTCCAGACCTGAATCCAATTGAGAATCTGTGGAAAGAACTGAAAACTGCTGTTCACAAATGCTCTCCATCCAACCTCACTGAGCTCGAGCTGTTTTGCAAGGAGGAATGGGAAAAAATGTCAGTCTCTCGATGTGCAAAACTGATAGAGACATACCCCACGCGACTTACAGCTGTAATCGCAGCAAAAGGTGGCGCTACAAAGTATTAACTTAAGGGGGCTGAATAATTTTGCACGCCCAATTTTTCAGTTTTTGATTTGTTAAAAAAGTTTGAAATATCCAATAAATGTCCTTCCACTTCATGATTGTGTCCCACTTGTTGTTGATTCTTCACAAAAAAATACAGTTTTATATCTTTATGTTTGAAGCCTGAAATGTGGCAAAAGGTCGCAAAGTTCAAGGGGGCCAAATACTTTCGCAAGGCACTGTATTAGAGAGTATTTTCATAATTAATGGTCCGACTGTTTGAGTGGTAAGGCATGCAGAATATTGTATGTAGGGGATACAGGGGCTGCCCTAATATGGATTTAGTAATACCCACATGGGCTTAAGTTCAGTCTATGTGGATTGGATAGGAGATGGGCTACGGTAGTTTTGCTGCTGGGTTAGATCGTGGGTTTTCCTCTATGTTTTAATGATTGCCAAAGGTACAATTTGTTACTTAAGTTCAGTCCCACGTCCTGCTATACTGTACATGGTACACCTCTCACATTAATTAAATATATTCAATAAAGTAATACATCATATAGATTGGTTCAGAGATATTGTAAAAGGGGCTGTTACAACGTAGTTTTTTTGACCATATATCAATAGATTGTGCATCCCAATGGGCGATTCTGATCGACTCACTTTATCCGCTCTCTTTTACATTCTCTCCCTCTTTCTTTACTCTCTCCCTCTTTCTTTACCTCTCTCCCTCTTTCTTTACCTCTCCCTCTTTCTTTACTCTCTCCCTCTGTCTTTACCTCTCTCCCTCTTGCTTTACCTCTCTTCCTCTTTCTTTACCCTCTCCTTCTTTACTCTCTCCCTCTTTCTTTACCTCTCTCCTTCATTACTCTCTCCTTCTTTCTTTACCTCTCCCTCTTTCTTTACCTCTCTCCCTCTTGCTTTACCTCTCTCCCTCTTGCTTTACCCTCTCCTTCTTTACTCTCTCCCTCTTTACTCTCTCCCTCTTTCTTTACCTCTCCTTCTTTACTCTCTCCCTCTTTCTTTACCTCTCTCCCTCTTTCTTTACCTCTCTCCCTCTTTCTTTACCTCTTTCTTTACTCTCTCCCTCTTTCTTTATTCTATCACTCTTTCTTTACCGCTCTCCCTCTTTCTTTACCGCTCTCCCTCTTTCTTTACCTCTTTCTTTCTTTACCTCTCTCCCTCTTTCTTTACTTTCTCCCTCTTTCTTTACTCTCTCCCTCTGTCTTTACCTCTCTCCCTCTTGCTTTACCTCTCTTCCTCTTTCTTTACCCTCTCCTTATTTACTCTCTCCCTCTTTCTTTACCTCTCTCCTTCATTACTCTCTCCCTCTTTCTTTACCTCTCCCTCTTTCTTTACCTCTCTTCCTCTTTCTTTACCCTCTCCCTCTTACTTTATCCTCTCCTTCTTTCTTTACACTCTCCCTCTTTCTTTATTCTCTCCCTCTTTCTTTACCCTCTCCTTCTTTACTCTCTCTTTCTTTACCTCTCTCCCTCTTTATTTACCCTCTCCCTCTTTCTTTACCCTCTCCCTCTTTCTTTACTCTCTTCCTCTTTCTTTACCCTCCCCTTCTTTACTCTCTCCTTTACTCTCTCCCTCTTTCTTTACCTCTCTCCTTCATTACTCTCTCCCTCTTTCTTTACCCCTCTCCCTCTTTCTTTACCTCTCTTCTTCTTTCTTTACCTCTCTCCCTCTTTCTTTACTCTCTCCCGCTTGCTTTACCTCTCTCCCTCTTGCTTTACCTCTCTCCCTCTTGCTTTACAGTCTCCTTTCTTTACTCTCTCCCTCTTTCTTTACTCCATCCCTCTTTCTTTACTCTTTCCCTTTTGCTTAACCTCTCTCCCTCTTGCTTTACCTCTCTCCCTCTTGCTTTACCCTCTCCTTCTTTACTCTCTCCCTCTTTACTCTCTCCCTCTTTCTTTACCTCTCCTTCTTTACTCTCTCCCTCTTTCTTTACCTCTCTCCCTCTTTATTTACCTCTCTCCCTCTTTCTTTACCTCTCTCCCTCTTTCTTTACCTCTTTATTTACTCTCTCCCTCTTTCTTTATTCTATCACTCTTTCTTTACCGCTCTCCCTCTTTCTTTACCGCTCTCCCTCTTTCTTTACCTCTTTCTTTCTTTACCTCTCTCCCTCTTTCTTTACTTTCTCCCTCTTTCTTTACCTCTCTCCCTCTTCCTTTACCTCTCTCCCTCTTTCTTTACCTGTCTCCCTCTTTCGTTACCTTTCTCCCACTTTCGTTACCTTTCTCCCTCTTTCATTACCTTTCTCCCTCTTTCGTTACCTCTCTCCCTCTTTCTTTACCTCTTTCTTTCTTTACCTCTCTCCCTCTTTCTTTACTTTCTCCCTCTTTCTTTACCGCTCTCCCTCTTTCTTTACTCTCTCCCACTCTTTCTTTACCTCTTTCTTTACTCTCTCCCTCTTTCTTTACCTCTCTCCCTCTTTCTTTACCTCTTTCTTTACCTCTCTCCCTCTTTCTTTACCTCTCTCCCTCTTTCTTTACCTCTTTATTTACTCTCTCCCTCTTTCTTTATTCTATCACTCTTTCTTTACCGCTCTCCTTCTTTCTTTACCGCTCTCCCTCTTTCTTTACCTCTTTCTTTCTTTACCTCTCTCCCTCTTTCTTTACTTTCTCCCTCTTTCTTTACCTCTCTCCCTCTTTCTTTACCTCTCTCCCTCTTTCTTTACCTGTCTCCCTCTTTCGTTACCTTTGTCCCTCTTTCTTTATCTTTCTCCCTCTTTCTTTACCTCTCTCTCTCTTTCTTTACATTCTCCCTCTTTCTTTACTCTCTCCCTCTTTCTTTACCTCTATCCCTCTTTCTTTACCTCTCTCCCTCTTTCTTTACCTCTCTCCCTCTTTCTTTACCTCTCTCCCTCTTTGTTTACCTCTCTCTCTTTCTTTACCTCTCTCCCTCTTTCTTTACCTCTCTCCCTCTTTCTTTACTCTCTCCCACTATTTCTTTACCTTTCTCCCTCTTTCTTTACCTCTCTCCCTCTCTTTCTTTACCTCTCTCCTGCTTTCTTTACCTCTCTCCTTCTTTACTCTCTCCCTCTTTCTTTATTCTATCACTCTTTCTTTACCGCTCTCCCTCTTTCTTTACCGCTCTCCCTCTTTCTTTACCTCTCTCCCTCTTTATTTACTCTCTCCCTCTTTCTTTATTCTATCACTCTTTCTTTACCGCTCTCCCTCTTTCTTTACCGCTCTCCCTCTTTCTTTACCTCTTTCTTTCTTTACCTCTCTCCCTCTTTCTTTACTTTCTCCCTCTTTCTTTACCTCTCTCCCTCTTCCTTTACCTCTCTCCCTCTTTCTTTACCTGTCTCCCTCTTTCGTTACCTTTCTCCCACTTTCGTTACCTTTCTCCCTCTTTCATTACCTTTCTCCCTCTTTCGTTACCTCTCTCCCTCTTTCTTTACCTCTTTCTTTCTTTACCTCTCTCCCTCTTTCTTTACTTTCTCCCTCTTTCTTTACCGCTCTCCCTCTTTCTTTACTCTCTCCCACTCTTTCTTTACCTCTTTCTTTACTCTCTCCCTCTTTCTTTACCTCTCTCCCTCTTTCTTTACCTCTTTCTTTACCTCTCTCCCTCTTTCTTTACCTCTTTATTTACTCTCTCCCTCTTTCTTTATTCTATCACTCTTTCTTTACCGCTCTCCTTCTTTCTTTACCGCTCTCCCTCTTTCTTTACCTCTTTCTTTCTTTACCTCTCTCCCTCTTTCTTTACTTTCTCCCTCTTTCTTTACCTCTCTCCCTCTTTCTTTACCTCTCTCCCTCTTTCTTTACCTGTCTCCCTCTTTCGTTACCTTTGTCCCTCTTTCTTTATCTTTCTCCCTCTTTCTTTACCTCTCTCTCTCTTTCTTTACATTCTCCCTCTTTCTTTACTCTCTCCCTCTTTCTTTACCTCTATCCCTCTTTCTTTACCTCTCTCCCTCTTTCTTTACCTCTCTCCCTCTTTCTTTACCTCTCTCCCTCTTTGTTTACCTCTCTCTCTTTCTTTACCTCTCTCCCTCTTTCTTTACCTCTCTCCCTCTTTCTTTACTCTCTCCCACTATTTCTTTACCTTTCTCCCTCTTTCTTTACCTCTCTCCCTCTCTTTCTTTACCTCTCTCCTGCTTTCTTTACCTCTCTCCTTCTTTACTCTCTCCCTCTTTCTTTATTCTATCACTCTTTCTTTACCGCTCTCCCTCTTTCTTTACCGCTCTCCCTCTTTCTTTACCTCTCTCCCTCTTTCTTTACTCTCTCCCTCTTTCTTTACTGTCTCCCTCTTTCTTTACTCTCTCCCTCTTTCTTTACTCTCTCCCTCTTTCTTTACTCTCTCCCTCTTTCTTTACTCTCTCCCCCTTTCTTTACTCTCTCCCACTCTTTCTTTACCTCTTTCTTTACTCTCTCCCTCTTTCTTTACCTCTCTCCCTCTTTCTTTACCTCTCTCCCTCTTTCTTTACCTCTCTCCCTCTTTCTTTACCTCTTTCTTTACTCTCTCCCTCTTTCTTTATTCTATCACTCTTTCTTTACCGCTCTCCCACTTTCTTTACCTCTCTCCCTCTTTCTTTACTCTCTCCCTCTTTCTTTACCTCTCTCCCTCTTTGTTTACCTCTCTCTCTCTCTTTCTTTACCTCTCTCCTGCTTTCTTTACCTCTCTCCTTCTTTACTCTCTCCCTCTTTCTTTATTCTATCCCTCTTTCTTTACCGCTCTCCCTCTTTCTTTACCGCTCTCCCTCTTTCTTTACCTCTCTCCCTCTTTCTTTACTCTCCCCCTCTTTCTTTACCTCTTTCTTTACCTCTCTCCCTCTTTCTTTACTCTCTCCCTCTTTCTTTACCTCTTTCTTTACCTCTCTCCCTCTTTCTTTACCGCTCTCCCTCTTTCTTTACTCTCTCCCTCTTTGTTTACCTCTCTCTCTCTCTTTCTTTACCTCTCTCCTGCTTTCTTTACCTCTCTCCTTCTTTACTCTCTCCCTCTTTCTTTATTCTATCCCTCTTTCTTTACCGCTCTCCCTCTTTCTTTACCGCTCTCCCTCTTTCTTTACCTCTCTCCCTCTTTCTTTACTCTCCCCCTCTTTCTTTACCACTTTCTTTACCTCTCTCCCTCTTTCTTTACTCTCTCCCTCTTTCTTTACCTCTCTCCCTCTTTGTTTACCTCTCTCTCTCTCTTTCTTTACCTCTCTCCTGCTTTCTTTACCTCTCTCCTTCTTTACTCTCTCCCTCTTTCTTTATTCTATCCCTCTTTCTTTACCGCTCTCCCTCTTTCTTTACCGCTCTCCCTCTTTCTTTACCTCTCTCCCTCTTTCTTTACTCTCCCCCTCTTTCTTTACCTCTTTCTTTACCTCTCTCCCTCTTTCTTTACTCTCTCCCTCTTTCTTTACCTCTTTCTTTACCTCTCTCCCTCTTTCTTTACCGCTCTCCCTCTTTCTTTACTCTCTCCCTCTTTCTTTACTCTCTCCCACTCTTTCTTTACCTCTTTCTTTACTCTCTCCCTCTTTCTTTACCTCTCTCCCTCTTTCTTTACCTCTCTCCCTCTTTCTTTACCTCTCTCCCTCTTTCTTTACCTCTTTCTTTACTCTCTCCCTCTTTCTTTATTCTATCACTCTTTCTTTACCGCTCTCCCACTTTCTTTACCTCTCTCCCTCTTTCTTTACTCTCTCCCTCTTTCTTTACCTCTCTCCCTCTTTGTTTACCTCTCTCTCTCTCTTTCTTTACCTCTCTCCTGCTTTCTTTACCTCTCTCCTTCTTTACTCTCTCCCTCTTTCTTTATTCTATCCCTCTTTCTTTACCGCTCTCCCTCTTTCTTTACCGCTCTCCCTCTTTCTTTACCTCTCTCCCTCTTTCTTTACTCTCCCCCTCTTTCTTTACCTCTTTCTTTACCTCTCTCCCTCTTTCTTTACTCACTCCCTCTTTCTTTACCTCTTTCTTTACCTCTCTCCCTCTTTCTTTACCGCTCTCCCTCTTTCTTTACCTCTCTCCCTCTTTCTTTACTCTCTCCCTCTTTCTTTACTCTCTCCCTCTTTCTTTACTCTCTCCCTCTTTCTTTACTCTCTCCCTCTTTCTTTACTCTCTCCCTCTTTCTTTACCTCTCTCCCTCTTTCTTTACCTCTCTCCCTCTTTCTTTACCTCTATCCCTCTTTCTTTACCTCTCTCCCTCTTTCTTTATCTCTCTCCCTCTTTCTTTACCTCTCTCCCACTCTTTCTTTACCTTTCTCCCTCTTTCTTTACCTCTCTCCCTCTTTGTTTACCTCTCTCTCTCTTTCTTTACCTCTCTCCTGTTTTCTTTACCTCTCTCCTTCTTTACTCTCTCCCTCTTTCTTTATTCTATCACTCTTTCTTTACCGCTCTCCCTCTTTCTTTACCGCTCTCCCTCTTTCTTTACCTCTCTCCCTCTTTCTTTACTCTCTCCCTCTTTCTTTACTCTCTCCCTCTTTCTTTACTCTCTCCCTCTTTCTTTACCTCTCTCCCTCTTTCTTTACTCTCTCCCTCTTTCTTTACCTCTCTCCCACTTTCTTTACTCTCTCCCACTCTTTCTTTACCTTTCTCCCTCTTTCTTTACCTCTCTCCCTCTTTGTTTACCTCTCTCTCTCTCTTTCTTTACCTCTCTCCTGCTTTCTTTACCTCTCCTTCTTTACTCTCTCCCTCTTTCTTTATTCTATCACTCTTTCTTTACCGCTCTCCCTCTTTCTTTACCGCTCTCCCTCTTTCTTTACCTCTCTCCCTCTTTCTTTACCTCTCTCCCTCTTTCTTTACTTTCTCCCTCTTTCTTTACTCTCTCCCTCTGTCTTTACCTCTCTCCCTCTTGCTTTACCGCTCTCCCTCTTTCTTTACCGCTCTCCCTCTTTCTTTACCTCTCTCCCTCTTTCTTTACTCTCCCCCTCTTTCTTTACCTCTTTCTTTACCTCTCTCCCTCTTTCTTTACTCACTCCCTCTTTCTTTACCTCTTTCTTTACCTCTCTCCCTCTTTCTTTACCGCTCTCCCTCTTTCTTTACCTCTCTCCCTCTTTCTTTACTCTCTCCCTCTTTCTTTACTCTCTCCCTCTTTCTTTACTCTCTCCCTCTTTCTTTACTCTCTCCCTCTTTCTTTACTCTCTCCCTCTTTCTTTACCTCTCTCCCTCTTTCTTTACCTCTCTCCCTCTTTCTTTACCTCTATCCCTCTTTCTTTACCTCTCTCCCTCTTTCTTTATCTCTCTCCCTCTTTCTTTACCTCTCTCCCACTCTTTCTTTACCTTTCTCCCTCTTTCTTTACCTCTCTCCCTCTTTGTTTACCTCTCTCTCTCTTTCTTTACCTCTCTCCTGTTTTCTTTACCTCTCTCCTTCTTTACTCTCTCCCTCTTTCTTTATTCTATCACTCTTTCTTTACCGCTCTCCCTCTTTCTTTACCGCTCTCCCTCTTTCTTTACCTCTCTCCCTCTTTCTTTACTCTCTCCCTCTTTCTTTACTCTCTCCCTCTTTCTTTACTCTCTCCCTCTTTCTTTACCTCTCTCCCTCTTTCTTTACTCTCTCCCTCTTTCTTTACCTCTCTCCCACTTTCTTTACTCTCTCCCACTCTTTCTTTACCTTTCTCCCTCTTTCTTTACCTCTCTCCCTCTTTGTTTACCTCTCTCTCTCTCTTTCTTTACCTCTCTCCTGCTTTCTTTACCTCTCCTTCTTTACTCTCTCCCTCTTTCTTTATTCTATCACTCTTTCTTTACCGCTCTCCCTCTTTCTTTACCGCTCTCCCTCTTTCTTTACCTCTCTCCCTCTTTCTTTACCTCTCTCCCTCTTTCTTTACTTTCTCCCTCTTTCTTTACTCTCTCCCTCTGTCTTTACCTCTCTCCCTCTTGCTTTACCTCTCTTCCTCTTTCTTTACCCTCTCCTTATTTACTCTCTCCCTCTTTCTTTACCTCTCTCCTTCATTACTCTCTCCCTCTTTCTTTACCTCTCCCTCTTTCTTTACCTCTCTTCCTCTTTCTTTACCCTCTCCCTCTTACTTTATCCTCTCCTTCTTTCTTTACACTCTCCCTCTTTCTTTATTCTCTCCCTCTTTCTTTACCCTCTCCTTCTTTACTCTCTCTTTCTTTACCTCTCTCCCTCTTTATTTACCCTCTCCCTCTTTCTTTACCCTCTCCCTCTTTCTTTACTCTCTTCCTCTTTCTTTACCCTCCCCTTCTTTACTCTCTCCTTCTTTACTCTCTCCCTCTTTCTTTACCTCTCTCCTTCATTACTCTCTCCCTCTTTCTTTACCCCTATCCCTCTTTCTTTACCTCTCTTCTTCTTTCTTTACCTCTCTCCCTCTTTCTTTACTCTCTCCCGCTTGCTTTACCTCTCTCCCTCTTGCTTTACCTCTCTCCCTCTTGCTTTACAGTCTCCTTTCTTTACTCTCTCCCTCTTTCTTTACTCCATCCCTCTTTCTTTACTCTTTCCCTTTTGCTTAACCTCTCTCCCTCTTGCTTTACCTCTCTCCCTCTTGCTTTACCCTCTCCTTCTTTACTCTCTCCCTCTTTACTCTCTCCCTCTTTCTTTACCTCTCCTTCTTTACTCTCTCCCTCTTTCTTTACCTCTCTCCCTCTTTCTTTACCTGTCTCCCTCTTTCGTTACCTTTGTCCCTCTTTCTTTATCTTTCTCCCTCTTTCTTTACCTCTCTCTCTCTTTCTTTACATTCTCCCTCTTTCTTTACTCTCTCCCTCTTTCTTTACCTCTATCCCTCTTTCTTTACCTCTCTCCCTCTTTCTTTACCTCTCTCCCTCTTTCTTTACCTCTCTCCCTCTTTGTTTACCTCTCTCTCTTTCTTTACCTCTCTCCCTCTTTCTTTACCTCTCTCCCTCTTTCTTTACTCTCTCCCACTATTTCTTTACCTTTCTCCCTCTTTCTTTACCTCTCTCCCTCTCTTTCTTTACCTCTCTCCTGCTTTCTTTACCTCTCTCCTTCTTTACTCTCTCCCTCTTTCTTTATTCTATCACTCTTTCTTTACCGCTCTCCCTCTTTCTTTACCGCTCTCCCTCTTTCTTTACCTCTCTCCCTCTTTATTTACTCTCTCCCTCTTTCTTTATTCTATCACTCTTTCTTTACCGCTCTCCCTCTTTCTTTACCGCTCTCCCTCTTTCTTTACCTCTTTCTTTCTTTACCTCTCTCCCTCTTTCTTTACTTTCTCCCTCTTTCTTTACCTCTCTCCCTCTTCCTTTACCTCTCTCCCTCTTTCTTTACCTGTCTCCCTCTTTCGTTACCTTTCTCCCACTCTTTCTTTACCTTTCTCCCTCTTTCTTTACCTCTCTCCCTCTTTGTTTACCTCTCTCTCTCTTTCTTTACCTCTCTCCTGTTTTCTTTACCTCTCTCCTTCTTTACTCTCTCCCTCTTTCTTTATTCTATCACTCTTTCTTTACCGCTCTCCCTCTTTCTTTACCTCTCTCCCTCTTTCTTTACTCTCTCCCTCTTTCTTTACTCTCTCCCTCTTTCTTTACTCTCTCCCTCTTTCTTTACCTCTCTCCCTCTTTCTTTACTCTCTCCCTCTTTCTTTACCTCTCTCCCACTTTCTTTACTCTCTCCCACTCTTTCTTTACCTTTCTCCCTCTTTCTTTACCTCTCTCCCTCTTTGTTTACCTCTCTCTCTCTCTTTCTTTACCTCTCTCCTGCTTTCTTTACCTCTCCTTCTTTACTCTCTCCCTCTTTCTTTATTCTATCACTCTTTCTTTACCGCTCTCCCTCTTTCTTTACCGCTCTCCCTCTTTCTTTACCTCTCTCCCTCTTTCTTTACCTCTCTCCCTCTTTCTTTACTTTCTCCCTCTTTCTTTACTCTCTCCCTCTGTCTTTACCTCTCTCCCTCTTGCTTTACCTCTCTTCCTCTTTCTTTACCCTCTCCTTATTTACTCTCTCCCTCTTTCTTTACCTCTCTCCTTCATTACTCTCTCCCTCTTTCTTTACCTCTCCCTCTTTCTTTACCTCTCTTCCTCTTTCTTTACCCTCTCCCTCTTACTTTATCCTCTCCTTCTTTCTTTACACTCTCCCTCTTTCTTTATTCTCTCCCTCTTTCTTTACCCTCTCCTTCTTTACTCTCTCTTTCTTTACCTCTCTCCCTCTTTATTTACCCTCTCCCTCTTTCTTTACCCTCTCCCTCTTTCTTTACTCTCTTCCTCTTTCTTTACCCTCCCCTTCTTTACTCTCTCCTTCTTTACTCTCTCCCTCTTTCTTTACCTCTCTCCTTCATTACTCTCTCCCTCTTTCTTTACCCCTATCCCTCTTTCTTTACCTCTCTTCTTCTTTCTTTACCTCTCTCCCTCTTTCTTTACTCTCTCCCGCTTGCTTTACCTCTCTCCCTCTTGCTTTACCTCTCTCCCTCTTGCTTTACAGTCTCCTTTCTTTACTCTCTCCCTCTTTCTTTACTCCATCCCTCTTTCTTTACTCTTTCCCTTTTGCTTAACCTCTCTCCCTCTTGCTTTACCTCTCTCCCTCTTGCTTTACCCTCTCCTTCTTTACTCTCTCCCTCTTTACTCTCTCCCTCTTTCTTTACCTCTCCTTCTTTACTCTCTCCCTCTTTCTTTACCTCTCTCCCTCTTTCTTTACCTGTCTCCCTCTTTCGTTACCTTTGTCCCTCTTTCTTTATCTTTCTCCCTCTTTCTTTACCTCTCTCTCTCTTTCTTTACATTCTCCCTCTTTCTTTACTCTCTCCCTCTTTCTTTACCTCTATCCCTCTTTCTTTACCTCTCTCCCTCTTTCTTTACCTCTCTCCCTCTTTCTTTACCTCTCTCCCTCTTTGTTTACCTCTCTCTCTTTCTTTACCTCTCTCCCTCTTTCTTTACCTCTCTCCCTCTTTCTTTACTCTCTCCCACTATTTCTTTACCTTTCTCCCTCTTTCTTTACCTCTCTCCCTCTCTTTCTTTACCTCTCTCCTGCTTTCTTTACCTCTCTCCTTCTTTACTCTCTCCCTCTTTCTTTATTCTATCACTCTTTCTTTACCGCTCTCCCTCTTTCTTTACCGCTCTCCCTCTTTCTTTACCTCTCTCCCTCTTTATTTACTCTCTCCCTCTTTCTTTATTCTATCACTCTTTCTTTACCGCTCTCCCTCTTTCTTTACCGCTCTCCCTCTTTCTTTACCTCTTTCTTTCTTTACCTCTCTCCCTCTTTCTTTACTTTCTCCCTCTTTCTTTACCTCTCTCCCTCTTCCTTTACCTCTCTCCCTCTTTCTTTACCTGTCTCCCTCTTTCGTTACCTTTCTCCCACTCTTTCTTTACCTTTCTCCCTCTTTCTTTACCTCTCTCCCTCTTTGTTTACCTCTCTCTCTCTTTCTTTACCTCTCTCCTGTTTTCTTTACCTCTCTCCTTCTTTACTCTCTCCCTCTTTCTTTATTCTATCACTCTTTCTTTACCGCTCTCCCTCTTTCTTTACCTCTCTCCCTCTTTCTTTACTCTCTCCCTCTTTCTTTACTCTCTCCCTCTTTCTTTACTCTCTCCCTCTTTCTTTACCTCTCTCCCTCTTTCTTTACTCTCTCCCTCTTTCTTTACCTCTCTCCCACTTTCTTTACTCTCTCCCACTCTTTCTTTACCTTTCTCCCTCTTTCTTTACCTCTCTCCCTCTTTGTTTACCTCTCTCTCTCTCTTTCTTTACCTCTCTCCTGCTTTCTTTACCTCTCCTTCTTTACTCTCTCCCTCTTTCTTTATTCTATCACTCTTTCTTTACCGCTCTCCCTCTTTCTTTACCGCTCTCCCTCTTTCTTTACCTCTCTCCCTCTTTCTTTACCTCTCTCCCTCTTTCTTTACTTTCTCCCTCTTTCTTTACTCTCTCCCTCTGTCTTTACCTCTCTCCCTCTTGCTTTACCTCTCTTCCTCTTTCTTTACCCTCTCCTTATTTACTCTCTCCCTCTTTCTTTACCTCTCTCCTTCATTACTCTCTCCCTCTTTCTTTACCTCTCCCTCTTTCTTTACCTCTCTTCCTCTTTCTTTACCCTCTCCCTCTTACTTTATCCTCTCCTTCTTTCTTTACACTCTCCCTCTTTCTTTATTCTCTCCCTCTTTCTTTACCCTCTCCTTCTTTACTCTCTCTTTCTTTACCTCTCTCCCTCTTTATTTACCCTCTCCCTCTTTCTTTACCCTCTCCCTCTTTCTTTACTCTCTTCCTCTTTCTTTACCCTCCCCTTCTTTACTCTCTCCTTCTTTACTCTCTCCCTCTTTCTTTACCTCTCTCCTTCATTACTCTCTCCCTCTTTCTTTACCCCTCTCCCTCTTTCTTTACCTCTCTTCTTCTTTCTTTACCTCTCTCCCTCTTTCTTTACTCTCTCCCGCTTGCTTTACCTCTCTCCCTCTTGCTTTACCTCTCTCCCTCTTGCTTTACAGTCTCCTTTCTTTACTCTCTCCCTCTTTCTTTACTCCATCCCTCTTTCTTTACTCTTTCCCTTTTGCTTAACCTCTCTCCCTCTTGCTTTACCTCTCTCCCTCTTGCTTTACCCTCTCCTTCTTTACTCTCTCCCTCTTTACTCTCTCCCTCTTTCTTTACCTCTCCTTCTTTACTCTCTCCCTCTTTCTTTACCTCTCTCCCTCTTTATTTACCTCTCTCCCTCTTTCTTTACCTCTCTCCCTCTTTCTTTACCTCTTTATTTACTCTCTCCCTCTTTCTTTATTCTATCACTCTTTCTTTACCGCTCTCCCTCTTTCTTTACCGCTCTCCCTCTTTCTTTACCTCTTTCTTTCTTTACCTCTCTCCCTCTTTCTTTACTTTCTCCCTCTTTCTTTACCTCTCTCCCTCTTCCTTTACCTCTCTCCCTCTTTCTTTACCTGTCTCCCTCTTTCGTTACCTTTCTCCCACTTTCGTTACCTTTCTCCCTCTTTCGTTACCTTTCTCCCTCTTTCGTTACCTCTCTCCCTCTTTCTTTACCTCTTTCTTTCTTTACCTCTCTCCCTCTTTCTTTACTTTCTCCCTCTTTCTTTACCGCTCTCCCTCTTTCTTTACTCTCTCCCACTCTTTCTTTACCTCTTTCTTTACTCTCTCCCTCTTTCTTTACCTCTCTCCCTCTTTCTTTACCTCTTTCTTTACCTCTCTCCCTCTTTCTTTACCTCTCTCCCTCTTTCTTTACCTCTTTATTTACTCTGTCCCTCTTTCTTTATTCTATCACTCTTTCTTTACCGCTCTCCCTCTTTCTTTACCGCTCTCCCTCTTTCTTTACCTCTTTCTTTCTTTACCTCTCTCCCTCTTTCTTTACTTTCTCCCTCTTTCTTTACCTCTCTCCCTCTTTCTTTACCTCTCTCCCTCTTTCTTTACCTGTCTCCCTCTTTCGTTACCTTTGTCCCTCTTTCTTTATCTTTCTCCCTCTTTCTTTACCTCTCTCTCTCTTTCTTTACATTCTCCCTCTTTCTTTACTCTCTCCTTCTTTCTTTACCTCTATCCCTCTTTCTTTACCTCTCTCCCTCTTTCTTTACCTCTCTCCCTCTTTCTTTACCTCTCTCCCTCTTTGTTTACCTCTCTCTCTTTCTTTACCTCTCTCCCTCTTTCTTTACCTCTCTCCCTCTTTCTTTACTCTCTCCCACTATTTCTTTACCTTTCTCCCTCTTTCTTTACCTCTCTCCCTCTCTTTCTTTACCTCTCTCCTGCTTTCTTTACCTCTCTCCTTCTTTACTCTCCCTCTTTCTTTATTCTATCACTCTTTCTTTACCGCTCTCCCTCTTTCTTTACCGCTCTCCCTCTTTCTTTACCTCTCTCCCTCTTTCTTTACTCTCTCCCTCTTTCTTTACTGTCTCCCTCTTTCTTTACTCTCTCCCTCTTTCTTTACTCTCTCCCTCTTTCTTTACTCTCTCCCTCTTTCTTTACTCTCTCCCTCTTTCTTTACTCTCTCCCACTCTTTCTTTACCTCTTTCTTTACTCTCTCCCTCTTTCTTTACCTCTCTCCCTCTTTCTTTACCTCTCTCCCTCTTTCTTTACCTCTCTCCCTCTTTCTTTACCTCTTTCTTTACTCTCTCCCTCTTTCTTTATTCTATCACTCTTTCTTTACCGCTCTCCCACTTTCTTTACCTCTCTCCCTCTTTCTTTACTCTCTCCCTCTTTCTTTACTGTCTCCCTCTTTCTTTACTCTCTCCCTCTTTCTTTACCTCTCTCCCTCTTTGTTTACCTCTCTCTCTCTCTTTCTTTACCTCTCTCCTGCTTTCTTTACCTCTCTCCTTCTTTACTCTCTCCCTCTTTCTTTATTCTATCCCTCTTTCTTTACCGCTCTCCCTCTTTCTTTACCGCTCTCCCTCTTTCTTTACCTCTCTCCCTCTTTCTTTACTCTCCCCCTCTTTCTTTACCTCTTTCTTTACCTCTCTCCCTCTTTCTTTACTCTCTCCCTCTTTCTTTACCTCTTTCTTTACCTCTCTCCCTCTTTCTTTACCGCTCTCCCTCTTTCTTTACCTCTCTCCCTCTTTCTTTACTCTCTCCCTCTTTCTTTACTTTCTCCCTCTTTCTTTACTCTCTCCCTCTTTCTTTACTCTCTCCCTCTTTCTTTACCTCTCTCCCTCTTTCTTTACCTCTCTCCCTCTTTCTTTACCTCTATCCCTCTTTCTTTACCTCTCTCCCTCTTTCTTTATCTCTCTCCCTCTTTCTTTACCTCTCTCCCACTCTTTCTTTACCTTTCTCCCTCTTTCTTTACCTCTCTCCCTCTTTGTTTACCTCTCTCTCTCTTTCTTTACCTCTCTCCTGTTTTCTTTACCTCTCTCCTTCTTTACTCTCTCCCTCTTTCTTTATTCTATCACTCTTTCTTTACCGCTCTCCCTCTTTCTTTACCGCTCTCCCTCTTTCTTTACCTCTCTCCCTCTTTCTTTACTCTCTCCCTCTTTCTTTACTCTCTCCCTCTTTCTTTACCTCTCTCCCTCTTTCTTTACTCTCTCCCTCTTTCTTTACCTCTCTCCCTCTTTCTTTACTCTCTCCCACTCTTTCTTTACCTTTCTCCCTCTTTCTTTACCTCTCTCCCTCTTTGTTTACCTCTCTCTCTCTCTTTATTTACCTCTCTCCTGCTTTCTTTACCTCTCCTTCTTTACTCTCTCCCTCTTTCTTTATTCTATCACTCTTTCTTTACCGCTCTGCCTCTTTCTTTACCGCTCTCCCTCTTTCTTTACTCTCTCCCACTCTTTCTTTACCTCCTTCTTTACTCTCTCCCTCTTTCTTTATTCTATCACTCTTTCTTTACCGCTCTCCCTCTTTCTTTACTGCTCTCCCTCTTTCTTTACCTCTTTCTTTCTTTACCTCTCTCCCTCTTTCTTTACTTTCTCCCTCTTTCTTTACCTCTCTCCCTCTTTCTTTACCTCTCTCCCTCTTTCTTTACCTCTCTCCCTCTTTCGTTACCTTTCTCCCTCTTTCGTTACCTTTCTCCCTCTTTCTTTACCTTTCTCCCTCTTTCTGTACTCTCTCCCTCTTTCTTTACTCTCTCCCTCTTTCTTTACCTCTTTCTCTACCCCTTTCTTTACTCTCTCCCTCTTTATTTACTCTCTCCTTCTTTCTTTACTTTCTCCCTCTTTCTTTACTTTCTCCCTCTTTCTTTACCTCTCTCCCTCTTTACTCTCCCTCTTTCTTTACCTCTCTCCCTCTTTGTTTACCTCTCTCTCTCTCTTTCTTTACCTCTCTCCTGCTTTCTTTACCTCTCTCCTTCTTTACTCTCTCCCTCTTTCTTTACCACTCTCCCTCTTTCTTTACCTCTGTCCCTCTTTCTTTACCTCTGTCCCTCTTTCTTTATTCTATCACTCTTTCTTTACCGCTCTCCCTCTTTCTTTACTCTCTCCCTCTTTCTTTCTCTCTCTCCCTCTTTCTTTACTCTCTCCCTCTTTCTGTACTCTCTCCCTCTTTCTTTACTCTCTCCCTCTTTCTTTCCTCTCTCCCTCTTTCTTTACTCTCTCCCACTCTTTCTTTACCTCTTTCTTTACTCTCTCCCTCTTTACCTCTCTCCCTCTTTCTTTACCTCTTTCTTTACTCTCTCTCCCTCTTTCTTTACCTCTCTCCCTCTTTCTTTACTCTCTCCCACTCTTTCTTTACCCCTCTCCCTCTTTCTTTACCTTTCTCCCTGTCTTTACAATGATGTCCTCCTAAAGTTTTCCGCATTCATAGGTTTGGCTGGCGCCGGGAACCGAACAAGTGTTTGCATAACTTTGACCTTTGCTTGAAAAGACATAAGCCTGGTATGGCAACTCCTTGGCCTCCGACCGCACGGCACTTGCATACAGGTTAGGACCTGGACCAGGACCTCTATACCAGGCGGTGTCAGTGGAAGGCCCTAAAAATCGTCAGACTCCAGCCATCCTAGTCATAGACTGTTCTCTCTGCTACCGCACGGTAAGCGGTACCAGAGCGCCAAGTCTAGGTCCAAGAGGCTTCTAAACAGTTTTTAACCCCAAGCCATAAGACTACTGAACGGCTAATCAAATGTCACCCCGGAATATTTGCAACCCCCCACTACGCTGCTGCTACTCTCTGATATTATCTATGCATAGCCATTTTAACAACCCTACCTGCATGTACATAATTATCTCAAATACCTTGACACCAGTGCGCCCGCACATTGACACATTGACTCTGTACTGGTACCCTCTGTATATAGGCCCGCTATTGTTATTTACTGCTGCTCTTTAATTTATTTGTTTTTCATATCTCTTACTTTTTTTGTAGTTATTTTCTTAAAACTGCATCGTTGGTTAAGGGCTTGTAAGTAATAATTTAACTGTTGTATTCGGCGCATGTGACAAATAAAATGTGACTTGATTTGACAAAAAAAAGTGTGTGCACGAACAGCCTGGAAATCCTTGCTGAAGGCCAAAACAGACAAAAACGTCACATAACGTCATCATAATATATGCACAAACTGTTTCCGCAATGTTTCTGATGGGAAGCATGATGACGCCTGTATTCACTCTCCCTGTCCCGTTCTCATCCCCCTCTCTGTCTTAAATTATTCCCTCTCTGTCCCTTACCCTGCCCCTCCATCGCTCTCTCTCTTCATCTCTCTCTCTCTTCATTTACCTCTCTCCCTACCTTGTTCTCGGTCTCATTCTCTCCATCTTCCTTTGGCCTTTTCTACCTTTCTGTCCCTCTTCCTCGCTCTCTATGCCCCTTTCTCATCCCTCTCTTTACATCTTTTTTAACTGTTCTCTCTTTACCATTTATCCACCTTTCCTTATCTATCTTTTAACCTCTCTCTCCAACAGGATGGGTGGTGGACGTAGCGGTACCTTCTGTGCCATCTGCAGCATCAGTGAGATGATCCAGCAACAGAACATTGTAGATGTGTTCCACACCGTCAAGACCCTGAGGAACAACAAATCCAACATGGTGGAGACTATGGTACGTTCCACTGACCACAACAGGTGATGTGGTACTGTATAGGTGGCTTGAGGAGGGTTTATGAGTACCTATCATCAATATAGGACACACACTCAGGACACACAGTTGTGGCTGTATTGGACAGGTTCAAGACCATACACAGACGGGTAGACACAGCCACAGAGACGCACGCACACGCATATACGCACACACATTCTCAGGCTGATGACATGCTATTGCAGGTGTTGTGTTAACAGATGTCTCTACGCATTCTCATATAGCCTCAGAAACCAGATGCTTCATTTGACAGATCCATCTCAGGATGGGCACAGCTGTTCGCTTAGAATTAAAGTAGATTTTGGGGCAAAAGACAACTACTGTAATAAAAAAGTTATTGGTGACGTTGAAGTTACCGTCATAATAGTCCATTAAATTTTAATGAAAGACAATTTGATTATCTTTCTTTTTTTATCTAGTGTTATACCACAGCATTGTTTAATACACTTTTCTGTTTGGCTAGAAGAGCATTCTAGAATGGACATTAAAACCAGATAACGGGACACCTTGCAATCACGACACAATATGCCCGTACACATGAAGATCATACTTGCTATAAAGTTATAGAAAGCTAAACCAACAACTACACAAACCGAAATTGGATACATTTTAATACAGGTCCAACAAGGAAAAAACGTAGCTATGTTTTTGCAGAAACATCTTCTTGGAGCATTTAAGACCTAAGGTGGTGAGTGATGAACATGAATTTCTCCTGTCCCCTCCGTATCTAAAGTTGTCAAATCCTCCAACATGTTTCTAGTTTGATCTGTTGGTGAAGTAAGCTCGTCTGTTTGTCTGAAGCCTTGATGGTTTTTGCGACTGCACTTGAAGAAACACTTGAAGAAACTTGAAAAGTTCTTGACATTTTCCATATTGACTGACCTTCATGTCTTAAAGAAATGATGGACTGCTATTTCTTTTTGCTTATTTGAGCTGTTCTTGCCATAATATGGACTTGTTCTTTTACCAAATAGGGCTATCAATTCTGTATAACACCACTACCTTGTAAACAAAACAACTGATTGGCTCAAACGCATTAAGAAGGAAAGAAATTCCACAAATGTGCTTTTAACAAGGCACACCCGTTAATTGAAATGCATTCCAGGTGACTAACTCATTAAGCTGGTTGAGAGAATTCCAAGAGTATGCAAAGCTGTCATCAAGGAAAAAAAAAATATTTTGATAGAACAAGTTTTTGATTACTACATGATTCATATGTGTTATTTCCTAGTTTTGATGTCTTCATTATTATTCTACAATGCAGAAAATAGTAAAAATAAAGAAAAACCCTGTAGTAGATGTGTCCAGAATTTTGACTGGCACTGTATATATAGTGCATTCGAGAAGTATTCCGAATTCTTTCTAAAATGGATTAAAGAAAAATCCTCATCAAGATACACACAATATTGACAAAGCGAAAACAGGTTTTAAATATTTTCTGAATGTATACAATAATTAAAACAGGAATATGACATTTACATAGTTATTCAGACCTTTTACTCAGTGCTTTGTTGAAGCACCTTTGGAAGCAATTACAGCCTTGAGTCTTCTTGGGTATGACGCTGCAAGGTTGGCACACCTGTATTTGGTGAGTTTTTGCCATTCTTCTATGCAGATCCTTTCAAGCTCTGTCAGGTTGGATGGGGAGCGTCGCTGCACTTCTATTTTCAGGTCTCTCCAGAGATGTTCGATCAGGTTCAGGTCCAGGCTCTGACTGGGCCACTCAAGGACATTCAGAGACTTGTCCCGAAGCCAGCTGTGTGCTCAGAATCGTCCTGTTGGAAGGTGAAACTTCGCCCCAGTCTGAGGTTAAACGCTGGTCATGGCTCAGATCAACACCATCATCGCAAAAAGCCTAGACCCACTCCAATTGGCATACCACCCCAAAAGATCCACAGATGACACTCTCTCTATTGGACTTCACACTACCCTGAACAGCTGATCAAATGGCTACCCGGAATATTTGCATTGACCCCCCCCCCCCCCCCCCCCCCCTTTTTTTTATGCTGCTGCTACTCACTGTTTATTATCTAAGCATAGTCACTTTACCCCTACTTACTTGTACATATTACTTCGACTAATCTGTACCACCACACATTGTATATACCCCTTGTATATAGCCTTGTTATTGGCCTTTTATTTTTGTAACTTTAGTTTATTTATAATATTTTCTTAAATCTTGTTTTTCTTCAAACTGCATTGTTGGTTGGTTAAGCACTTATAAGTAAGCATTTCATGATGTGAAATGTGACAGATACATTTCTATTTGATTTGATGTTCTGAGCGCTATGGAGCAGGTTTTCATCAAGGATCTCCCTTGACTCCGTTCATCTTTCCTTTGATCCTGACTAGTCTCACAGTCCCTGCCTCTGGAAAAACCTCCCCACAGCATGATGCTGCCACCACCATGCTTCACCTTAGGAATGGTGCCAGGTTTCCTCCAAACGTGACGCTTGGCTTTCAGGCCAAAGAGTTGAATCTTGGTTTCATCAGACTAGAGAATTTTGTTTCTCATAGTCTGAGAGGCCTTTAGGTGCCATTTGACAATCTCCAAGCGGGCTGTCATGTGCCTTTCACTGTGCTTCCGTCTTTACCATAAATGCCTGATTGGTGGAGTGCTTCAGAGATGGTTGTCTTTCTGTAATGTTCTCCCATCTCCACAGAGGATCTCTGGAGCTCTGTCAGAGTGACCATTGGGTTCTTGTTCATCTCCCTGACCAAGGCCATTCTCCCCCGATTGCTCAGTTTTGTGGCCAGCTGTAGGTTGTGTGGTCAGCTGTAGGAAGAGTCTTGGTGGTTCAAAACTTATTCCATTTAAGAATGATGGAGGCCACTGTGTTCTTGGGGACCTTCAATGCTGCAGACATTTTTTGGTACCCTTCCCCAGATCTGTGCCTCGACACAATCCTGTCTACGCACAATTCCTATAAACCCCATGGCTTGGATTTTGCTCTGATATGCATTGTCAGCTTTAGGACCTTTTATAGACAGATGTGTGCCTTTCCAAATCATGTCCAATCAATTGAATTTATCACAGGTGGACTCCAATCAGGTTGGTCAAGGATGATCGATGGGAAAAGGATGCACTTGAACTCAATTTTGAGTCTCATAGCAAAGGGTCTGAATGCTTAAGTAAATAAGGTGTTTCTGTTTTTTATTTCTAATATATTTGGAAAAACATCTAAAAACCTGTTTTCGCTTTGTCATTATTGGGTATTGTGTGTAGATTGAGGAAAATCTTTGATTGAATCAATTGTAGAATAAGGCCGTAACATAATTAGGATAAAGGGAAGTGGTCTGAAAACTTTCTGAATGCACTGTATATATTTATTTCGGTAAATGTTTGCTTTGCATTGTTTTCTTTGGCAACAGTGGTATAAGCAGGATGAACAGCTTAAACAAATGCAACGGAATAAACGTTGGTGTTATTCTGGCTGCAGACTATGTAGCCATTGCTAGTTGGTTAGCTAGCAGCAAGCAAGGGATAAGAACGTTGCCACTGGGCATGGCAACGGAACATAAAGAACGAACGACTAGTTTGCATCCATAAATATCAAATCTCTGTGTTTCCTTTTTAATAATTATAAAAAATGAGTCAAATTTCTGACAGATTGGTAATATGACAATCATGCCAATGACTGACTAGTGCTCTGTCTTTATTTCCCTTTTCTAGGAACAGTACAAGTTCTGCTATGAAGTTGCTCTGGAGGCCCTTAGCTCATTCTGAGAGAGCAATGCTGCCTCTCGTGTCTGTGGGACACAGTGCTGACACTGCAGACACCAACCCATATGAGGCAGTGGATGTGTGTGTGACCACACACATGTGAAACTCTATAATGAAGAAAAAAACACCCTGGGGTTATGTGTGCGCTTTTGCAAGACTGGGACCCCTTTCGCTTGTATAAAGAAAAAATGGAATGAAAACCTTTAAACACAGCTTTCCTTCTCTTTCTTCAATGTCCATCTTGGACTGTGATGTGATCTTGTACAGTAATTTCCTTTTTAGATATATGCCTTGAATTTTATTCCCTCAGTGTAAAAATATAAACCAAGAAAATAAACTGACATGGCTTCAGCTGATGGGGATAAAAAAACACACACACACAAAAACAACACACTCATATTAACAAACAGAACCAATACAGACGAAGACAAATGCAAGATGTGAAGATTTGAACTCTACCTGGCTTTGCACCTCTTTTTAAAGAATATTAATAACGACTGTATTATATATTTCCCCCCTGTTTTAACAGACACAAAATGGCAGATATTTTTTGTAATTCTTTGGATTTTGTGGTTCCTGCAACTCCTTTACATCCATGTGCACACGCTGGTTTTCTCACATTCGCAAAGTGACATTTTTCTTTTGGTATTGTGGCATGTTCTCATCTTCTTGTCCCATGGCTCTTGTGCTGTGCAGACAATCATGAATTATTCTGGGCCCGGTTTTCAAAAGCATCTTAAGGCTAAGATGTGTTTGGGAATCCGGGCCCTGGTTTGCTGCATTGAAAATGAGAGAAGAGTCAGTCAACACTTGAGCATTCTATGCTGGCTCTACACAGTATTCATCAAAATTTATTTTACATTCATGTGTTTTGGCATTTCCACTGTATTTTGCACTGCTTTACCTTCAATCCCATTTTAAAATGGTGTCATGTAGGGGAGACTAGGGGCAATCGTAACAGGGAGCAATTGTAACACGTTGCATTTCTCCAAACAGAAACAAGCTGGAGTGATGAAACATACACAGTACATTTAGGTTATGTCTGTTTGAAAAGTTACAGCCAGATATCTCACTATATTCACTTTTAATGGGCAAATGTTTGTTTTTCAGGGATGAAAAATTTGTTTTTTCCACCGGTTGAATTTTTATTATACTGCATTAGCATTAGTGTCCAATAATTCAAACTACCATAATTTTCATCACTATATGTGGACTAAACATTGACATGAATGACATGTCACTATTGTTGTCTCTTCCTAGGCACATGACGTTTTGTCATGGCTGCTGGGTTTGGGGCAATTGCCAATTGTAATTCAGTGTTAAAATGACCCTGAGCCAAGCAGCCAAATTATGAAAACGAGTGATTTTAACTTTAAGATTGTATGAATTATACATGAATTATACAAATAACTTTAAATAGCTGTGGTGTCCTGCAGAGTGCCACAGAAATTATAAGCAGATATAATCTGGAAAACATCATATTGTTCAGATATTTTGAGGAAACAAATGGCCATGCACAAACGGGTGTTACTGTAATTATTGTTTACATACAAAACAATATTCATATTTATTGAAAAATCATTATTTACGTCTATGATAATATGATAATTCATAAACATGAATGTTTTTTAAGTTAAGTGAATTTATTTTGTTTATTTTTTAGGTGTTACATTTGACCCCATGTAATGTCCGGACCTTTTTGGATTACAATCAATGTTGTGATCTGACGGTCATTATGTACATGGTATGAATGATTAGGACACAGATGTAAGTTTCCTATATAAAAAAAAATGATATGCCTAGTTCGAGTGGTCTCTGAGCAAAAGAGTAAAATGCAAACATTTTTACAATTGCCCCAGTCTCCCCTAATTTGGTCGATAGTGCCATACTCACGTCTTTAAACATATACAATTTTAACGGAATTGTGTAGAAACATATCAGCCTAGGGATAGAGTGGGATAACATTCTATTAATGTGCACTTCAAACTTGTCACGCACTGTAGCAGCCCCCGCCCTACTGTTTCCCAGTCTCAGGATTTGGATAAGGAGACTTTGTTTTTCATCCCTGTCCATTCTGCGCTCATATTCTACTTTATAAGAGCAGTTTGGCTTATTGTGAGGCTGTCCTAATATGGACCCCGTAACCGTGTCCTGCCATTACTCTCCGCCCATGCATCTCATGCATACTGTTTGGAGAACTTCGGATTGTCTTCATCCTCACTAGACATGGAAACAGAATCCATCTGAGATTGTGAATCCAACTCTTGACTGAGGGCGGGATTCAAGTAGAGAGCTCCAGTCGACAATGCTGCTTTTGAAGGCAGCGTTTGCAGCATTTGCAGAAATCGTATTCAAGGCAAATGCTGCAGATGGCTCAATTGGAAACTACCTTTAAATGTCAAGCTTGCTATAGAGAGTTTTGGATTGAATCCCGGCCTGGGATTTTTGCACAGGTTTTATGCCCATTGAACAGTTTTAGTACAGTATTGTACAGGGCTTTGTCAGAAGAATGTTTTGCTGAACATGGACAGTCACTTACAGTATGAGGTGTAGAAGAAGTATTGTGTCAACACACAGCATAGTTGTGTTATTAACATGCAGCCATTTGGTGACGGGAACACAGAGAAACAGTATTGGAATTTTAATGAATAGAGGTCAATGTCAATGTTGTTTGTTTTGCTTTTCATATTTCCACTGTCTATATTATATTTCGTTTTCCTCATTTTTTTCTCTTGAATTTGTTTAAAAAAATCTTGTCTAGCAAAGTGATATTTAGATCTGGTGATGAAATTGCCATGGTTGTTTTGTTGTTTAAAAATGTGGTTACATCAAATAAAGGGACCAAAATGTTGAACAAATTATTTTAATATTATTTTTTCAACACATTTTATCAACCAATTTACAACTATGGATTTTATCTACAGTAAATATCAAGCCTACATTACAGTAGGATTGTGAAGCTGAAAGGTCAATCTCAGGAATGATCAAACAAAATACTGATGAATCAAGATCCGAACCTCCTCCCATTTGAACTATTTATTCCCAGACTCCACATTCATATGTATGAGCACATTTGCATATGCATCAATGACAGAGATGCACCTTGGCATTATCCTTATCAATCACGGCTAACTGAGTCCTAAGAGAGCCTCTCTGCTTGTCATTTTAGCTCCCGTCATATGTGTGTGGACAGAGTGTTTGTTACACAGTAGTCATACACATGCAAATGAACTAATGAATTCTAGTCCCATCCATTTCACGTTATAAATGTTGCGTACGCACAAAATATGCCACAACATGCGTGCGCCAGTTTTCAGCAAATGTTGACATTTAGAAAATATGAACTTGACGTGAGAATGTGCTTATCCTCCCGCAAACTTTAGACCACACGTGCGCACAGTTTTTAGTGGTTGAAGTCTTGCATTGCAAGAAGGTAAAAGTAGTCTAGAAAGTAGCCTTGTGCAAATGGGGAATATATGATGACACTCTTATTTATAACAAAATAACAGGTAGGCCTAGCTAAATATCAAGATATAACAATATGCAATAATTTGCATTCAGTGAGAAGAGCAAAAATCTATATATATTTTATTCTATAATAACTAGAAATCGGCAAATATTTCCCTCTAAGCTTTTTTTATTTCCATGATCATTAAAGACTCGCGAAATAGCCTATAGGCCTACAGCATTTAGGATAGGCTACCATTCATCCAATCTGTCATTTAATTGGACTCTACAAGGTGTCAAAAGCATTCCACAGGGATGCTGCCCCATGTTGATCCCAATGCTTCCCACAGTTGTGTCAAGTTGGCTGGACGTCCTTCGGTTGGTTGACCATTCTTGATACAGTGCCTTGCAAAGGTATTCACCCCCCTTGCTGTTACTCCTATTTTGTTGCAGTACAACCTGTAATGTAAATAGATTTTTATTTGGATTTCATGCAATGGACATACACAAAATAGTCCAAATTGGTGAAGTGAAATTAAAAAAGTAAGTTGTTTCAAAAAATTCTAAAAAATATAAAACGGAAAAGTGGTGCGTGCATATGTATTCAACCCATTTGCTATGAAGAGCCTAAATAAGATCTGGTGCAACCAATTACCTTCAGAAGTCACATAATTACTTAAATAAAGTCCACCTGTGTGCAATCTAAGTGTCACATAATCTGTCACATGATCTCAGTATATATGGGGCGGCAGGTAGCCTAGTGGTTAGAGCGTTGAACTGGTAACCGAAAGGTTACAAGATCGAATCAACGATGTGGCAAGGTAAACATTCTGTCATTCTGCCCCTGAGCAAGGCAGTTAACCCACCAGTTCAAGGCCATCATTGAAAATAAGAATTTGCTCTTAACTGACATGCCTAGTTAAATAAAGGTAAAATTAAAAAAATATACACATGTTCTGAAAGACCCTAGAGTCTGCAACGCCACTAAGCAAGGGGCACTACCAAGCAAGCAGCAAGACCAAGGAGCTCTCCAAACAGGTCAGGTACAAAGTTGTGGAAAAGTACAGATTAGGGATGGGTTATAAAAAAAAATATCAGAAACTTTGAACATCCCACAGAGCACCATTAAGTCCATTATTAAAAAATGGAAAGAATATGGCACCTCAACAAACCTTCCAAGAGAGGGCCGCCCACCAAACTCACGGACCAGGCAAGGAGGGAATTAATCAGAGAGGCAACAAAGAGACCAAAGACAACCATGAACCAAGAAGCTGCAAAGCTCCACAGCAGAGATTGGAGTATCTGTCCACAGGACCACTTCAAGCCGTACACTCCACAGAGCTGGGCTTTACAGAAGAGTGGCGATAAAGAAATAAGCAAATATTTTTGGTGTTTGCCAAAAGGCATGTGGGAGACTCCCCAAACATATGGAAGAAGGTACCTTGGTCAGATGAGACTAAAATTGAGGTTTTTGGCCATCAAGGACAAAGCTATGTCTGGCGCAAACCCAACACCTCTTATCACCCCGAGAACACCATCCCCACAGTGAAGCACGGTGGTGGCAGCATCATGTTGTGGGGATGTTTTTCATTGGCAGGGACTGGGAAACTGGTCAGAATTGAAGGAATGATGGATGGTGCTAAATACAGGGATATTCTTGAGGGAAACCTGTTTCAGTCTTCCAAAGATTTGAGACTGGGACGGAGGTTCACCTTCCAGCAGGACAATGACCCTAAGCATACTGCTAAAGCAACACTCAAGTGGTTTAAGGGGAAACATTTAACCTGTTAGATCTCTAGGGGCGCTATTTCATTTTTGGATAAAAAACGTTCCCGTTTTAAGCGCGATATTTTGTCACGAAAAACACTCTGAAGTTTCAGAATCTGCAAAGATTTTGTCTGTAAGTGCCCCAGAACTCATTCTACAGGCGAAACCAAGATGATGCATCAACCAGGAATTAGCAGAATTTCTGAAGCTCTGTTTTCCATTGTCTCCTTATATGGCTGTGATTGCGCAAGGAATGAGCCTACACTTTCTGTCGTTCGCCCAAGGTCTTAGCAGCATTGTGACGTATTTGTAGGCATATCATTGGAAGATTGACCATAAGAGACTACATTTTCCAAGTGTCCGCCTGGTGTCCTGCGTGGAATTCGGTGCGCAATTGCCAGCTGCTTGTACTTTACCATTTGATTCAGGGGAGAAACCATGTGTCCAAGAACGATGTATCAATGAAGAGATATGTGAAAAACACCTTGATGATTGATTCTAAACAACGTTTGCCATGTTTTCAGTCGATATTATGGAGTTAATTTGGATTAACGTTTTGAGGACTGAATTTTCGTTTTTTTTTTGGTAGCCAAATGTGATGTATAAAACGGAGCTATTTCTAATACACAAAGAATCTTTTTGGAAAAACTGAGCATCTGCTATCTAACTGAGAGTCTCCTCATTGAAAACATCAGAAGTTCTTCAAAGGTAAATTATTTTATTTGAAGGCTTTTATGTTTTTGTTGAAATGTTGCGTGCTGGATGCTAACGCTAATGCTAACGCTAAATGCTTTGCTGGCTAGCTACTTTTACACAAATTATTGTTTTCCTATGGTTGAGAAGCATATTTTGAAAATCTGAGATGACAGTGTTGTTTACAAAAGGCTAAGCTTGCGAGATGGCATATTTATTTCATTTCATTTGCGATTTTCATGAATAGTTAACGTTGCGTTATGGTAATGAGCTTGAGGCTGTAGTCACGATACCGGATCCGGGTTTGGGAGATCAGAGAGGTTTTAAATGTCTTGGAATGGCCGAGTCAAAGCCCAGACCTCAATCCAATTGAGAATCTGTGGTATAACTTAAAGATTGCTGTACACAAAGGAACTCATCCAACTTGAAGGAGCTGGAGCAGTTTTGCCTTGAAGAATGGGCAAAAATACCTGTGGCTAGATGTTCCAAGCTGATAGAGACATACCCCAAGAGACTTGCAGCTGTAATTGCTGCAAAAGGAGGGGGGGGGGTTGAATAGTAGTGCATGCTCAACTTTTCTTTTTTTTTTGTCTTATTTGTTTCACATCTGCAAAGTGGTAGGCATGTTGTGTTATTCAAATTATATAAACCCCCCCCCAAAATCTATTTTAATTACAGGTTGTGGGATAACAAGATAGGAAAAATGCCAAGGCAGGTGAATACTTTCCCAAGCCGCTGTACACATGGAAAACTGCTGAGCGTGAAAAACTCAGCAGCGTTGCAGTTCTTGAAACAAACCGATGCGCCTGGCATCTATTACCGTACCTCGTCTAAAGGCACTTAAATCTTTCACCCTCTGAATGGCACACAATCCATGTCTAAATTGTCTCAAGACTTAAAAATCCTTCTTTAACCTGTCTCCTCCCCTTCATCTACACTGATTACATTAATAAGGGATCATAGCTTTCATCTGGATTAACCTGATCAGTCATGTCATGGAAAGAGTAGGTGTTTTCATGTTTTATATACTCAGTGTATATCATAACCATTGCAGAATATATTCCTCACCATTTCTGGCCATGGAGAGTGGAGATTCCCGAAGTAGCCATAGAACAAATTACCGTGCACACCTCTCATTTAATTGGGCCTAGTATATAGGCTATTTTAATTTCAAGTTGTTTCAAAAAATTCTAAAAAATATAAAACGGAAAAGTGGTGCGTGCATATGTATTCAACCCATTTGCTATGAAGAGCCTAAATAAGATCTGGTGCAACCAATTACCTTCAGAAGTCACATAATTACTTAAATAAAGTCCACCTGTGTGCAATCTAAGTGTCACATAATCTGTCACATGATCTCAGTATATATGGGGCGGCAGGTAGCCTAGTGGTTAGAGCGTTGAACTGGTAACCGAAAGGTTACAAGATCGAATCAACGATGTGGCAAGGTAAACATTCTGTCATTCTGCCCCTGAGCAAGGCAGTTAACCCCCCAGTTCAAGGCCATCATTGAAAATAAGAATTTGCTCTTAACTGACATGCCTAGTTAAATAAAGGTAAAATTAAAAAAATATACACATGTTCTGAAAGACCCTAGAGTCTGCAACGCCACTAAGCAAGGGGCACTACCAAGCAAGCAGCAAGACCAAGGAGCTCTCCAAACAGGTCAGGTACAAAGTTGTGGAAAAGTACAGATTAGGGATGGGTTATAAAAAAAAATATCAGAAACTTTGAACATCCCACAGAGCACCATTAAGTCCATTATTAAAAAATGGAAAGAATATGGCACCTCAACAAACCTTCCAAGAGAGGGCCGCCCACCAAACTCACGGACCAGGCAAGGAGGGAATTAATCAGAGAGGCAACAAAGAGACCAAAGACAACCATGAACCAAGAAGCTGCAAAGCTCCACAGCAGAGATTGGAGTATCTGTCCACAGGACCACTTCAAGCCGTACACTCCACAGAGCTGGGCTTTACAGAAGAGTGGCGATAAAGAAATAAGCAAATATTTTTGGTGTTTGCCAAAAGGCATGTGGGAGACTCCCCAAACATATGGAAGAAGGTACCTTGGTCAGATGAGACTAAAATTGAGGTTTTTGGCCATCAAGGACAAAGCTATGTCTGGCGCAAACCCAACACCTCTTATCACCCCGAGAACACCATCCCCACAGTGAAGCACGGTGGTGGCAGCATCATGTTGTGGGGATGTTTTTCATTGGCAGGGACTGGGAAACTGGTCAGAATTGAAGGAATGATGGATGGTGCTAAATACAGGGATATTCTTGAGGGAAACCTGTTTCAGTCTTCCAAAGATTTGAGACTGGGACGGAGGTTCACCTTCCAGCAGGACAATGACCCTAAGCATACTGCTAAAGCAACACTCAAGTGGTTTAAGGGGAAACATTTAACCTGTTAGATCTCTAGGGGCGCTATTTCATTTTTGGATAAGCCACAGGTATTTTAATTTCAAGTTTTTGCTCGATGCAGATGACAGGGTGTGTGGTTTATAACATACAGTAGAACAGACAGTTCATGTTTTGCATTTAAGTGTATAGGCAACCACTATAAATAGGGCTACTGTAGTTCAAAAAAATCTAATTTGACAATATTTCAGTATTCAGTGCAGCATATTTAGTTTTTCAAAAAAGTAAATGGAAAATATTATGGCATTCAAGCGATCTGTTTACAGGTCCACACCTTTTTTTTCAGATACAGCAAATGTCATTGCAAAATAAAACATTTTCAGGCAGAGTTATCATGCTCGTTCACACGCACACTGTTTTACGACAGGACGACAGGTCTGATTAATAACGGGCGTGCGCCAAGTTTTACAAATCTCTATATTTTGGTGTGTGTGAAGTCTTTCCAGAAATGAGACTAAAGCCCAAACTAGATGGGATGGTGCATTGCTGCAGAATGCTGTGGTAGCCAGGCTGGTTAAGTGTCCCTTGAATTCTAAATAAATCACAGACAGTGTCACCAGCAAAGCACCTCCTCCTCCATGCTTTACGGTGGGAAATACACATGCGGAGATCATCCGTTCACCCACACCGTGTCGCACAAAGACATGGCGGTTGGAACCAAAAATCTCCAATTTGGACTCCAGACCAAAGGACAAATTTCCACTGGTCTAATATCCATTGCTCATGTTTATTGGACCAAGCAATTATCTTTTTCTTATTGGTGTCCTTTAGTAGTGGTTTCTTTGCAGCAATTCTACCATGAAGGCCTGATTCACCCAGTCTCCTCTGAACGGTTGAGGTTGAGATGTCTGTTACTTGAACTCTGAAGCATTTATTTGGGCTGCAACTTCTGAGGCTGGTAACCCTAATGAACTTGTCCTCTGCAGCAGAGGTAACTCTGAGTCTTCCGTACCTGTGGCAGTCCTCATGAGAGCTAGTTTCATCATAGCGCTTGTTGGTTTTTCCAACTGCACTTGAAGAAACTTTCAAAGTTCTTGAAGCTTTCCGTATTGACTGACCTTCATGTCTTCATGTATACCACCCCTTACTTTGTCACAACACTACTGATTGGCTGAAACTCATTAAGAAGGAAAGAAATTCCACAAATTAACTTTTAAGATGGCACACCTGTTTATTGAAATGCATTCCAGGTGTTGCTGGTTGAGAGAATGCCAAGAGTGTGCAAAGCTGTCATCAAGGCAAAGGGTGGCTACATTGAAGAATCTCAAATCTCAACTGTGTTTAGGTTTGTTTAACACTTTTTTGGTTACTACATGATTCCATATGTGTTATTTCATAGATTTGATGTCTTCACTATTATTCTACAATGTTGAAAATAGTAAAAATAAAGAAAAACCCTTGAATTAGTAGGTGTTCTAAAACTTTTGACCGGTGGTATACACTCATTCAGCATCATTCACACCCTCTTAAGCTTTAGACCCACCCATCTCTTTAAGGATTCACATGAGGCCATGTACTAAACAACCAAAGATTTGAAGACTAAAGGCGGGTTAATACCACGGGTGTGTTGTACATTCAATATTCAGTGGCAGAGTGCGCTCTGGGCATTCAGAAACTCAGAGCGTTGTCAGATTGTCTGTTCCTTAATTCAGAGTGTTTTGCTCTCAGAGCATTCAGAGCGCACAGTTGATCTGAGCATTCTGACCTAACAACAGCAGTCAAGCACCCAAGGTAACTGGTTCACTTGCTAGCTACTTCCAGACACAAATGAGAGAACAGCTCACTCTGATCATTTTACTCCCCCTAGCAGAGCTGGTTAGGCTATTTTTATGTTATCCAGAGTGTTGGTCACTGTAACTGTGCTGCTGGTAACAATTTAATGACACTTTTTTGCCAATGTTTACTGACACCGGCCATATTCAACGGGGGTTGAGGGTTCGTAAATTCGTTGCTCTGAAATCGGAGTAGATAGCCAGAGTGATTTTACCAGCTACGTCTATTGACAGTTGTCGCAGTGACATCATGAACATTCTATTGAAATGGTTACTTGCATAGTGGAGTCTTTTTTTTAGACATGTAGCTAGCTAGCTACCTAAACAATGAACCATAATCCCAACTCATAACGTTACTACCCTGCATGAATCTGCAGGTAACTAACCAACCAGGTTCAATGTTAGCTAGCTAACATTAGGCTATAACTAGCAATGCAAATGGCTCTGAGATACGAATAATATTACTACACGTAAGGTTAGCTAGCGAGCCAGCCAGCTAATGTTAGCTAGTTAATAGTACGCTTAAACTTGAAATTAAAATGACTTTCTGATAAAATAGAAATGTGTAATATCTGAAAATGTTGCTAGCTAGACTATCTTACCCGCCGTATACATGGATAGATGCTTCTCCCTCTCTGTCACTGATGCCATGGTTGCCCTTGTCTCCGGATTACATCTTCAAGCTGAGTGTTTTATACAACAGCCTTCTGTGTTCTGTTTTCTTTTCTCAATTTTCAATCAAACACCAGACTTCAGACACCAGATCTCTTTAGCTATCATACTCTAATTCCACTGATTTCAAAACTTGATCCTCCAGAATTTGGAGAGCAACACTTTGGCAGTTCTAGTATGTGATGTCTCTGTTAAAAGCCACTTTAGAAGGTTATTGCCTATACATACTAACCACCTCATGTTATAGACAGAAGCGTGCTACATAGCAGACCAATCCAAACTCATCTCTGGGCATGTCCAGTCCAACCAGTATCTCAGCCAATCTGTCTTTTCCGTGGCTAAACCAACTAGGTTCGTAATTGAAAAATGATATTCATATTTACAGGTGGCATGAAAGTGGGTTATTAAGGCACCTGAAAGTTTACATGTTCCAAAAGGCATTTCTGCCCCCCAGAAATGTAAGTTTACGTTCAAATGCCTCTCATGTGAAGTAGAGACACACCTATTTTCCTGAAACGAGTCACATATGTGAGTGGCTGATCTTGTGTGAAAACCATTCCTTTCCTTATTATCACTACAGTGTTAGAAGTTCTAAACGGCGATAGAAAGTGTAGGCTAAGACATGTTTTTATGTTAATTTGGATGAAGGGATTTATAGCTTATCAGTCTAATTGAGATGTAGAGAAAAGAATATCACGCAGTGTTTGAACTTCTAACGGGGCTGCATGAACTTCTGCATGGGATTTGTTGAGTTATAAAGTTGGGAGGATTCGTTTGCCTCCGATGGCAGTGTCCGAGATAAGCTGACACAAGTAGCCGCTTGTGGATTTGACAGCTAGCACGCATCTGAAAGAATCTAACCCTAAGGCCTAATTTCAATTAGTTTCAGCACTAACCTGCAATTGCCGACAACTTCATTGTTTTTGTTTAGCCTATGTCAGAGGTGTAGCTGTGTTGGAGCTGTCAAATCGGTGAGCGACTGTTCTTGTCGTCATTGTCACGCATTAGACCTTCAAAGTAGACCTTCAATCAGTTCAACGCAGGCTAATTGAGTGACTGTCAGTGACTGACATAAAAAGAGGAAATCTGCTGATACACTACCAAATTTAGAAGTTGCACCTTGTGTATTCAATTATTGTAACTCTCAACAGTAAGTTGAGAGCCCCTACTGGCCGGCACTGGGAAGAACATTACATTATGATCTTGCAGTGGGTGCTTGATACCAGGTAGGGGAACATGTGAGCATTGTAAACAACTCTACCGCTCCAATTTTACCCTCAAATGTCTACCTAACTAGAGTATTCAATTGAATGATACAACATCCTCTGGATGTCTCACTGTAACTATCTGGCACTTGGAGTGAAAGGACATGCTTGCTAAATTGTCACAATAAAGCTAATGATCGCTCCAAGTGACTCCATTTTGGAGACTTGCGTAATTCTTTACTCTTTGTGTTTCATCAAATGATTACAGAAGTTGAATATGAGAGAGGAAAAGGGGAGTTTGTTGTTGAATAAATTGCTTGCCCCCTGTCAGTGAGCCCTTGATAAACCAATGCTGAGTCTGTGTCCCTAATGGCACACTATCAGCCTTGGTCAAAAGTAGTGCACTATATAAGGAATAGGCTGTCATTTGGAATGCAGCCTGAATTATGACAGGTTGGCTGAAAGGAGCTTCATGGGAGATAATTAATTCCTGCTGAAATCAAGGGCTTGACTCCATTAGAATTTAAAACAGTGCTGTCCCATTAATAATCCACCATCTCAAACCTGCGGTTTTATGTGAAGTGGAGAGAGCAGTATAATTCCACGAAGAGTGGTTCAAAAGGAAGTTCACGCTCATTTGACAAGTCTGATCATTGCCCTAACGCTTCCTGGTTTGCACCAATTGGAGAAGTGAATGCACACCCATAATTACTTGTATGTCATTTACAGTGCCTTCAGAAAGTATTCATACCGCTGGACTTTTCCCACATTTTGTTGTTACAGGTGGAATTTTAAATGGTTTAAATTGAGATTTTGTGTCACTGGCCTACACAATACCCCATAATGTCAAAGTGGAATTATGTTTTTAGACATTTTTACAAATTATTTCAAAATGAAAAGCTGAAATCTCTTGAGTCAATATGTCACGCCCTGGCCATGAGAGGCATTTTTTCTCTATTTTGGTTAGGCCAGGGTGTGACTAGGGTGGGCATTCTAGTTTCTTTATTTCTATGGTTTTTTATTTCTTTGTGTTTGGCCGGGTGTGGTTCTCAATCAGAGGCAGCTGTCTATCGTTGTCTCTGATTGAAAATCATATTTAGGTAGCCTTTTTTCCCACCTGGGTTTGTGGGTAGTTGTTTTCTGTTTTGTGTCTGCACCAGACAGAACTGTTTTGTTTTGTTCCACTTTGTTATTTTGTCTCAGTGTTCAGTTTGAATAAATGATCCTGAACACGTACGACGCTGCGCTTTGGTCCTCTTCTTCAGATGAGCATTACACAATAAGTATTTAAAACAGCTACAGAGTTTAATATCTGTGATAGGAGAAAACTGAGGATAGATCTAAAACATTGTAGTAACTTCACAATACAAACCTAAATGACAGAGTGAAAATAAGGAAGCCTGTACATTTTCTTTCTCACCCATCTACACAGAATACCCCATAATGACAAAGTGAAAACATGTTTTTAGAAATGTTTGCAAATTTATTGAAAATTAAATGCAGAAATATCTCATTTACATAAGTATTCACACCCCTGAGTCAATACATGCATTTAATTTTCAATAAATTTGCAAAGATTTCTAAAAACATGTTTTCACTTTGTCATGATCAATTTCTAAATCAATGTAATCAATTTTGAACTCAGGCTGTAACACAACAAAATGTGGAATAAGTCAAGGGGTGTGAATACTTTCTATCCGGTCGAAACCTTGATGTGTAACTGGACTATGCCTTAAACATACAGTGCCTTGCGAAAGTATTCGGCCCCCTTGAACTTTGCGACCTTTTGCCACATTTCAGGCTTCAAACAAAAATATATAAAACTGTATTTTTTTGTGAAGAATCAACAACAAGTGGGACACAATCATGAAGCGGAACGACATTTATTGGATATTTCAAACTTTTTTAACAAATCAAAAACTGAAAAATTGGGCGTGCAAAATTATTCAGCCCCTTTACTTTCAGTGCAGCAAACTCTCTCCAGAAGTTCAGTGAGGATCTCTGAATGATCCAATGTTGACCTAAATGACTAATGATGATAAATACAATCCACCTGTGTGTAATCAAGTCTCCGTATAAATGCACCTGCACTGTGATAGTCTCAGAGGTCCGTCAAAAGCGCAGAGAGCATCATGAAGAAGAAGGAACGCACCAGGCAGGTCCGAGATACTGTAGTGAAGAAGTTTAAAGCCGGATTTGGATACAAAAAGATTTCCCAAGCTTTAAACATCCCAAAGAACCCTGTGTAAGCGATAATATTGAAATGGAAGGAGTATCAGACAAATCTACCAAGACCTGGCCGTCCCTCTAAACTTTCAGCTCATACAAGGAGAAGACTGATCAGAGATGCAGCCAAGAGGCCCATGATCACTCTGGATGAACTGCAGAGATCTACAGCTGAGGTGGGAGACTCTGTCCATAGGACAACAATCAGTCGAATATTGCACAAATCTGGCCTTTATGGAAGAGTGGCAAGAAGAAAGCCATTTCTTAAAGATATCCATAAAAAGTGTTGTTTAAAGTTTGCCACAAGCCACCTGGGAGACATACCAAACATGTGGAAGAAGGTGCTCTGGTCAGATGAAACCAAAATTGAACTTTTTGGCAACAATGCAAGACGTTATGTTTGGCGTAAAAGCAACACAGCTGAACACACCATCCCCACTGTCAAACATGGTGGTGGCAGCATCATGGTTTGGGCCTGCTTTTCTTCAGCAGGGACAGGGAAGATGGTTAAAATTGATGGGAAGATGGATGGAGCCAAATACAGGACCATTCTGGAAGAAAACCTGATGGAGTCTGCAAAAGACCTGAGACTGGGACGGAGATTTGTCTTCCAACAAGACAATGATCCAAAACATAAAGCAAAATCTACAATGGAATGGTTCAAAAATAAACATATCCAGGTGTTAGAATGGCCAAGTCAAAGTCCAGACCTGAATCCAATCAAGAATCTGTGGAAAGAACTGAAAACTGCTGTTCACAAATGCTCTCCATCCAACCTCACTGAGCTCGAGCTGTTTTGCAAGGAGGAATGGGAAAGAATTTCAGTCTCTCGATGTGCAAAACTGATAGAGACATACCCCAAGCGACTTACAGCTGTAATCGCAGCAAAAGGTGGCGCTACAAAGTATTAACTTAAGGGGGCTGAATAATTTTGCACGCCCAATTTTTCAGTTTTTGATTTGTTAAAAAAGTTTGAAATATCCAATAAATGTCGTTCCACTTCATGATTGTGTCCCACTTGTTGTTGATTCTTCACAAAAAAATACAGTTTTATATATTTATGTTTGAAGCCTGAAATGTGGCAAAAGGTCGCAAAGTTCAAGGGGGCCGAATACTTTCGCAAGGCACTGTATTGTAGCTTTATCTTTTGTCTTTTGTTTGTGGCCCATGGTATATCCAAACTTATGTTAGACTTGACCATTTTCACAAGGCAACCATAGGATAACATTTCTAAGAAGTTGTAAGAACTCTCCAGTTGTACCTTGAATCTAATGAGGGAGGGGTAATAAATAAGCATAGCCTACCCATTGTATATTCTCTTCTCAGTCTCAAGAGCTAATGAACCGCCTGAGGTTTTTGTTAATTTCTCATGCGTACATTTTTACCAACCTGTGATCACTAAAAGTGTGAATTGTGAAGTTTAAAATATTTTTTGGGGGTTAAAAAGCTTACTGCTAGCTAGCCAGGTTCAATTTCATTACTCAGTCTCTCAATGGCAAAAGTTATTTTGTTTCAATCTGGTCTGTCTTACAAACTATAGAGAATGGACGCTTAAAGCTTTTCAGCTGCCTAGCTATTATTTATTATACATACAGTGCCTTCAGAAAGTATTCACCCCCCTTTACTTTTTCCAAATTTTGTTGTGTTACAAGGTGGGATTAAAATGTATTTATTTGCCATTTTTTTGTCAACGATCTACAAAAAATACTCTGTAATGTTAAATTGTAAGAATTATTATTATTATTTTTTATAAATGGAAAATAAAAATAACATATTTTCATTTGATAAGTGTTCAACACATTATTCAATAGCAAAACACCAGTCTCAACGTCAACAGTGAAGAAGCAACTCGGGGATGCTGGCCTTCTAGGCCGAGTTTCTCTGTCCAGTGTCTGTGTTCTTTTGACCATCTTAAACTTTTATTTTTATTGGCCAGTCTGAGATATGGCTTTTTCTATGCAATTCTGCCTAGAAGGCCAGCATCCCAGGATTGCCTCTTAAATGTTGACATTGAGACTGGTGTTTTGCGGGTACTATTTAATGAAGCTGCCAGTTGAGGACTTGTGAGGGGTATGTTTCTCAAACTAGACACTCTAATGTACTTGTCCTCTTGCTCAGTTGTGCACCGGGGCCTCCCACTCCTCTTTCTGTTCTGGTCAGAGCCAGTTTCCGCTGATCTGTGAAGGGAGTAGTACACAGCGTTGTGCGAGATCTTCAGTTTCTTGGCAATTTCTAACATGGAATAGCCTTCATTTCTTAGAGCAAGAATAGACTGACGAGTTTCATTTGAAAATTCTTTGTTTCTGGCCATTTTGAGCCTGTAATCGAACCCATAAATGCTGATGCTCCAGATGCTCAACTAGTCTAAAGAAGGCCTGTTTTATTGCTTCTTTAATTAGAACAACAATTTTCAGCTGTGCTAACATAATTAAAAAGGGGTTTTCAAATGATCAATTAGCCTTTTAAAATGGTAAACTTGGATTAGCTAACACAACTTGCCATTGGAACACAGGAGTGATGGTTGCTGATAATGGGCCTCTGTACATCTATGTAGATATTCCATAAAAAATCAGCCGTTTCCAGGTACAATAGTCATTTACAACATTAACAATGTCTACACTGTATTTCTGATCAATTTGCTGTTATTTTAATGGACAAAAAAATGTGTTTTTCTTTCAAAATCAAGGACATTTCTAAGTGATCCCACGTTTTTGAATGATAGTGTATATATTTTTATTCCTAATAAATTTACTTCACGAAGATTTGTGTGTGATAGGTAGTTGTTGTGGAATTGTTAGATTACTTGTTAGATATTGCTGCACTATCGGAACTAGAAGCACAATCATTTCACTACACTCGCAATAACATCCCCTAACCATGTGTATGTGACCAATAACATTTGATTTGATTTGATTAGTAAATCTATAAGAGCTTTGCAAACCTGGATTGTACAGTATTTGCCCATTATTCTTATTAAAATTCTTCAAGGTCTGTCAAGTAGCTTTTTGATCATTGTTATACAGCAATTTCCAAGTCTTTCCATAGATTTTCAAGATGATTTACTGGTAACTCTGAAAAAACAAGCTCAGAATGGGAAAAATAGCTTTGAACAGTCATCCAACTCTGAATTGTGTTTGACCAGATACAATGCTGTTATACAGTAAACAAATTAGCAAAAGACTTTCAGCACGCTTGCAGGCAAGGCCACTCAACGCGTATGGTAATTACACAAATTAGCTGTTTTGTTAGACTTCAATGCAGGTTTAGACATTATCGATCATAGTCTGCTGCTAAAAAACGTATTTGTTATGGCTTTACATCCTCTGCTATATTGTTGATTGGGTGTTACCTGTCTAATAGAACAGAGGATGTTCTTTAATGGAAGCCTTTCCAACATAATTCAGGTATAGTCAGGCATACCCCTGGGAAGCTTTCTAGGCCCCTTACTTTTGCATATTTTGACTAATGACCAAGCACTGAGTAAAGTATGTGTCTATCTATGCTGATGGCTCAACATTATATATCTCAACTACCACAGTGTGGAATCACTGCAACACTTAATTAGCTGCAGTCAACTTTAGCATCGTTGGCAATTAATAAGCAGTCCTAAATATTTCTAAAATTAAAAGCATTGTATTTGGGACAAATCATTCACTAAACGCAGAACAGAGCACTTTGTTCAAAGTAGAGGAGAGATTGACTGCATCACTGTCACGTCCTGACCTTAGTTCCTTTTTTATGTCTCTATTTTGGTTTGGTCAGGGCGTGAGTTGGGGTGGGCATTCTATGTTTTTCATTCTATGTTTTGTTTTCTGTTTTTGTATTCTGTACCAGACAGAACTGTTTCGGTTTCGTTCATTCTCTTTTGTTGTTTTTCCATTCAGTGTTCAATTCATAATAAAAGATGAACACGTAACACGCTGCACCTTGGTCCTCCCCTTCTTCAACCCACGACAGCCGTTACAGATCTACCCACCACCAAAGGACCAAGCAGCATGTAATGGACTCCTGGACATGGGAGTAAATATTGGGCACAGCCGGGAGAGTATCGCCGTCCGAAAGAGGAGCTGGAGGCAGTTAGAGCGGAGCGGCGACACTAGGAGGAATTGGCTCGAGGTAACGTGCAAGAGAAGCAGTCCCAGAATTTTTGGGAGGGAGCACACGGGGAGATTGGCGAAGTCAAGTAGGAGACCTGAGCCAACTACCCGTGCTTACTGTGGCGAGAGAGTGACCGGGCAGGCACCGTGTTATGCAGTGAAGCTCACGGTGTCCCCAGTGTGCACGCATAGCCCGGTGCGCTACATTGCAGCTCCTCGAATCGGCCGAGCTAGAGTGGGCATCAAGCCAGGAGGGATGAAGCCAGCTCAGCGCATCTGGTCTCCAGTGCGTCTCCTCGGCCCGGGTTATACGGCACCAGCCCTAAGGAAGGTGTCCCTGGTTCGCCAGCAAAGCCCAGTGCGGCCTGTTCCAACTCTCCGCACCTGCCGGGCTACAGGGGGTATCCAGCCAGGACGGGTTGTGCAAGCTCGTTGCTCGAGACCTCCAGTGCGCCTCCACGGCCCAGTGCATCCGGTGCCTCGGCCAAGGTAGAGGCCGCCTGTAGGTCTCCCCAGCCCAGTGAGTCCTGTGCCTGCTCCCAGAACCAAGTCTCCCTCCAGTCCGGATCGGCCAGAGCCGCCCTCCTGTTCGAAGCTGCCAGAGCCGGCCGTATGTCCGTAGCCGCCAGAGCCGCCCGTCTGTCCGGAGCCGCCAGAGCCGTCCGTCTTTCCGGAGCCGCCAGAGCCGCCCATCTGTCCGGAGCCGCCAGAGCCGGCCTTCTGTCCGGAGCCGCCAGAGCCGCCCGTCAGTCCGGAGCCGCCAGTCCGGAGCCGCCCGTAAGTCCGGAGCCGCCAGAGCCGCCCTTCACTCCAGAGCCGCCCTTCACTCCGGAGCCGCCAGAGCCGCCCTTCACTCCGGAGCCGCCAGAGTCTCCCCTTCACTCCCTTAACCATGTTCTGAACACCTCCAAAACAAAGGTCATGTGGTTTGGTAAGAATAATGCCCCTCCTCCCACAGGTGTAAATACTACCTCTGAGGGTTTAGAGCTTGAGGTAGTCACCTCATACCAGTACTTGGGAGTATGGCTAGACTGTGCACTGTCCTTCTCTCAGCACATATCAAATCTGCAGGCTAAGGTTAAATCTAGACTTGGTTTCCTCTACCTAATCACTCCTCTTTCACCCCAGCTGCCAAACTAACCCTGATTCAGATGACCATGCTACCAATGCTAGATTATGGAGACATAATTAATAGATCGGCAGGTAAGGGTTCTTTCGAGCGGCTAAATGTTCTTTACCATTCGGCTATCGGATTTGCCAACAATGCTCCTTATAGGACACATCACTGCACGCTATACTCCTCTGTAAACCGGTCATCTCTGTATACGCGTCACAAGACCCACTGGTTGATTCTGTTAAAGGTCCCCAAAGTGCACACATGCCTGAGTCGGTCTTATTTTCAGTTCGCTGCAGCTAGCAATTGGAACGAGCTGCAACAAACACTCAAACTGGACAGTTTTATCTCAATCTCTAAATTCAAAGACTCAATCATGGACACTCTTACTGATAGTTGTGGCTGCTTTGTGTGATGTATTGTTGTCTCTACCTTTTTGCCCTTTGTGCTGTGGTCTGTGACCAATAATGTTTGTACCATGTTTTGTGTTGCTACCATGTTGTGTTGCTACCATGTTGTTGTTATGTTGTGTTGCTGCCTTGCTATGTTGCTGTCTTAGGTCTCTCTTTATGTAGTGTTGTGTTGTCTCTCTTGTTTTGATGTATGTTTTGTCCTATATTTATTTTGTATTCTTAATCCCAGGCCTCCGTCCCCATAGGAGGCCTTTTGGTAGGCCTTCATTCTAAATAAAAAAGTGTTGTTAACTGACTTGCCTAGTTAAATAAAGGGTACATTTAAAAAAGTTGAATAATTAGGTAGAATAAAAAGCTGAGGTCTAGTCAATACGGAAGCTTTGCAAAAAAATTAAAGACAGGGCTACTCAAGAACAGAACAAAGCAGAACACAAGGTTGACTAAGAAAATAAATACAGTAACTTACAAGTCCGAAGTACACTCTGCAGGACCGATTTGTAAAATATCTGTAAAATACAGCAATCAACATTAAAATTGTTCAGTTTATGTAGAAAATAATATAATTTGCTGTAGTTTCTTTGTCTATGCAATGGTACAGTCATTGAATTTCAGTTTCTCTATCTTGATTCCCAGGTATTTATATGTGGTCGAAATATTGACTGATTCCCTGTTGATATTTGTAGTGGGTAGTGCGGTTTTATGCCTTCTAAAGTCAATTTACATCTCTTTTGTTTTCTTAACATTTATTTTAAGAAAGTTATCTGTACACCACTGGATGAATGTACCTTAAAAAAAAGTTAGAGGTGACGACCAGAAAACCAGTCAGTATCTGGTGTGACCACAATTTGTCTCATGCAGAGCGACACATCATCTTCGCATGGAGTTTATCAGGCTGTTGATTGTGGCCTGTGGAATGTTGTCCCGCTCCTCTTCAATGGCTGTGCGCAGTTGCTGGATATTGGTGGGAACTGGAAAACGCTGTCATACACGTCGATTCAGAGTATCCCAAACATGCTCAATGGGTGACATATCTGGTGAGTATGCAGGCCATGAAAGAACTGGGACATTTTCAGCTCCCAGAAATTGTGTACAGATCCTTGTGACATGGGGCCATGCATTATCATGCTGAAACATGAGGTGATGGGGGTGGATGAATGGCATGACAATGGGCCTCAGGATCTTGTCACGGTAGCTCTGTACATTCAAATTGCCATCGATAAAATGTTACTGTGTTTGTTGTCCATAGCTTATGCCTGCCAATACCATAACCCCACCACCACCATGGGGCACTCTGTTCCAAACGTTGACATCAGCAAACCGCTCGCCCACACAATGCCATACACGGGATCTGCGGTTGCGAGGCCGGTTGGACGTACAGCCAAATTCTCTAAAATGATGTTGGAGGTAGCTTAACGTAGAGAAATGAACATTCAATTATCTGGTAAATTAGGTTGGTTTATCGAACCCGTACTACTGTTGCTACAGACAGCCAACAATTATTTACAATTCATTGAAAGTCGTTGCGGCTTGGGTCTAGGTTGAGCGCTTGTTGATGACATCACTCCAAGGCACCTTTGTCGCCACGGAAATGATGTTGTGACTGGGGGTGACGGAGAAAATTGTTTGTGTCATTTAGAAGGAAAATGCGTGCATTATTGTTTTGAGTCACTTTTCAGAAGTTGATAAAAATTTGCAAATACATTTTTAAAAGTAGCTGTAAGTCATCAGGGTAGTCAGGAAAGATGCTAAAAACTAGCAGCAGATTCGCTAGGTGGGCATCATTGATTTGTGGTGTTTATTTGGACTGTATTTGGCTATGAGAAAGGGAGATATGAATGTCTGAATCGTAAAACATAGTGATAATGGATTCTGATGGTTATTGATTCCTGGTTTGATTGTTTAAGCAACACCAGTTAATTTGAGCAGGAAAGTTCATGCAGTCTAACATTATAATCTGTTTCCATTATGTGGAACAATGTTAGGGTATTAATGTTGAAAAGCAACCTCTTTAGTAAAAAACAATTGCATATGTTTTGGGAAATTAGCTAGGTTGAATTTGGTTATTTGAGCTTTTCCGCTGATACATAGACATCTGTAACAGGGGCAAGTTGTTGTTTCTTGAGGAACATGCAGACTGTGTTTTGTTTTATTGAGATGAGTCTGAGTAATATTGTCACCTGAAGCATTATAGTAGGGAGTTTTTGTATAGTTTGTTTTTTGCTGATTAAAACATGTTGATGCGAGGAGTTCCTCTAGAGGAACACCTCCCCCCCCCCGTTCAGCTCAAACCGTGGCGCATGGAACGCAAAAATATTCTTAGAAATATTTAACCTCCACACATTAACAAGTCCAATAGCTCAAATGAAAGATAAACACCTTGTTCATCTACCCAGCATGTCAGATTTTTTAAATGTTTTACGGCGAAAACACACCACATATTTATATTAGACCACCACCGAAACCAAGACAAGCGGCAGCCATTTTGTCCCAGAAAATATAAAATTATAAAAGCAGGATTAAAAAATAAATCGCTCACTAACCTTTTGAAAATCTTCATCAGATGACAGTAATAGGACATGTTACACAGTACATTTTTTTTTTTCAATAATATGCCATATATATCCATAAATGTCCATTTACAATGTGCTCATGTTCAGAAATTACTCAAAAATGCCCGCAGGAAATCTAGGTAGCTCGGCAAGATAACGAAATAGACATCATAAACTTTGGCTAAATATACATGTTCTACATATAGTTAAAGTGGTTTGTTTATTTGGTTACTGTTTATTGTTTATTTTAGGAGTTGATTTAACTTAATTAAGCATTGTATTCTGGTGTGTTTAAGTAGGGTTCCTTCTTCCGGGATGGATGGAAGTTATCTAAAATATGTAAATTGAAGGAGCCATGGGAGAATACGTTTACATTTTTATTAAATATCTGGGATTAAATTACTGATTTCTTACACTGAGAAATGTACGACATTTGCGACAGAGGGAAAAAGTAATACATTAGATAATAATGTTTTCAGGTTAATTGTATCTAAGGGTAGCATGCTTACTTAAGTATACATATACATTGACCCTGTTTAAATCTTATGATTAATGATTTGAGGTAAAGAGGACTTATCATTAGGTTTGGTTTATAGTTCACTTTTGAGTTTCTGAATCGATAGCATAGTGAATGCTAGTTAGGCGTTTTGTGTTCTTTGTGTTCTCGTTTTGTGTTCTTCTGGGAGAATGGGAGTTTTATTGTCTCTCTTTTAGATGTTTCCTGGGATTATAATCTTGGGGAGAGTGGGTGAGATTGAGGCCATAAACGACCAAATTGAAGAAGGCCTGGAAGTTTTCGTTTATTCATTAAGGTTTGCGAATATACACACATAAAACATTTGTTAGGACTATATGTTTTAGTGCAAAGGTATTTTAAAGAGGCACACTCACATATGGAACTTTTTTTATTTTATGAGTTTTAATTATACAAGTGCATTTTTTTGATTTTAAGGATAAAGGGTTCTTTAATATGTCTAATGTGGTATGGAACATGACTATAAAAGGGTGGTATGACATTTGACCTTATCATGGCTATCTCTTGGGGTCTGATCAGCCTCAGGGGAGAGCCATTTGTTTAATGAATTTGTGGTAATTTGAGTTACTAGTTCTAAGGTAAATTAATTTTAATGGAGTTATAGTTTTGGGATATTATTATTGTTTGAACCACTGATGAGAAAGTGGTTCAGGATTCTGTTTTACAACATTAGCTGTGAAGTTTTTGAATGGGCTATTATTGGTTTGGTATTACAACAGAAAAAAATCCTATTTATCATTGAGAATAAATAGGGGGAGATAAGATACATTGAGGTTTGGATAGGAGATATACAGTGCCTTGCGAAAGTATTCGGCCCCCTTGAACTTTGCGACCTTTTGCCACATTTCAGGCTTCAAACATAAAGATATAAAACTGTATTTTTTTGTGAAGAATCAACAACAAGTGGGACACAATCATGAAGTGGAACGACATTTATTGGATATTTCAAACTTTTTTAACATATCAAAAACTGAAAAATTGGGCGTGCAAAATTATTCAGCCCCCTTAAGTTAATACTTTGTAGCGCCACCTTTTGCTGCGATTACAGCTGTAAGTCGCTTGGGGTATGTCTCTATCAGTTTTGCACATTGAGAGACTGACATTTTTTCCCATTCCTCCTTGCAAAACAGCTCGAGCTCAGTGAGGTTGGATGGAGAGCATTTGTGAACAGCAGTTTTCAGTTCTTTCCACAGAATCTCGATTGGATTCAGGTCTGGACTTTGACTTGGCCATTCTAACACCTGGATTATTCAGCCCCTTTACTTTCAGTGCAGCAAACTCTCTCCAGAAGTTCAATGAGGATCTCTGAATGATCCAATGTTGACCTAAATGACTAATAAATACAATCCACCTGTGTGTAATCAAGTCTCCGTATAAATGCACCTGCACTGTGATAGTCTCAGAGGTCCGTTAAAAGCGCAGAGAACATCGTGAAGAACAAGGAACACACCAGGCAGGTCCGAGATACTGTTGTGAAGAAGTTTAAAGCCGGATTTGGATACAAAAAGATTTCCCAAGCTTTAAACATCCCAAGGAACACTGTGCAAGCGATAATATTGAAATGGAAGGGGTATCAGACCACTGCAAATCTACCAAGACCTAGCCGTCCCTCTAAACTTTCAGCTCATACAAGGAGAAGACTGATCAGAGATGCAGCCAAGAGGCCCATGATCACTCTGGATGAACTGCAGAGATCTACAGCTGAGGTGGGAGACTCTGTCCATAGGACAACAATCAGTCGAATATTGCACAAATCTGGCCTTTATGGAAGAGTGGCAAGAAGAAAGCCATTTCTTAAAGATATCCATAAAAAGTGTCGTTTAAAGTTTGCCACAAGCCACCTGGGAGACATACCAAACATGTGGAAGAAGGTGCTCTGGTCAGATGAAACCAAAATTGAACTTTTTGGCAACAATGCAAGACGTTATGTTTGGCGTAAAAGCAACACAGCTGAACACACCATCCCCACTGTCAAACATGGTGGTGGCAGCATCATGGTTTGGGCCTGCTTTTCTTCAGCAGGGACAGGGAAGATGGTTAAAATTGATGGGAAGATGGATGGAGCCAAATACAGGACCATTCTGGAAGAAAACCTGATGGAGTCTGCAAAAGACCTGAGACTGGGACGGAGATTTGTCTTCCAACAAGACAATGATCCAAAACATAAAGCAAAATCTACAATGGAATGGTTCAAAAATAAACATATCCAGGTGTTAGAATGGCCAAGTCAAAGTCCAGACCTGAATCCAATCGAGATTCTGTGGAAAGAACTGAAAACTGCTGTTCACAAATGCTCTCCATCCAACCTCACTGAGCTCGAGCTGTTTTGCAAGGAGGAATGGGAAAAAATGTCAGTCTCTCAATGTGCAAAACTGATAGAGACATACCCCAAGCGACTTACAGCTGTAATCGCAGCAAAAGGTGGCGCTACAAAGTATTAACTTAAGGGGGCTGAATAATTTTGCACGCCCAATTTTTCAGTTTTTGATTTGTTAAAAAAGTTTGAAATATCCAATAAATGTCGTTCCACTTCATGATTGTGTCCCACTTGTTGTTCATTCTTCACAAAAACATACAGTTTCATATCTTTATGTTTGAAGCCTGAAATGTGGCAAAAGGTCGCAAAGTTCAAGAGGGCCGAATACTTTCGCAAGGCACTGTATTAAGCCAATAGGGCAGGAAATGACATAGAAAAATAAGTTTAAGTTCTTAGGGGTGATAAATTACTGTAGATAAGGTATTCCACACTATGCAACATATATTAAATTATTGATGAAACTGATTTTAAGGTTAATTCATGTTATTGCCAGATACTGTGCATCCCTGAAGGAAAGAGCTTATTAGTGTAGGAAGGATTTGAAATGGTTAGCATTTGTTTTGGCTTTGATTGATTATTAGGAGGTTTTTATTTAAATAGTATTATATTTGAAAGGGATATATGCCATCTATGATGATTTAGGATTATTGTTAGGATTAAGATAGATTGCTTAATGAAATGTAAGGACTTTAGAGATTGCCCCTCATAGACATGTTTTTTTTCTAAAATCAATGATTTTAGATAAAGTCAAACAGTGAGACGCTTAGTGGTATTTGAGAGATAGGAGGGAAAAGGGTTACTGTTTAAATCGATAAATATATATATTTCAGAAAATATATAAGTAGCACAGATTCTTCTTAAAGTAGATAAGACACTTGACAGAGAATTGGTACAGGATTGACATGAATGGACTCCCAAGTGAAAATTGGACATGTGGAGAATGAAAGGGGTGCTCCTACGTGATGATGTCAGACATAAGGACAATTTACTAATCTTACCTAAGTCATTGTTTAGAGTAGGCAAGGTTGTTACCTGGGCAGAGCCAGGTATCAAAGGGGGATGGGTAAATTGTGTTCTAGGATAGGATGTGGCCTAATGGATAATAAACGAATACAACATTTTTTAGCTTACAAGTAGGTATAGAAGTTAAAGATATAATCAGATAGAACAAATGAGAAACTGTTTGTTAACCAAACCTGTATGTCCAAGATTTTATGCACTACAGGTGAATTACAGGTGAAGTCACTCAATCCAGTCCCTGAGGCCTGTTGGGGGGACCATACCAAGGACTCCTGGTGACAGCTAGCTGAAAGAGCTACCCGGATTCATATCACACTGCGGGAGGGTAACACACACTGACACTGTCGAACAATAACAGTGTTCGAGAGGAGAACTGGAATAAACAGAATTCTGGGGGCCATCTCTCGAATGAAGATTTCCTTTCCCGTCATTCCATCCCTGTTTTTGTTCATAGAAGTGAAAGTGTGTCTGGCTCTTGCTAATGATGTGTTCTCTGGAAGAGGGTGGGGCTTTATGGGTGGGCTGTCCATCCTGAGCTGTCTGGTTGTGGGACCTTATTCCTGATACACCATGAACACTGAGAAGGCCAGAGGGTAATATTGACATAGTTAAACAATTAGGATTTAATATTAACCAAGCATAAGAGATCACTTGATCTGGATAAACAGGAAGTGAGAGTGAGACTGGGAAGGATGTCTCAGAGGAGTTCTATGTAGACCAAATGGGGCCTCTGACAGATGAGATCAAAGCTATAAATTAGATCCTGGCAGGATTAGAGTCAAGTATTTTTTGGTGGTCCACTCTCAATGAGAATGTGGATTGGATCAATTTACCAATTATATCAGAGATGTAATGAATGGCTTGGCACAATTGAATAGTCTTGGATATGTTTGCTGGCTGAAAAGGGTGGGAGTGTATGGAGGAAGTTTGGACCCAATGACACAGCCTCGGATGGATCAGTGACCAAGGCCTTGGCTGGGTTTACTTACCCTAGCTCACGAGTTGTCAGTGAACTCAGGTGTGGATACTTCTCTGACTAATTGGGTTGACAGTGTGTTTGGAAGATGGAAAAATGTTATGATTACTGTGTTATGGGCTACCTTCACCTGTGTGACTGTGTTAGTTTTGTGCGGATGTGTTTTGATTGCGTATGTGAAAGTTATCATTTCCAGGACTCTGGAGAAATCAATGACACTTCAGATGGTGATATATGGACCAATCCTAAGCTCTGACCAGTGGAATACAAAATACATGGCTCCGGACGTAATAGAAGAATCCGGATCCTTTCACTCGTGAGGGGACCATGTTTGATGTCTAGGGAATTTAGATGTTTTCTTGTTTCAATGTATAGACTGTTTTTTCATGAAGATTGTAACGGAAAATCCTGATAAGTAGATTCTGATGTAGGTTAGAACAGTCATTGAAGTTGATTGTGTGTACATACATGCATTGGTTTGTCTTCTTCTAATATATCATTGATATTTCCATGTAGTGTATAACCTCTTGAAGCTACGGGGCACTATTTTTATGTTTGGAAAAATAACGTTCCCAAAGTAAATGGCCTATTTCTCATAACCAGATGCTAGAATATGCATATAATTGACAGATTATGATAGAAAACACTCTAAAGTTTCCAAAACTGTACAAATATTGTCTGTGAGTGTAACATAACTGATATTGCAGGTGAAAGCCTGAGGAAAATCCAATCAGGAAGTGCCTCTTATTTTTAAACCTCTGTGTTCCTATGCATGCCTATTCTCAATTTAAAGGGATATCAACCAGATTCCCTAAGGTGTCAACAGTTTTTAGACATAGTTTCAGGCTTTTATTTTGTAAAATGAGCGAGAAGGATCACATTGCGTAAGTGGAGAGGTGGGGGCTCTAAGAGTTAGTTTGTGCGCAAAGTAAAGCGGCCATTGTTCCTCCCGCTGTTATGGAAAAAGCTACACACTGGGTTGATATATTATCGAATATATATTTTAAAACTACCCGAGGAATGATTATAAAAAACATTTGACATGTTTCTGTGGACATTATGAAGACTATTTGGAATTTCCGTCTACGTTGTCGTGACCGCTCTTTCCTGTGGATTTCTGAACATAACGCGAAAAACAAACGTCGGTATTTTGGGTATAAAAATAATCTTTATGGAACAAAAGGAACATTTGCTGTGTAACTGGGAGTCTTGTGAGTGAAAACATCCGAAGATCATCAAAGGTAAACGGTTAATTTGATTGCTTTTCTGATTTTCGTGACCAAGCTTCCTGAAGCTAAGTGTACATAATGCTATGCTGGGCTATCGATGAACTTACACAAACGCTTGGATTGCTTTCGCTGTAAAGCATCATTTGAAAATCTGAGATGACAGGGTGATTAACAAAAGGCTAAGCTGTGTTTCGCAATATTGCACTTGTGATTTCATGAATATGAATATTTTTTTGTAATATTATTTGACTGTTGCGCTACGCTATTCAGCGGTTGCTGACGAAAATTATCCCGCTACAGGGATGTGTGCGTCAAGAAGTTAATGATGGTATGAGTTGTTAAGTCATTTTTAGGGTGGATTGTTGGTAAAATTATGATTAAATGACTGAACAAATCATTTTAAATGGAACTGTAACTAAGTAAACTTATACTCTGTTTTATTATATCTGATTAAAAATATGAGTTCATAAGAAGGGATTGTGTGACACGGACAAGGAGCAATTAAAGTTAATGAACACCATTCCAACTAGGAAGAAAGGAATGGTTTGTGGATTAAGTAAACTAAAATTAAAATTGTGGATTAAGTAAGTAAAATGGTTGAACCAACGAAACTGAGCTCTGGGGTGTTTTAGATAAGGCAGTGAGTGCATTCCTAGGTTTTCTGTTAAAGGATGCATATTAGAAACAGTTTTTCACATACAAACTTTACATGACCTAGACTTCCCAAAAATAATATGGTCACTATAATACAACGTTTATTTTGATTGCCGATCTTCTGGATTTTTCAAAATCCCATCATGTTGCCTGATTATCACATGTCCATGTAAACAGGGATATTAGGGAAATATATCTTCTTGGAAAACATGTAAACTTTTTAATCAAACTATTATACGCTGAAAAAAAATATAAACGCAACAAGTAAAGTGTTGGTTCCATGTCTCATGAGCTGAAATAAAAGATCCCAGAAATGTTTCATACACACAAAAAACTTATATACCTGTTAGTGAGCATTTCTCCTTTGCCAAAATAATCCATCCACCTGACAGGTGTGGCATATCAAGAAGCTTATTAAACAGCATGATCATTACACAGGTGCACCTTGTGCTGGGGACAATAACTGGACACTCTAAAATGTGCAATTTTGTCACATAACACAATGCCACAGATGTCTCAAGTTTTGAGGGAGCGTGCAAGTGACATGCTGACTGCAGGAATGTCCACAAGAGCTGTTGCCAGATGTTACTGTAATTTAATTATACCAATGTGTTTTCATTAATTGAATTCCCTTAATCTATTTCATGAGAATTTGTAAGATTCTTGTTTGAATAAAATAGACGGAGACCAGTCTTATCAATAATAGGTAACATAATTTATTCTCGGAGCGCGCTGCCACGTTACCACGAGCAACAGTTTATATACAATAACATGACGTCATTTCATTGCTCCTAAAATGTATCTCCTCCTCCAGACCAGGTCAAAGGAAACTTTAAAAGTTCATTCAGAGTTCATTCTGACCCCCTAGCACATACATAGGACACACAACACAACTTAATTAACTTTTGACTCCTCACCATCATCGATCACCACTTAGCTGACAGTTCTAATTAACTCACTTTCCTTGCGTCAAAGAGGGAGGCTAGTACTGATCGTGATAACACATGCGCAGATCAAAGACACTGCAGGAACTTTGATTAAGGTGTTTACATGTCCTATTAAGTGAAAAGATTTCTCAAAAATCTAGGTGTTTTCATCTGCGTATGTTTACTTCGATTATGAATTTAAGCTGATTAAGATCATGCCATACTTGTTCTATTGCCATAATCAGTTTCATATCAAATTATCTGTGTAGATGTAAACATACGGAGTATTAATGTGGATCTTTCCTTCTAGAATGTTGACAGCTTTTTATGCCAACAAGTATGAGAGCACATTCTATTGCTAAAATGCTCAAATTTGACTTAATAGCTACACTCACCAACATAGGGTAAACGTTATCCTTCATGCTGGCCCTGACCAATGCGACAAGTTTCCCCCGGAGCTGCACTCCTCCACATGCCCAGACCTATAGTGGTTTTCTTCCCATACAATACCTTTAGCTTGTACTCGACAAAGGATATCAGGTCTGATATAGACACCACAGTCGACAACTACTGTAGCTAACAAACAAGTAACTAAAACCAAAATATGTTGGACTATATTGGTCTGCTAAAACTAGCTACCTATTGTATTCAGTGTCTAGCAAAGACAGAGAGAAAGAGGACGGAATGTTTTTTTGTCATTAGATTGAATAATTAGCCTATGAAAATTGCATTGGGTTGACAGAACGCCTCTGATTGTGTGGATAGTTGCTGACAGTGTCGGCTACAGATCACATGTAGGAGCTTCCAGCAGGGATTTATAGCCTTGCTTGATGTCTACTCTCTTTTGAGAGTAAATTGAGGTATATACATTGATAAAGGTCACCTTGTCCGAAAGAGATCCATACAGTTATCAAAATATCATTCTACACGAAACACAGACCTTATTTCATCTGGTTTCGAAAATTACCCTATGGGCAAAATGAATGTGAAAAAGCTAATGGAACGAGAGGGGGACAAAATTTAGACTAATTTATCTCTTCTCTCCTTCACCAATGGCAAGGCCAATGCAACGGCTCAAGGGTTATGAAATATCCTGAACAAAAATATAAACGCAACACGTAAAGTGTTCGTCCCATGTTTCATGAGTTACAATAGAAGATCTCAGAAATGTTCCATACACACAAAAAATGTATTTCTTTCAAATTGTGTGCACAAACTTGTTTACATCCGTTAGTGAGCATTTCACCATTGCCAAGATAATCCATCCACCTGACAGGTGTGGCATATCAAGAAGCTTATTATACAGCATGATAATTACACAGGTGCACCTTGTGCCGGGGACACTAAAAGGCCATTCTAAAATGTGCAGTTTTGTCACACAACGCAATACCACAGATGTCTCAAGTTTTGAAGGAGCTTTCAATTGGCATGCTGACTGCAAGAATGTCCACCAGAGCTGTTGCTAGAGTAATATTAATTTCTCTAAGATAGATATTATTTTAGAAAAGTTGGCAGTACGTCCAATTGGCCTCACAATAGGCCATGTGTAACAACGGAAGTGCAGGACCTCCACATCCAGCTTCATCATCTGAGACCAGCACCCGGACAGCTGTTGAAACTGTGTGAATATCTCCACAAACTGTTAGAAACCGTCCCAGGGAAGCTCATCTGCTTGCTCGTCGTCCTTACCAGGGTTTTGAAGTGACTGCAGTTCGGCATCGTTACCGACATCAGCGGGCAAATGCTCACCTTCGATGGCCACTACCACGCTGGAGAAGTGTGCTCTTCACGGATGAATCCCAGTTTCAAATGTACCGGGCAGATGGCATTGTGTGGGTGAGCGGTTTGCGGATGACAACGTTGTGAACAGAGTGCCCCATGGTGGTGGTGGGGTTCTGGTATGGGCAGGCATAAGCTACAGACAACAAACACAATTGCATTGTATCAATGCAAATTTGAATGCACAGTTAAACCATGACGAGATCCTAAGGCCCATTTTCATACCATTACCTTATGTTTCAGCATGATAATGCAGGGCCCCATGCCGCAAGGATCTGTATACAATTCCTGGAAGTTGAAAATGTCCCTGCATATTCAGCAGACACGTCACCCATTGAACACGTTTGGGATGCTCTGGATTGACATAAACAACAGCGTGTTCCAGTTCCTGCCAATATCCAGCAACTTCGCATAGCCATTGAAGTGGAGTGGGTAGGGCTGTGGCGTTCACAACATTTTGTCAGCCAGTGATTGTCAAGCAAATAGCTGCAGGTCTCATGATAATTGGCCATTAATTAACATTAACATAAAGACATTTAGCAGCTCTTGCCTTCTACACTGATGCAGACCTTTGGAACATCTACATTTTAAAAAGTCTAATAAATCCATATAATATAACCTAGACCTTCACAATAAATCCATTATTTATTTTAAAGAGGTCTAAAGAGACATGCTATGAAGAAATGTAGTACATTTCAGAGGAACAGAATAGCATACTCTTAGTTGTCCTTATGTTAGGACTCAGGGGTGGGCAATTCCAGTCCTAGAGTTTTGCCCCAGCCCAAGCTAACACATCTGACTCCAATAATCACTTAATCATGATATTTAGTTTAGAATGCAATTGGATTAATCAGCTGTGTTTCCTAGGGATGGAGAAGACGTGTGACACCAGAGGACTGGAGTTGCCCACCCCAGTTAGGTTCTCTTCTGGTTACTAGCTGCCACTGATTCTTTCCTCCCCCTCCTTATATGTTTATTGAGTACACCTGTTTTGAGTTGGGTATAATTAGTGAGGCTTTATTAGTCAGCCGGCCCGCCTGGTTCTTTGTGCGGGATTAATTATTGTGTCCTTCTGTTTTGTAGTAGAGGAATGTGTTTGTTCCTGGTTGTGTATTTTGGTTGTGAGCACCCTGTGTTGCGTTTTGTGCATTAAAGAGCACAGCATCGCACTCTATGTTTCCTGCATCTGACTCTACACCCACGACACCCGGAGCGTTACAGTTATGAGTTGGGATTAAGGTTCATTGTTTAGCTAGCTAGCTAGCTACATGTCAAAACAAAAGACTCCAATATGCAAGTAACCATTTCAATGGAATGTTCATGATGTCACTGCAACAACTGTCGATAGACATAGCTAGTAAATTCAGCTAACTTGGTCACATCAAACATTGCACCTGGAATGACTGTACACTAGCTGCATTTTCTTTTGAGCTTTTTTCTATTGGCATTTACTTGGATATATTCATAATAATATAATAATGACGTTGATGAGTGAACTCGCTAGGCCCAAAAAAGTTTCGTCTGGACACCCATTCACTGCTCTCTATAGTAGGCTCCAGGGGAGTTCCCATTTCAAAAGTGAAACAAATCTTCCGAGGTCAGACTGTCACGGTCGTCGTAAGAAGTGGACCAAGGTGCAGCGTGGTCAGCGTACTTTTTCCTTTTTATTTTGGAATGACGCCAACAAAACAAGAAACAAAATGAACAACCGTGAAGCTTACAGGGTTTTAGTGCCACAAACTAAGTTAACTACCCACACTGAAGGAGGGAAAAATGGCTACCTAAGTATGATTCCCAATCAGAGACAACGATCGACAACTGTCCCTGATTGAGAACCATACCCGACCAAAACATAGACATCGTGCCATGGATCATCACTGGAGGCTTCTTGCCATGGATCATCACTGGAGGCTTCATGCCATGGATCATCACTGGAGGCTTCGTGCCATGGATCATCACTGGAGGCTTCTTGCCATGGATCCTCACTGGAGGCCGGGTGCGTAGAGCTGGCACAGGGCTTACCGTGCTGGGGAGACGCACTGGAGGCCTAGTGCGTAGAGCTGGCACAGGGCTTACCGGGCTGGGCAGACGTACAGGAGCCCGGGTGCGTGGAGCTGGCCCAGGATATATATCCCGGGCCGTGGAGACGCACTGGAGGTCTGGGCGCAGAGCTGGCACAACCCATCCTGGCTGGATGCTCACCCTAGCCCGGCAACTGCAGGGCGCTGGCACAGGACGCACTGGGCTGTGGATGCGTACCAGCGACACAGTACATGTAACCGCAAAGCATGGTGCCTGAAGGATCACATGCTCTTCAAAGTGACTGTCTTGCTCCAGACTCCAACCCCTCCAAACTCTTTCGTCCCTCTCCACTGCCAACCACTCCTCACTCAAACGGTCCAAGATTTCCTCCTCGGTCTCAGACTCACCCCTCCCCCCCCCCCCCCCCCCCCCCCCCCCCTCCCAACAAAATAGTTTTGGGCTGCCTCTCAGGTTTCCGTTGTGTCCTCTCCTCCTGACCACGCTGCTTGGTCCTTTGGTGGTGGGTAGTTCTGTCACGGCCGTCGTAAGAAGTGGACCAAGGTGCAGCGTGGTGAGCGTACATTTTCCTTTTTATTTTGGCATGACGCCAACAAAACAAGAAACAAAATGAACAACCGTGAAGCTTACAGGGCTTTAGTGCCACAAACAAAGTTAACTACCCACACTGAAGGAGGGAAAGGGGATACCTAAGTATGATTCTCAATCAGAGACAATGATCGACAGCTGTCCCTGATTGAGAACCATACCCGGCCAAAACATAGACATAAAGAAACATAGAATGCCCACCCCACATCACACCCTGACCCAACCAAATAGAGAAATAAAACGGCTCTCTAAGGTCAGGGCGTGACACAGACAGGCAAACAGCTTATATTAACCCCCGCTGTACCAAACTAAATGCTAGGCTAGAAGCTAGGGTAAATAATGTGCAATTTGAGAAATACAATGAATGATTTGGTTTGCAATGTGAACATGATAAAATTATTATGGTGGTGCAGTGATAATTCAGATAGAAGTGTTAGCAGGTGTCATGACGTGGCCTTCTTTGGATATAGCAAGCACCAACTCTCTCTCTCTCACCACCTCTCTCTTCCCCCTACACCCGGGCTCTGTTATCTCAGGTTGTAAATTCCTGGAGGAGACTCTCTCTTGATCTGGAGTCATGGGACAGCCCTTTTCTGCTGTTCCGAATATAAACCCCACCTGGAGAAGCCCACTGCAGACCAAGCATACCTCAGTTAGCCTAACTCTGTTGGTCTTCAAGCATACCTGAAGTAGCCATTCTACCCACGAAATACTCCAGGGACGCAAAGAGAAGTTCAGATGAACTTTCCAACAGAAAGACGGACGATTCCAAAAGAGATCATGAAGACACACTGAGCGTAAATATATATTTTGATTGCAATATTTCCCGAATGAGCGAGCGTTCATGTGCAAAGGATTAGCACTTCAATGAATATAATTATCAACTGTGTAGTGTATTTTGTCTTTCCCGCCCTTCCCACATCCCCTATCATTTCATTGTAACCATATATATTGTTGTTTGATTAAGCATTCCTGTGATTATTTAGTTAGTTAGTAAATAAATGATTAAGACAATTGATGTATGGATGATTTATAGTAAAGACTGGGTTCGTGCAGATAACCAACGATTTATGACGTTCGGAATGAGACTAACGTGAGGTAAAGAATGATTCATTAATTAGAAGACTAATTGATCAGATATTAAAATATCTGAAAAGTTTTAGGAAAAGTATAGCTTTGTAATCTGAAGATTTTCCTTGGTGCCCGGACTTCCTAGTTAATTACATTTACATGATTAGTTTAATCACGTAATAATAATTACAGAAATTGATTTGATAAAATAGGTCTTCACTTTAATGATGCCAAAGACACGACACAGGCATAGGGTGCCTGTGATGGCCAATACAGCACGGCTTGGAACACTGCTCGTCCAATCAGAATTCAGGATTCAAACCACCAGTTTATTTATTTAAAATTAAATTTTACAATTCACATTTTCTTTTTAGAGGGTGCTTTTTAAAATATTATTTGGGAGATTCAAAATGTATTTGAGTTAAGTGATATTATTTTATCTGATTAATCAGACAATTAATTGTTCTAGCATGTGTTTACAGTGTCGTATGCAGCATATGCCTGTGTGTGTGTGTGTGCGCGGCACGCATGCATGTGTTTGTTTGTGAATGTAAGTTTATGCTTGTGTGTGTGTAGTGGTAGAGGACTAAAGACGCTGCAGGCTCCACAGATGGTGGCTGAGATTGATACTCATGGAGGTCAGCCAATGGAGTTAAAAACAGACTCTGGTCAGATGCCACCAGAGAGGGAGGAAGTTGGCCTCTACGACCCATTCCATAGAACACCACTCATCATCGATTCTGGAGAATGAACTGACTGGCTGATTGGCTCAACCCTGGCCAGAGTCTGGCTCTTTCACACATAAACTAACAGCTTGACTGAGGACAATGACAGCTCAGGCTGGCCTCCTCCTTGCCACTCTGGTTTAGAGGTCATAAAAGGCCAGGACAGTGACTGTGTTTTCCATACAGCTCCACATTCTCATTGGCAGCTTATGACTCACACCTGGGTGACCCCTTAGAGTGGAGTTGTGAACTGTGTCTGGGAAATGGTGCAATGGGCTTGACTTTTGGATGATGAGTCATTTGCTGGAGGATAAGTATGGCAATCTATCCTAGCGCAGGGGACCCTACACTATCTGTGGTGCTTGGGGTAGTAGAACAGCGTGGCCCAGATCCGGACTAATTGAACCATTTCACAGAACATTGCTGTCATTATTTGCCACTCTTCCAATGATGATAATCACGGCAACAATATGAAAAGGCTGCCTGATAGGCTGCCTGGTAAAGATGGACAGACAACGCATTGTATTGCTTTGGCTCTAATTGCCTACATTACGACCATTGCTTTCAGGTGTGCTTTATTGGCCATTAATACTTGCTTTAAAGGTTGTATACTTGAAGAAGATGATTGGCTGTTTGTTGTTTTGAAGATTATTAGTTATAATTGCTCATTTTGCTTGAACCTGAAGGTCCATACTTAAAGGGGCAATCAGCAAATGCTACATCCATTTTTGGATTTATAGATTAAGGTACCCATTAAAGAATAGAACTTATTCCTCATGAGCTTAGTTCAACTGTCGTACCCCATCGGAACCCAATATATCAGTTGGTTTTACTCCAATGTTTGTAAACAAAGCAAATGTAAACAAAGACTGTAAAGCCTAAAAACATGGTTAAAACTATAATTTTGATCCTTGCATCCATAGTCTTTGAATTTGAGAGTGGCTACATTTCTCCAGCCCCATTCCCCCTCTTTTTCCCGAAACAATCTTATTTATAAGGCTCTATGTCCCTCAATGTAGTTAGGAGGGACATGATTTTGTATATTACATGGTAAGACATGATCCCACCGGACAAAAATATTTTGAATCAATTGTCATACTTCATATTTTTTTCCACTACTTATTTCTAATTTTAACCCAAATTCACATTGCTTGACAACTCAATTAAACATTAAACCAAAATGTCATTTTGAAATGATTATACATCAGCTTTTGTGGCAGGTTATTTTCTCTTTATGCAGTGTGAATTCACTACATCTCCAAAATAATTATAACAGATATTCTTCCTTCCCACAGATCCAGTTATCTGGAACACAGAGGCAGCTATATTGCACAGGTGAAAGTTGTATTATGGGCTATCTGTGACATGAGAATGAAGGCGCTCTGCAAAACAGGAAATAAAACGCCTGGCGAATTTCTAGGTGAAAAGGTGCTTCCCGCATCCCGCCACCAGGCCGGCATCCACCGCTCTGGTGTCATTACTATGCGACGGCAGTCTCCTGGTTGGGTTTAATTGCACTGCTATTGGGTTAGCCCCATCGGGGTGGCAGGTGGTTAGAGCGTTTGACTTGTAACCCAAAGGTTGCAAGATCAAATCCCGAGCTAACAAGGTTAAAATCTGTTGTTCTGCCCCTGAACATGGCAGAACAACCCACTGTTCCTAGGCCGTGATTGAAAATAAAAATGTGTTCTTAACTGACTTGCCTAGTTAAATAAAGGTAAAATAAATACCCACCCTCTCCTCAGCTGTGGTGCCATCAAAACCAGGGCGGTTACTGAGAGCCATTCCTCTCAGCAATGACCCAGGCTCCCCAGTGGTATGGGTGATGGGAAAATAATAATGAGACTGGAATCAACAGCTCTCCCCTCAGTATCCATTATTGTTTCTTTGGGAGAGTATTAGGAAGCTATAAATATAGATGGGATTGCAATGCTACCTCATGCCCGACAGTGGGGCTCAGAAGTGAATTGGGGGAGGGGAAGTACTTCAAACAGAGAACAAGAAAAAGCAGTTTGATTTTACGGTGTGGTTGTGGAAAAGAGAGGTGAAATTGGAATGAGGGTCCCTGAAGAGTATGGTGTGTGGTTGTATGCATTTTGCAGAAATGTGAATAGGGTTTGAATATAAATAAGCTGGGTTTCATTGTCTTTCCTGACTTTATGAAATTCAAGTTTCAGGAAGTAAATTACGTTTTGTGGAATTGCATGCACAACATGTACAGTATGTAGTCCTACAGTACATGCATGCAGGTTCCGGGAAGCCATTGCATTATTGTTCAGCTATTACAGTAGTTTTGTTTTCAAATAGGTCATCTTGGATGCAGGTTTAAATTGAGTTAACATCTGATCATCACAGTATGCAAATGTATGAAGCCAAATGCCATCCACATGCTCACACAACTAGTATTTATTATCTATATGATAACTAGTTGTTATTCCTTTCATTTGTATTCTACACAGTGCCCTCTGGTTTATGATAGCATGGATCTATGAGTGCAGTTTTCACACACCGTTGTTTTTCTGGTGCAATTCCAGGTTTTCTCTGGATCAAAATGTGGCTCAGGTGGTGGATGTGGCCATGGGAGTGGCCAATGGTGCGGTCACCGACCAAACATTTTAGAGGCCCTTCTGTTGACCTCAGTGACAAACTTTAGCTGTTTTAAAGCACATTTCCTGCAATTCTACACATCTTGCCACAAAGCTTAGAGAACAAATGACAGTTTTAAAGCTAATTTCTTGCAATTCCACAAATGTTGCCATTAAGCTTAGAGAACAAATGGCAGTTTTAAAGCTAATTTCCTGAAATTCTACACATTTTGCAATGGCTTATGCTATCTGAGTGAATTAAACAGTATTAAAATAAATCAATGGGGACCACATGCCATGACAAAAATACTCCTGAAAGCATAATTTTTTAAATTTTAGATTCTCCCTGACTGTCCAGCTTTTATTTTGGTGATTGTTAGTGCTCAAAGATGATTTTATAAAAAAATATATAGGTCCATTTTCTTTTATACATACTTTATACATACATCTGGTTTAAGTTTAGACAGAAAAGGTTTTTCCATCCCGAAAAAAACGTACATTTTAATTGTTTTTTAATTCTATTTTTTATTGTTTGTTAATAGGTGGCTCAAAACAACGCGCTCCACCCAATACTGTTCTTTGCAGAAAAAAACTTAATTCACATGATTACTCATTGATGAAGTGATAGTGAGATTTAACTCAAAGTGACCAGAATCAAATATAGAGTTGAAGTTGACATACACCTTAGCCAAATACATTGAAACTCAGTTTTTCACAATTCCTGACATTTAATCCTGGTAACAATTCTCTGTCTATTGTCTGTTAGGATCACCACAGTTACACCACAGAGCTGGTGTAACTGAGTCAGGTTTGTAGGCCTCCTTTCGCACAAGCTTTTTCAGTTCAGCCCACAAATGTTCTATAGGATTGAGGTCATGGCTTTGTGATGGCCAATCCAATACCTTGACTTTGTTGTCCTTAAGCCATTTTGCCACAACTTTGGAATTACACTTTGTGTCATTGTCCATTTGGAAGACCCATTTGCGACCAAGCTTTAACTTCCTGACGGATGTCTTGAGATCTTGCTTCAATATATCCACATACTCGTTCTGCCTCATGGTGCCATCTATTTTGTGAAGTGCACCAGTCCCTCCTGCAGCAAAGCACTGCCACAGCCGTGCCTCACGGTTGGGATGGTGTTCTTCAGCTTGCAGGCATCCCCCTTTTTCCTCCAAACATAACAATGGTCATTACGGCCTAACAGCTTTATTTTTGTGTCATCAGACCAGAGGACATTTCTCCAAAAAGTACGATCTTTGTCACCATGTGCAGTTGTAAACCATAGTCTGGCTTCTTTATGGCGGTTTTGGAGCAGTGGCTTCTTCCTTACTGAGCGGCCTTTCAGGTTATGTCGATATAGGACTCGTTTTACTGTGGATTTCAATACTTTTGTACCTGTTTCCTCCAGTATCTTCATAAGGTCCTTTGCTGTTGTTCTGGGATTGATTTGCATTTCTCACACCAAAGTACGTTCATCTCTAGGAGACAGAACGCATCTCCTTCCTGAGTGGAATGATGGCTTCGTGGTCCCATGGTGTTTATACTTGCTTATTGTTTGTACAAATGAACATGGTACCTTCAGGATTTTGGAAATTGCTCCCAGGGATGAACCAGACTTGTGGATGTCTGCAAAAAAAAATTCTGAGGTCTTGGCTGATTTCTTTAGATTTTTTCATGATGTCAAGCAAGGAGGCACTGATTTTAAAGGTAGGCCTTGAAATACATCCACAGGTACACCTCCAATTGACTCAAATTATGTCCATTAGCCTATCAGAAGCTTCTAACGCCATGACATCATTTTCTGGAATTTTCCAAGCTGTTTAAAGGCACAGTTAACTGTATGTAAACTTCTGACCCACTGGAATTGTGAAAAAGTGCATTATAAGTGAAATAATCTGTCTGTAAACAATTGTTAGAAAAATGATTTGTGTCATGCACAAAGTAGATGTCCTAACCGACTTGCCAAAACTATAGTTTGTTAATTAACAAGAAATTTGTGGGGTGGTTGAAATGCGAGTTTTAATTATTCCAACTTAAGTGTATGTAAACTTCCAACTTCAACTGTAATTAGAAAAAGTACCAGGCTGAAAATGACTGCAATCAGCTGTATAGCCGACAGCCGGCACTAGTGGAAAAACACTGAGACAGGCCTATGCGTGTCTAGGGCTCTTTCAAGGTTTTCCACACAATGGAGTACTTTCAAACAACGCATCACAGTACAGTGCCTGAAAATTCTGATTATTGCACTTCAGATCATTACGGAGGGTAATGCAGCTTTAAATACATGGTGTAATTAAGGTATGTGGCTAAATACATGGTGGAATGTTTCATAGAATACACTAATATGTGTAATTATCTTGTTGGTTTCTGTCACAATAATGCCTGTTCAGATGAACAAGCATGGTACTGTTTAGTGAGATGACAAACGTGCAAGAATCTTCCATGTCCTTGTAATTCATGAATAGAACATGAAAATGTGAAAAATGTCACACAGAAATAGGCTGTAGAACGTCAGTGTCCCGCATTAATATCTAGTGAATAGCGTCCTTGCTGCTTCAAGGATTGTTTTCCCTAACAACAACACGTGCAAAACCAAATAACTCCTCACTCAGTCGCCGCTTAACTCCGGGTATCTCGACACCACCCAGTCATTGTTGTTGTCAAGTCCCAGTCCATAAATCTCACAGTGCCAGAAATGGAGGGAGATTTACGAGCGGAGGAGGTGTCAGGTGGAGGATTACCTCACACACCGGAGATGTCCTGTGAGTGATAGCTTGACTACTGCTTGACTATCTCCTCTTTCTTACTGTTTGTCCTTGTCTGTCCCACTCAAACACCGCCGTCTATCATTCCAGCCGCCTTCACACGTCAACACCGTCACACCATCCCCAGTCAGCTTTTTCACCACACTTAACTCAGATACTATTACCTGGAAAGATGTGCAATCTTTTACATACAGGTCTGATAGGTCACATGGAATGCATGCGTCAACACCATCACATAGTCTCAATCCATCTCCATCACCACACCTTAACTAATTTACTACCAGAATGGTCTGATGGGTCTCATGAGACAAGGAGAACTACTTAGACAAACAACAAGTGGTAGGATTGTTGACTGCTAGTGTGTATAGATCGTTTTTGCACCACTGCTTGCTCTACATTTTCAGGCTAGGAATTTGGCAAATTAAAACAGCTATGTTTTGACTGGCTCAAACGTATGTGTAGTGGCATAATGTTGGTCATGAAAATGAACCGGATTAAAATGTGTGATGTTTTGCCAAAGGTGTAAATTCTATATTAATGTCTGGGATGTGAGGCAGGTGCAATGAAAGGAAAATGCAAAAAACGAATCATAGATTTCAGACAATGAGCAGCTGTGTGATGTTTTCAAATCTAGTCCCTACAGGATTGGTTTAACTCTCATATTATGTTCCCTCTCAAATTATGAGGCTGTTACTCAGTCAGTAACAAATTGCTCATCTCAATGTCAAGCTTGATGACTGAGTGCATTTGATGTTTTCACAATAAGTCCAACGAGATCAGAATTTCAGTGCTTCCCCTCAACCAATATGTGTGGGCAGTACTTGACAAAGTACACATTAATTTTAATCTATGTGTGAGGACAGACGCTGGGAGACGAGAAGAAAGTACAGGGAGTGAACATTTAATAAATAACAGACATGAAACAAAAGACAGACCGCCTCTGGACAAGGGAATATTAATGACATTAATGCTGACACGGGGATCAAACTGAGGAATAGAGAGATATAGAGGAGGCAATTAATAAAGTCATGGAGTCTAGGTGAGTCCAATGAAGCGCTGATGCGCGTAACGATGGTGACAGGTGTGCGTAATGATGGGCAGTCTGGCACTCGAGGAGCGGGAGCAGGCGTGACACGTCCTTATCCTTATCGCACCATTTCCAATAAATGTGATGACATGCTTTTGCACTTAGTATGTCTATAATAAAGATATTGTAATGCTATTTTGTGGATTCCCACTATCCTTCCTTTTTACTTACTTTCATACGGATAATATCAGAAAATGTAGCTATAATTTTTTTTTAAACTGAATTGAATGCCTTGATGATCAAAAGACACTGTAAGAACTAGTTCTCCATCCTGAGTCCTAGCTCTCTATAATCCTATTGTCAGGAGCAGTGCAGTGCCTGATGAGTGAGAGATGTGTGTGTGTGACAGGCATGGGACAGTGAGGCTCAGGTGGCCCCACAGTATTGTGTATACACCACAGTTGCAATCTGGCCTGAGCCCAGTGCTATACAGGTGGGCCTGCGTTACCCCCCCCCCCCCCCACTGTGTGCCTGGCTGCAGTGGCTGGGCAGAGGCTGCCAATATCGGTGCAAGACCAGATATCAAGACCTGTATTAGACTCTATAAAAGGGAATGGAAATGGTGTCTTTGTAGTGCTAAACTCTTATGGTGGAATAAATACACAAAATCATTATTGGACATAAATATGAAACATTGCTTTCTACAGTGACATCATTGCTATTTAGCCCTATGTGCTTTATGATGTAATGTGTACAAATGTTTGCGATTCTAACGGACTCCCCTTTGATTTTAGGACTCCCCTTTGATTTTAATTCTAATGTATTATCCATTCCATGATTGTTGTTACGTCATCTTCTATAACCTATGTCGTTGGTACTTTGGGATGATCTCACTGAATCTGAAATGAATTGTGCTTCACCTATCCTATAGTAAGGTTTATGATGTCAGCCGTTCCACAAGGAAAAGCCAGATTTCGTATGGCTGCTGTCCATGGTTGTGAATAAGATATAGACAGCAGTAACAACAGCAAAGCAAAGAGACCCTTCCTCACATCTTACATATGGTGTATTAGGAGTCACATGGTGTTTTTGTCAGAATCACTCGACTTGTCACTGTCCCAAGGCTGTCCTATGAAGGACACTATCGTGGAGGTAGCTTTCATCATATTATTGGGCAATCCCCCACACTGGTCTATCTTAAACCCTTGAACCAAAGCCACCACTTTATAACCAGTTATTAAGCTGTTAGTCTTTATGCACTACTGTAAGATGTGATGCACATTTTGATGTTTTATAGTTTTTTTTGTTATACTACAGGATTCCTAGTTTTTGTCATTCTTTAAGCTTCTGCATCGCCCTCATCTACAGTATACTGCAATTTCGCTGCATTTCAACTCCCATGATACAATGCTCTGCCTAGTTATCCTGCAGTTAGCTTAGCTGGCTAGCAAGCAAACACGAAGCTTATGTCATAAGTTATGAGTGCATTTCAGATTACTTTTGGGTTGTAGTCATATTAAAATGTTTGCATGAATATCAGGCTGGAAAATACATCTGTGTTCATGTCATTGTCACCAATCAACTGCATTACAGTCAAGAATAATTTAAAATGAGATGATAACGAACTATAAGTTACTGTGTCTGATGCTGGTTAGCTAGCATGTTTGCAGCAATAACAGCTGAGTTTAATCTTAGCGACAGTCTTAAACAACAGTCAAAACAACATGTAGGTCTATTAGAACACAACATTTATTATTACATTTAAGACAAATCACTATGGAATTGTATTTTCATGATTGAAGCCTGCTGTATCTTTGGTGCTAACATTAGCAAGTTGCTAACCCTGCTGCTTCTGTGTGTTTTCAAAAAGTGTCAAAGAAAAGTGCTTTGACAAATAACAGCCAAATAAAGCCTTAGTGACTGTCCAAGCAACCATCCAATAACACTGTAGGCCTATTGGAACTAATAAAAAGTACTACGTTTACAAGTAATTACAAAAATACGAAAATATAGTCTTTGGAAACAATGGCTGCCAGAGCTGCAACAGTGATCGTGGGAGTGGTTTTGTATGAAAATAACAAGATTCAACAACTGAGACATAAACTGAACAAGTTACAAAGAAATGGGACTAACAGAAATGGAATAATGTGTCCCTGAACAAACGGAGGGTCAAAATCAAAAGTAACAGTCATTATCTGGTGTGGCCAACAGTTGCATTAAGTACTGCAGTGCATGTCCTCCTCATGGACTGCACTAGATTTACCAGTTCTTGCTGTGAGATGTTACCCCACTCTTCCACCAAGGCACTTTTAAGTTCTAGGACATTTCTGGGGGGAACGGCCCTAGCCCTCACCCTCCAATCCAACATGTCCCAGACGTGCTCAATGGGATTGAGATCCGGGCTCTTCGCTGGCCATGGCAGAGCAGTGACATTCCTGTCTTGCAGGAAATCACGCACAGAATGAACAGTATGGCTGTTGGCATTGTCATGCTGGAGGGTCATGTCAGGATGAGCCTGCAGGAAGGGTACCACATGAGGGAGGGGGATGTCTTTCCTGTAACGCACAGCGTTGAGTTTGCCTGCAATGACAACAAGCTCAGTCCGATGATGCTGTGACACACCGCCCCAGACCATAACGGACACTCCACCTCCAAATCAATCCCGCTCCAGAGTACAGGCCTCGGCGTAACGCTCATTCCTTCGACGATAAATGCGAATCCAACCATAAAAGCGAATTTGACTGTCACACCTGGTGAGACAAAACCATGACTCGTCAGTGACGAGCACTTTTTGCCAGTCCTGTCTGGTCCAGCGACGGTGGGTTTGTTGTTGCCGGTGATGTCTGGTGAGGAACAGGCCTAAAAGCCCTCAGTCCAGCCTCTCTCAGCCCATTGCGGACAGTCTGAGCACTGATGGAGGGATTGTGCATTCCTGGTGTAACTCGGGCAGTTGTTGTTGCCATCTTGTACCTGCCCCACAGGTGTGATGTTCGGATGTACCGATACTGTGCAGGTGTTGTTGCACGTGGTCTGCCACTGCGAGGACTATCAGCTGTCCGTCCTGTCTCCCTGTAGCGCTGTCTTAAGCATCTCACAGTACGGACATTGCAATTTCTTGCCCTGGCTACATCTGCAGTCCTTATGCCTCCTTGCAGCATGCCTAAGGCACATTCACACGGATGAGCAGGGACCCTGGGAATCTTTCTTTTGGTGTTTTTCAGAGTCAGTAGAAATGCCTCTCTAGTGTCCTAAGTTTTCATAACTGTGACCTTAATTGCCTACCATCTGTAAGCTGTTCGTGTCTTAACAACCGTTCCACAGGTGTATGTTCATTTATTGTTTATTGTTCATTGAACAAGCATTGGAAAGAGTGTTTAAACCCTTTACATGATGATCTGTGAAGTTAGTTGTATTTTTACGTATTATCTTTGAAAGACAAGGTCCTGAAAAAGGTACATTTCTTTTTTTGCTGAGTTTAGTATAAACTATCTTTTGAACAACAACTGCTTGCTTAGATTATGGCTAGGGTTAGGTTTAGAATAAGGGTTAGGATAAGGGTTAATAACCTCTATGGGATCAGTGTCCTCCCCGCGGGATGTTTGAGCTAATGTAGATTTCCCAGGACATAGACATATCTGATATGGGCAGAAAACTAAAATGATGGTTAATCTAACTGCACTGTCCAATTTACAGTAGTTATTACAGTGAAAGAATGCCATGCCATTGTTTGAGGAGAGTGCACAGTTATGAACTTGAAAATGTATCATTAAACCAACTAGGCACATTTGGGCAGACTTGATACAACATTTTGAACAGAAATTCAGTGGTTCATTGGATCAGTCTAAACATTGCACATACACTGCTGCCATCTTGTGGCCAAAATCTAATCTTGTACCTAACCTGGAAATATACATTATGGTCTTTCTCTTGCATTTCAAAGATGGAAATGAAAAAATATATATTTGTATTATATTTTACCAGATCTAATGTGTTATATTCACCTTTACAAATGTCACATTTCCACAAACTTCAAAGTGTTTCCTTTCTAATGTTTTCAAACATATGCATATCCTTGCTTTACGTCCTGAGCTACAGGCAGTTAGATTTGGGTATGTCATTTTAGGCAAATATTGAATAAAAGGGTCGGATCCTTAATTTAGGGGTTTGGTTAGGGCGAGGATTAGTACATAGCTAGTTGAAATGTTATTGATAGTCTGTAGATGAGCTATCCAAATAAAGTGTGAAAATGCTGAGCCATAAGCTTGCTCAGTAAATATGTCCAACTGCTGGGTACATACAGTGCATTCGGAAAGTTTAGACCTCTTGACTTTTTCCACATTGTGTTACGTTACAGAATTATTCAAAAATGCATTAAATAATGTTTTTTTTCCCCTCATCGGTCTACACACACTACCCCATAATGACAAAGCAAAACCAGGTTTTTAGAAATATTACGTTTACACAAGTATTCAGACCCTTTACTCAGTACTTTGTTGAAGCACCTTTGACAATGATTACAGCCACAAATCGTTTTGGGTTTGACGCTACAAGCTTGGCACACCTGCATTTGGGCAGCCTCTCCAATTCTTCTCTGCAGATTCTCTCAAGCTCTGTCAGGTTGGATGGGGAGGGTCACTGCACCGCTATTTTCAGGTCTCTTAAGAGATGTTTGATCGGGTTCAAGTCCAGGCTGTGGCTGGGACACTCAAGGACATTCAGAGACTTGTCCTGAAGCCACTCCTGCATTGTCTTGGTTGTGTGCTTAGGGCCATTGACTGTTTGGAAGGTGAACCTTCGCCCCAGTCTGAGGTCCTGAGCGCTCTGGAGCAGGTTTTAATCTGTCTCCCAGTCCCTGCCGCTAAAAGAAATCCCCACTGCATGACGTTACCACCACCATGCTTCAACGTAGGGATGGTGCCAGGTTTCCTCAAGACGTGATGCTTGGCATTCATGCCAAAGAGTTTGGTCTTGGACCTCCCGAATGGTGCAGCGGTCTAATGCACTGCACTGCAGATGCTAGAGGTGTCACTAAAGACCCAGGTTCGATCACAAGCTGTGATCAAGAGTCCCATAGGGCAATGCCCGATTGGCCCAGCATCATCCGATTTAGGGAGTGTTAGGCCGGGGGGGATTTACTTGGTTCATGATGCTCTAGCGTCGCCTTGTGGCGGGCAGGGTGCTTGCAGGCTGACCTCGGTTGTCAGTTGAACGGTGTTTACTCTGACACATTGGTGCGGCTGGCTACCAGGTTAAGCGTGGTTTGGCAAGCCATGTTTCAGGGGACGCATGACTCAACCTTCGCCTCACAAGGCTGTTGGGGAGTTGCAGTGATGAGACAAGACTGAAATTGGGGAGAAAACAAGGGAGTACATTTAAAAAAAGAATAACAATAGTTCAGTCTTGGTTTCATCAGACCAATGAATGTTGTTTGTCATGGTCTGAGAGTCTTTAGGTGCCTTTTGGAAAACTCCAAGAGGGCTGTCTTGTGCCTTTTACTCAGAAGTGGCTTCCATCTGGCCACTACCATAATTCCCTGATTGGTGGAGTGCTGCAGAGATGGTTGTCCTTCTGGAAGGTTCTCCCATCTCCACAGAGGAACTCTGGAGCTCTGTCAGAGTGACTATCGGGTCACCTCGCTGACCAAGGCCCTTCTCCCCTGATTGCTCAGTTTGCCCGAGCAGCCAGCACTAGGATGAGTCTTGGTGATTCCAAACTTCTTCCATTTAAGAATGATGGAGGCCACTGTGTTTTAGGGGACTTTCAATGTTGCAGAAATGTTTTGGTACCCTTCCCCAGATCTGTGCCTCGACACAATCCTGTCTTGGAGCTCTACTGAATATTCCTTCAACCTCATGGCCTCAAGGGGTCCGTAACTGGTGGCATGGAAGTCAAATGCAGGAGAGCAGAACTTGGTAAATGGCCGGAGCCGTTTAATGTACATACTGTAACTTCCGGCATACAAAGGTAACAAAACACATGGGCACAAGAACCCGTATCGCACCAGTCACATAAAGCACACATACTTACAATAAACAATTCCCGACAAGGACATGGGGGAAACAGAGGGAACATGTACAACATGTAATTAGGGAATTGAAACCAGGTGAAAGCGACAACCAGACAAAACAAATGGAACATGAAAAATAGATCGATGATGGCTAGAAGACCGGCGACTTCGACCGCCGAACACTTCCTGAACAAGGAGAGGAACCGACTTCGGCAGAAGTTGTGACACATGGCTTGGTTTTTGCTGTGACATGCACTGTCAACTGTGGGACCTGATATAGACATGTGTGTGCCTTTCCAAATCATGTCCAATCAATTGAATTTACCACAGGTGGACTCCAATCAAGTTGCAGAAACATCTCAAAGATGAACAATAGAACAAGTATCCACCTGAGCTCAATTTCAAGTCTCATAGCAAAGGGTCTGAATACTTATGTAAATAAGATATTTCCGTTTTTTTAAATATATATATTACATTTGCAGAATTGTGTGGATTGTATTGTGTGTAGACTGATGAGGATGTTTTTAGAATACGCCTTTAATGTAACAACATGTGGAAAATGTCAAGGGGTCAGAATACTTTCTGAATGCACTGTATATACTGAACAAAAATATCAATGCAACATGCAACAAATTCAAAGATTTTACTGAGTTGCAGTTCATAAAGAAATCAGTCAATTGAAATAAATTCATTAGGCCCTACTCTATGGTTTTCACATGACTGGGAATACAGATATGTACTGTGTCTGTTGGTCACAAATACCTTTAAAAAAAGGTAGTGGGATGGTTCAGAAAACCAGTATCTGGTGTGATGACCATTTGCTTCATGCAGCCCAACACATCTCCTTTGCAATAGAGTTGATGAGGCTGTTGATTGTGGCCAGAGGAATTTTGTTCCACTCCTCTTCAATGGCTGTTCGAAGTTGCTGGATATTGGCAGGAACTGGAACACGCTGTCGTACATGTCGATCCAGAGCATCTCAAACATGCTCAGTGGGTGACGTCTGGTGAGTATGCAGGCCATGAAACAAGGGGACCTTTTCAGCTTCCAGGAATTGTGTACAGATCCTTGTGACATGCATTATCATGCTGCAACATGAAGTGATGACGGCGGATGAATGGCAGGACAATGGGCCTCAGGATTTCATCACAGTATCTCTGTGCATTGAAATTGCCATCGAAAAAATGCAATTGTATTTGTTGTCCGTAGCGTATGCCTGCCCATAACATCAACCCCACCGCCACCATGGGGCACTCTGCACATTTTAAGGTGGCCTTTTATTGTCACTAGCACAAGGTGCACCTGTGTAATGACCATGCAGTTTAATCAGCTTCTTGATATCCCACACCTATCTTGGCGAAGGAGAAATGCTCACAAACAGGAATGTAAATACATCTGTGCAGAAATAAGCTTTTTGTGGCAATGGAAATCTTTTATGGGCTCTTTAATTTCAGCTCATGAAACATGGGACCAACACTTTACACATCACTTTTATATTTTTGTTCAGTATGTATACACTGAGTGCACAAAACATTATGAACACCTGCTCTTTCCAAGACATAGACTGACCAGGTGAATCCAGGTGAAAGGCGGGGGAGGGGGGGGGGTCAATATTAGGAAGGTATCCTTAATGTTTTTTACACTCTGTGTATATCCATTTACAGCCACAGACTTTGCATCAGTGGAACATATACAATGATTCATAACTGTCTTTGAGTCTCATGTCCTTGTGACAGCGCATTGAGTTTACTCTTTCTCTCTCTGGCATCTCAGTTATAGAGTCAGCGCAGGCATCCTTTGGGTTCCATGCATCTTCTTCCTTGGCTAGCTAGAATCAGGGGAACTGACAAACAACAAGCCTGTGGAATCACCTGCACTTCCCCTGCAATCAGAATCAGGGAAATGCAGAGAAAAACATATGGGATTTGCATCCCAAATGGCACACTATACCCTGCATAGTGCACTACTTCTAACCCTAGAGCACTAGATATTTGCCATTTGGGACATAGACACAGGCTCTGATACAGCGGGGATTGTGTTGACAATGTTTTGTGGGGCACTGTAGTGTCGAATGAGATTGAGAGGCTGCCCATATGGGCCTCAGGTTTGAAGTTCCTATCTCCTCTTTCCAGCTGTAAGACAGGTCGCAGGGATTCGGCTCAGCCTATAAATATAGTAAATGGCACTCGTGTGCACGGCTCTGCCAAACCTGATTAAATGAGAAATAAATCACTTTCACATGGGCACACACACAAAACGAAACGGGAACAGTCACACGTTTTCTTCACTTGTGTGTGATCTCTCTGCTGGTTTAAGAGTTTAGTGGTAACTGACAGCTTTACTCGTGCTGATACCTCAGCGAAACATTTGGAAGTGTTAGTTGAGTTATTGCAGCAATACTTTTTTGCATACTTAATTTAAAAAATTGCAGTTCATCATTTGAATTTGTTTGAGATTTGAAAGTGATGTGTCATTGGGGTCAGGGGTGAGACGTGATATTACTGAACAGTTGAGTTCAATGAGTGTAAATGCATTGTATCTATCACGCCTATCAGATTAGTTTTAACATTGTGTTAGGTAAAAATAATACAAACACTGGTAGGTAATAAGTGGAAGACTATAGTTAGTATTATATTGCAGTTACACTCAACAGAACACTCAGCATGACAATATATGAATTAGAATCCTGAACAAAGGAAACAAGAATTATGATCGTTATCACTTCACATTTAAATAATGCAGCACATCTTTGTTTCAATATAAAAGGTCAGGAATTAGTCCATAGCCTCACGTCACATTTGGTTGGTTGCTCATCACTTTCCCAAGTGCACGCTTGTTCTCGGAAACAGTAATTCCTCTAATAGTATTCCTCATCAACAAATCCAGTGTGAACCTACTGTGAGTATCGAAAAGCTGCTTGCTGTGAATAATCATGCCATGGTGTGATAAGCCGTGCAACTCCAGAATGTTAAACACCCCTTGAAGATGTAATTGCTGTTTTCCCTCCTTTGGAAATATATCTGTTAGTTGACGCATGTCATGCATGATTGTTTGAAATTAAGCCTTTTTTTCTTGGAAAATTACTCGCAAATGGTGGTTGTTTGGATAAATAATGAATGGAAATATAAATCTTGCAATATAAAGATTATTGTTTACAAATTGTAAGACTGATTAGGCCTGCGGAGGAAAGATCTCCCATTCCTGTGCAGTCTGCTAAAGAGCAGACAACACATCACAATTCCTTACTCAACAATTGCTGATGCCTTTGTCTTAGTTTAGGAAATTGACCCAAGATGAATTCACTAATATCAACTTTCACAAAATCTGTGGCGAGGCCAACTAGTGCATTTCAAGGCATCTAATATGAACATGTATATTTCAGCAATTTCTGAGCCTCCTTAAGGTTTTCCAGGTTCCCAAGTTACAACTACCTTAATACATAGGAATTAGGGACACTGGGAGCAGGCCGCTCCTCTCCTGGTTCGCTTGATCTGGGGCCACCGATGGGGAGCCGAGAGGAAAATACATTTCCTTTCGTAGGATAGTCATTAGTATTCATGAGTTACGTCGAGTGATTGGTTGACCCTTCTTGGGTGTGTGGACCCTTGGAAGCCCCAGAAGACGCGTCATAATACCCATAAAACCTAGCGGTCAAACACAGAAATGGTTCCAATAATTTTTTCCCCATTAATTTTTCCCATAGAAGATGTTAGAACCACTTCAAACAAGGTCTTTGTTTAGATAACCGTATAAATCTCTCTCGGATGGGACTTCTATCAATATATTCGGTTCCATTACTACCAGATTCTAAAATGCAAATATGCATCAATGTAGACATCATGCAAGACAACAAATCCCAGCACGTCACCTCTAGCTTACACATTTTGCTGTCAGCTAGCTAGCTACCTTGATCCAAAATGAAATAAATATTAAACATTTAAATTTACTGGGATATTTTTTTTAACTAATATTGGTTGGCTTACTTATGTGTTTGGTCTTGTGTCATGTACAGAATACTATCCTAGTAGCAGTCAGATAATTACAATGTACCATGAATCCTAGCTTAATTTTTTTGCAAAGAAGCTAGCAAGCTAGCTAGCTACCTACCTTCATGATATTAGCAACCTTATTTTACCAGATCCTCATCTCCTTCAGCCGGTGGAGGTCTATATTTAATATTTTATAATTTCTGCCAACAATATCAACGAGGTAAAATCTATTTCAATTCACGGTGACGGAATGTCAGAACTAAATTGTTGACATGTCTGTTGCAGATGCTGTGCCGGATTAACTCATTGCAGAATGTATCTATAATCATGAATGAATAAGCATATTTACAGTGCCTTCAGTAAGTATTCACAGCACTTGACTTTTTCCACATTTTGTTGTGTTACAAAGTGTGATTAAAATGTATTTAATTGTAATTTTTGGTCAACGATCTACATAAAATACTCTGTAATATCAAAGTGGTAGAAAAATTATACAAATTATGGTTTCATGGAAAATAAACAATATATCTTGATTAGATGAGTATTCAACCCCCTGAGTCAATACATGTTAGAATCACCTTTGGCAGCGATTGCAGTTGTAAGTCTTTCTGGGTAAGTCTCTAAGAGCTTTGCACACCTGGATTGTACAATATTTGCACATTATTCTTCATAACATTCTTCAAGCTCTGTCAAGTTGGTTGTTGACCATTGCTAGACAGCCATTTTCAAGTATTGCCATAGATTTTTTCAAGCCGATTTAAGTCAAAACAGTAACTAGGCCACTCAGGAACATGCAATGTCATATTGGTAAGCAACTCCAGTGTATTTTTAGCTTTGTGTTTTAGGTAATTGCTGAAAGGTGAATCTGTCTCCCAGTGTCTGTTGGAATGCAGACTGAACCAAGTTTTTCTCAGGGATTTTGACTGTGATTAGCTCTATTCCATTTATTGTATCCTAAAAAAATCCCTAGACCTTGCTGACAACAAGCATACACATACAGTGGGGCAAAAAAGTATTTAGTAAGCCACCAATTGTGCAAGTTCTCCCACTTAAAAAGATGAGAGAGGCCTGTAATTTTCATCATAGGTACACTTCAACTATGACAGACAAAATGAGAATCCAGATAATCACATTGTAGGATTTTTAATGAATTTATTTGCAAATTATGGTGGAAAATAAGTATTTGGTCAATAACAAAGGTTTATCTCAATACTTTGTTAATATACCCTTTGTTGGCAATGACAGAGGTCAAACGCTTTCTGTAAGTCTTCACAAGGTTTTCACACACTGTTGCTGGTATTGTGGCCGTTCCTCCATGCAGCTCTCCTCTAGAGCAGTGATGTTTTGGGGCTGTTGCTGGGCAACACGGACTTTCAACTCCCTCCAAAGATTTTCTATGGGGTTGAGATCTGCAGACTGGCTAGGCCACTCCAGGACCTTGAAATGCTTCTTACGAAGCCACTTCTTCGTTGCCCAGGCGGTGTGTTTGGGATCATTGTCATGCTGAAAGACCCAGCCACGTTTCATCTTCAATGCCCTTGCTGATGGAAGGAGGTTTTCACTCAAAATCTCACGATACATGGCCCCATTCATTATTTCCTTACACGGATCAGTCGTCCTGGTCCCTTTGCAGAAAAACAGCCCCAAAGCATGATGCTTCCACCCCCATGCTTCACAGTAGGTATGGTGTTCTTTGGATGCAACTCAGCATTCTTTGTCTTCCAAACATGACGAGTTGAGTTTTTACCAAAAAGTTATATTTTGGTTTCATCTGACCATATGACATTCTCCCAACCTTCTTCTGGATCATCCAAATGCTCTCTAGCAAACTTCAGACGGGCCTGGACATGTACTGGCTTAAGCAGGGGGACACGTCTAGCACTGCAGGATTTGAGTCCCTGGCGGCGTAGTGTGTTACTGATGGTAGGCTTTGTTACTTTGGTCCCAGCTCTCTGCAGGTCATTCACTAGGTCCCCCCGTGTGGTTCTGGGATTATTGCAGATTCAGTCTTCCCAGCCTGGTGCAGGTCTACAATTTTGTTTCTGGTGTCCTTTGACAGCTCTTTGGTCTTGGCCATAGTGGAGTTTGGAGTGTGACTGTTTGAGGTTGTGGACAGGTGTATTTTATACTGATAACAAGTTCAAACAGGTGCCATTAATACAGGTAACGAGTGGAGGACATAGGAGCCTCTTAAATAATAAGTTACAGGTCTGTAAGAGCCAGAAATCTTGCTTGTTTGTAGGTGACCAAATACTTATTTTCCACCATAATTTGCAAATAAATTCATTAAAAATCCTACAATGTGATTTTCTGGATTTTTTTTTTCTCCATTTTGTCTGTCATAGTTGAAGTGTATCTATGATGAAAATTACAGAACTTGCACAATTGGTGGCTGACTAAATACTTTTTTGCCCCACTGTATAATGATCTAATCACCACCATGCTTGAAAATATGAAGTGTTACTCAGTGAAGTGTTGTGTTGGATTTTACCCCAAACATAACACTTTTTAATCAGGACAAAATGTTATTTTCTTTACCACCGTTTTTGCTGTATTACTTTAGTGCTTTATTGCAAACAGGAGCATGTTTAGGAACATTTTAACTCTGTCAGGCTTCCTTCTTTTTACTCTGTAATTGATGTTATTACTGTGGAGTAACTACAATGTTGTTGATACATTAGGTGTTAGGTTGTTAACTCACAGACACTAGAGAAGCTTAACCAAGTTGAATTCTTCCAAAGGGTCGAAACAGCTGTATTCAGACACAAAAAAACATGTTCTCACCACCACAAGTATATACAGTTAAAGTTGGAATTTTACATACCCTTAGGTTGGAGTCATTAAAACTCGTTTTTCAACCATTCCACAAATTTCTTGTGAACAAACTAAAGTTTTGGCAAGTCGGTTAGGACATCTACTTTGTGCATGACACAAGTAATTTTTCAACAATTGTTTATATACAGATTATTTCACTTATAATTCACTGTTTCACAATTCCAGTGAGTCATAAGTTTACATACACTAAGTTGACTGTGCCTTGAAACGGCTTGGAAAATTCCAGAAAAATGTCATCGCTTTAGAAGCTTCTGATATGCTTATTGCCATAATTTGAGTCAATTGGAGGTGTACCTGTGGATGTATTTCAAGGCCTACCTTCAAACTCAGTGCCTCTGTGCTTGACATCATGGGAAAATCAAAAGAAATTGGCCAAGACCTCAGAAAAAAAATTGTAGACCTCCACAAGTCTGGTTCATCCTTAGGAGCAATTTCCAAGCGCCTGAAGGTACCATGTATGTAAGCTTATTAAAGATCAGTGATACTATCAAGAGTAGTGTGTGGTTTCCTTTTTCATTCATCTTGTTCAACTGTTGCCATGCACCTGCAAAAGGTTTGCTCAGATGTGCGAGTGCCTTTTGAATTTTGTACCATGTTCATCTGTACAAACAATAGCACACAAGTATAAACACCATGGGACCACGCAGCCGTCATACCGCTCAGGAAGGAGACTCATTCTGTCTCCTCGAGATGAATGTCCTTTGGTGCGAAAAGTGCAAATCAATAGCAAAGGACCTTGTGAAGATGCTGGAGGAAAATGGTACGAAAGTATCTATATCAACAGTAAAACGCGTCCTATATCGACATAACTTGAAAGGCCGCTCAGCAAGGAAGAAGCCACTGCTCCAAAACCGCCATAATAAAGACAGACTACGGTTTGCAACTGCACATGAGGACAAAGATCATACTTTTTGGAGAAATGTTTTCTGGTCTGAGGAAACAAAAATAGAACTGTTTGGCCATAATGACCATCATTATGTTTGGAGAAAAAAGGGGGAGGCTTGCAAGCCGAAGAACTCCATCCAAACCGTGAAGCACGGGGGTGGCAGCATCATGTTGTGGGGTGCTTTGCTGCAGGAGGGACGGATGCACTTCACAAAATAGATGACATCATGAGGTAGGAAAATGATGTGGATATATTGAAGCAACATCTCAAGACATTAGTCAGGAAGTTACAGCTTGGTCGCAAATGGGTCTTCCAAATGTACAATTACCCCAAGCATACTTCCAAAGGTGTGGAAAATGGCTTAAGGACAACAAAGTCAAGGTATGGAGTGGCCATCATAAAGCCCTAACCTCAATCCTATAGAAATGTGTGGGCTGAACTGAAAAAGCGTGTGCGAGCAAGGAGGCCTACAAACCTGACTCAGTTACACCAGCTCTGTCAGGGGGAATGGGCCATTTCACATTCTTAAAATAAAGTGGTGATCCTAACTGACCAAAGACAGTGAATTGTTACTGGGATTAAACGTCCTGAATTGTGAAAAACAGAGTTTAAATGTATTTGGCTAAGGTGAATGTAATCTTCCAGTGTAGGTTGGAAAAAGTATGTGAACCCCTAGACTAATGACTTCTCCAACAGCTAATTGGACACAGGAGTCAGCTAACCTGGAGTCCAATCAATGAGACGAGATTTGAGATGTTGGTTAGAGTTGCATTCCCCTATAAAAAACACAAAGTTTGCTATTCACAAGAAAAAACATTGCTGCACGTCTGCAGTTTACTGGATTCACACCCATCCCCACCCACAAAATTTGACGAACTGACTTGTTGGAAAGGTGGCATCCTATGACGGTGCCACGTTGAAAGTCACAGCTCTTCAGTAAGGCCATTCTACTGCCAATGTTATTCTATGAAGATTGCATGGCTGTGTGCTCTATTTTATATAACTGTTGGCAACGGGTGTGGCTGAAATAGCCAAATCCACACATTTGAAGGGGTGTCCACACACTTTTGTATATATAGTGTATCTAAAACAGCTTTGGCAGTTTAGCATCAAACTCATTCAAGTCTGGAAGAGCATAAAAAAAACTTCCATATACTGCATATACTTAGCATGTATCTAGAACATGTACGTGATTGATTCAAACCTTAGTTAACCCATTCAGACTTAATATCCCTTTGAGCAATCAGGATATACTATTGACTTTATGGCAAGGCTTTGTGAGAACTAGGCAGGTATCCTATAGTATAATGAGCACTCTGTGAACGGTGAACCAATACTACAGGACCATCAGTAACATTTGCGCTGGGTCCACTATCTACCTGATAGAATGAGTCAATTGTGCTGGAAAAGTAATTAATATAATTTACTTTCTCCCTGTCAAACGGGCTCAAATGAAGAGGCCTGTGAGGAGAGAGCTAACCTGAGGAGTGGTGATAGGTGCGTTCTTCTAACCCATCTATTTTGCATTAAATTGAGTAATAAAGAGGCCTATAAGGAGTTCCCACATAAGGTGCAAACGAGGCGGTCTTCTGGTCAGGCTCCGGAGACGGGCACATCGCGCACCACTCCCTAGCATACCACTCGCCAATGTCCAGTCTCTTGACAACAAGGTTGATGAAATCCGAGCAAGGGTAGCATTCCAGAGAGACATCTGATACTGTAACTTTCTTTGCTTCATGGAAACATGGCTCACTCGAGAGACGCTAATGTAGTCGGTGCAGCCAGCTAGTTTCTTCACTCATCGCACCGACAGAAACAAGCATCTTTCTGTAAGAAGAGGGGCGGGTGGGTATGCCTTATGATTAATGAGACGTGGTGTGATCATAACAACATACAGGAACTCAAGTCCTTCTCTTCACCTGACTTAGAATTCCTCACAATCAAATGTTGACCGCGTTATCTACCAAGGGAATTCTCTTCGATTATAATCACAGCCGTATAAATTCCCCCCCAAGCAGACATATCAATGGCCATGAACAAACTTTATTTGACTCTATGTAAACTGGAAACCACATATCCTGAGGCTGCATTCATTGTAGCTGGGGATTTTAACAAGGATAATCTGAAAACAAGACTCCCTAAATTCTATCAGCACATCGATTGCGCAACTAGGCCTGGTAAAACCCTGGATCATTGTTTCTCTAACTTCCGCGACGCATATAAGGCCCTCCCCAACCCTCCTTTCGGAAAAGCTGACCACGACTCCATTTTGTTGCTTCCAGCCTACAGACAGAGACTAAAAACAAGAAGCTCCCTTCCTCAGGTCTGTTCAACACTGGTCCGACCAATCTGATTCCACGCTTCATGACTGCTTCGATCATGTGGATTGGGATATGTTCCGCATTGCGTCCAACAACAACATTGACAAATACGCTGATTCGGTGAGCGAGTTCATTAGAAAGTGCATTGACGATGTTATACCCACAGCAACGATTAAAACCATCCCAAACCAGAAACCGTGGATTGATGGCAGCATTCGCGCGAAACTGAAAGCGCAAACGACTGCTTTTAACCAGGGCAAGGTGACTGGAAACATGACCGAATACAAACAGTGTAGCTTTTCCCTCCGCAAGGCAATCGAACAAGCTAAGCGTCAGTATAGAGATAAAGAGTCACAATTCAACGGCTCAGACACAAGAGGTATGTGGCAGGGTCTACAGTCAATCACGGATTACAAAAAGAAAACCTGCCCCAGGATGTCTCGCTCCCAGACAGACTAAATAACTTTTTTGCCCGCTTTGAGGACAATACAGTGCCACTGACACGGCCCGCTGCCAAAACCTGCGGACTCTCCTTGAGAGCCGACGTGAGTAAAACATTTAAACGTGTTAACCCTCGCAAGGCTGCAGGCCCAGACGTCATCCTCAGCCGCGTCCTCAGAGCATGCGCAGACCAGCTGGCTGGTGTGTTTACGGACATATTCAATCAATCCTTATCACAGTCTGCTGTTCCCAAATGCTTCAAGAGGGCCAACATTGTTCCTGTTCCCAAGAAAGCTAAGGGACTATCGCCACGTAGCACTCACTTCCGTCATCATGAAGTGCTGCTCAGCATTTAACAGCTCAGCATTTAACACCATAGTACCCTCCAAACTCGTCATCAAGCTCGAGACCCTGGGTCTCGACCCCGCCCTGTGCTACTGGGTACTGGACTTCCTGACGGGCCGCCCCAGGTGGTGAGGGTAGGTAACAACATCTCCACCCCGCTGAACCTCAACACTGGGGCCCCACAAGGGTGCGTTCTGAGCCCTCTCCTGTACTCCCTGTTCACCCACGACTGCGTGCCTCCAACTCAATCATCAAGTTTGCGGACGACACTACAGTGGTAGGTTTGATTACCAGCAATGACGAGAGCTTTGACCGTGATCGTAATGGTGGCGCTTGGCTTGCACGTGCAAATTCAGCACACACAACATTCTATAATGGAATTGTGTTAGTTGACATGTCAATTAAATGCTTATTTGACATGTATCTTTTTTGACACGCAAAGCCCCAAATAGCGTTCCATAGTATTGTGTGTTGGCCTGTGACAAAAAAATCTCAATTTAATCCATTTTAAATTCAGGCTGTAGCACAACAAAATGTGGAAGGTACTGTAATTGCGGGATGTGGGATGTGGGATGTCTTTCAAGAGTGACATGTTTATTGGGAAGCTAACAATAATAAGTGGCGGTGGTTAGTTCATGCTTTCAGTCGATCTGACAGTGCTGAGACTACAGTACTTAGTAGAAAAATAAGCTCATACCAGACCTATGCAGAAAATATTTATATTTTGTAGTTTATTTGAAAATAACAACTTTTCAATTACCCAAGGTAATCTAAATTTTTTTATATATAGTTTAAACTAAAAGGTAACTATTTTATTTGATATTCGAATACAGGTCTCAGAAAACCAATTAATATGTGAGGGTATTTGGATATAGGCAATTTATTTGTAAAAAAAAAAATCTTATTTGATTGCTGCCAAATATTTGATGAAGAACCAAAACTGAAACAGTTAGTTGAATTAGTCAAAATATTTGGTCATAAGCACATGGTCTGGAGGGCTCTTACATATGAATCTTAATACAGCATATAGACTAGAATGGAAATATACATGTGTACACTCTGGGATTTTTACAATAGCAACATTGTTGTTACATAGGACATAGGAAATTGCTTTGAAAATGCATAACAATTGAGTTGTTACATAAGTAGATTAAGGAACAGTTGCAACAGTAGCTCATTGCTATGTAATTAAAATGTATTATGTAAAAAAGTATTATGTAAACACATGCTAATAAAATGTTGCTCCAAAGGTATTTACAGTTTTATTACACAGGCACAAGAAAAGTTTCATGTTAAGTGTTAAGTGTTAAGTGTTACTGAGAATGCTAAAACAAAACTTTGTCACTTCTTGAGATCTGTATTCAAATATATTTTTTAAGTAGTACTTTTTGGGGATCTGTATTCAAATAGTGGTAGACACCTCCAAAGTAACTATTTGTTCCCCCACCAAAAATAGTTATTTTCCACAATGCATAGTTAATACCATAGTTATCCCAGGTCTAGCTCATACAGAATATTACATTAAGTCCCCATACATCCATGCAACAGCAATACTGACCACATTACATAAAGTGGTGGGAAATATGACAAAAAAAAGTGCAGAGACATGGAACCATGATCATATGAAAGTTTGGCAGAATCCTCTAAGCGCCTAAGCCAAACCGTTTCATCTCTATAAATATTTGCTATTTTAGGTGAGTCATTTGAATATCAGTAATCAAGCGTGAATGTGCCGTGTACAGGGTTTAAGGAATAGTTTGGGATTTTGGCAATGAAGCCCTTTTATCTGACTCTTGGGAAGTAGATAATCCTGAACTATCCCTTTAAGAAGATTGATATCCACTGAGTATAATGCAAAACCTATTGTGATTCATCATCGGTATTAGTCATGCTGATCACCTGACACTCTCTGGCTGTGTGGTTGTGAAGGAATTTAATGTCTTGTTGTCTTGTGACTCAGCTGTGTTACATCATCACTCTGTTTCTTATCACTGTTCTGGTGATAAAACGGGGTCCAAACCCCCTTGTACTGTAGAGCGGTTTGACAGTGAGAGATTTATGTGAAACTTTTCATCTAATCTCCACTGTATTATGTATTAAGTATTACGTGTATTAATTAAGTGCTTTGTGAGTTGGTTAACTTTTTTTGTTATGCTAAATTGGACAGAAGAAATCAAACCAGGATATTTTTCTTGGAGGATATTCTTACCGTATGTACCACCTGTGGATGAATTGTATCTGGAAAGTGTTTTTTTGAGCAAGTAAAAGTGTATTTTTAAAACAGTCCTTGAATTTGACTGGACAAAATCGGTTTCTAGTAGATTATCACTCCCTCTCATTATGGCATAATTGTTCAATCTACAAAGGTAACTAAGCACACTGACTTGTAATTGACTTACATTAATTTAGATGACTGGTCCTAAAGATATTCACGTCCCACTACAAACACTGTACATGCACTTGGAACCCCCATGGGCTTCCACTAAACTACCATCAGCATCTCAAACAAGACTCTTTGAAGTCTTAGCACACATATGCTAACGCATAATGCTCTGATCTAAGTAACTAGCATAATAGCAGACCTTAAGATCATTATCTAACACAGTGTATCAACGTTAGCCTCTGCTTTGTGGGCAGAATTTGAGCTTGGTTGTGGGGCATCAACTGCACTTACCCCGGAGTGCTAATTAGGCTAGCTAGCTCTCCCCAATCTCCACAAAAACACCTTCAAAACTGTTCTGCAGCAGAGATAGCAATGTGAATTATTGAATGGCTAGCTCAACCCAAATTACAGTATCTAGGAGGGAAGAATGACATTAAAATATGTTTATATGATGTCGATTCATCTCCCAGTATCATTAAGTTTTTAATCACATTTTTCGTGAAGTATGTTTTCATTTTGCTTACATGTTTTCCAGTTATACAATTTCTTTAGGAGTTGGGTTAGGATTCAAGGTTAGGGTTCTGAGTATTCCATATCACAGCATCTGCAGAATTCCTATACCATTCCCCATCCACGATATTTGTTTTGTGTAGATGCTGACGTTTTATCTCCATCTTCTCCTATCCTCCTTTCTGCTAGGGGAGTGGTCTAAGGTATGGAAAAGGAGCACTCTTGTGGACCACCGCAATTTTAATAATGCCATTTGGGGCCATCATTCCAGTAGTGGGGATGGGGAACCAGAAACCAGAAACAACTGAAATACAACCTCATTAAAGAAATTCTCAATCTCTCTCTCTCACACACGCATGTGTGTTCCCCTGTAGATTGGCTCTGTATTATTAACGACGGGGTCTGAAAATGATTAATCTTCTTGTTCACTTTTAATTATCGCACTATCAAATCCTTTCTACTCCCACTATTAATCTGTCATTGGAATTGAGTTATGGATCTTGTAATAATTGTATGTGCTGCATGCTGACAGATAAGTAATCTAATTTTTTCTCAACAGCTACTTTTCTCCCCTTTTGAACTGAATATCGCAAGTTGAGATGTCATCGTGTGAAATCGCAAAACAAAATTGATGAAATGACTTAAACAATACCTGTTCAAATCTATTTATGTATTGTTTCTGCTGTACATTATGCAATTAATATTGATGGGTAATTTTCTGCAAGAGACGTTTCTGCAAGAAAAGTTGGTTCTTATTAGCCAACTAATTAATATTTTCTTTATGTGTCGAGATAGTCCTCTGCAATACAGTCGGTGGCAGTGCAGTTGAAACTCCATGTAACTACGAGACCCCTGGGATTTGTAAAACAGGGAAAGTTAGTCCTCTCCCAATTTGGTATTTTATTAGGATCCCCATTAGCTACTACTAAAGCAGCAGCTAATCGTCCTGGGGTCAACACAAAATATGAAACATGACATAATACAGAACATTAATAGACAAGAACAGCTCAAGGACATTATTACATACATTTTAAATAAGAATACACGCATTCATGCACTTATGCCTTAACATTCCATGCATAATCATCATAATGTCAAATGCCATACTGCAGTGTGTCCTTGGTCTTTCCTTCACATGTCAATACTATGCATAATCATGTGGAGTTCCACCAAGGTCGTTGACTTCTGCTCAGTTCCCCTGATGTGAACAGAGCCACATATCATCAATCATACAATAACATATAGCCAGCTCATGCAAATAGTTTCACTATTCTGTTTGTATGAAACAAAACAAAAAAAAAATGTCATATGGAGCTTCACCAATGGTCCTTTACTCCCATTCAGTTCATAAAATGAACCATTCAGTTCATTAAATTATGTTTCTGTTACTTGAACTCTGTGAAGCATTTATTTGGGCTGCAATCTGAGGTGCAGTTAATTCGATTTAGCTTATCTGTCACGATTCTTCAAAATCGAACCCAGAAGCAGACCAGGACAAGGAGAGTAGGAAGAAGGTGAGTATTTATTTACAAGTGAATGTGAATGGGTAGATATATCCAGGTGGTGTAGCGGGTAGCGGTGGTGAGTTGATGGGAGTAAATAGGTGGATCCAATGGGGAAGCGGACACCAATCCACGAGATATTGGAACCCTCGACCCCGCCGTCTGGAGTCCATGATGCGGCGCACCGTGTAGACAGGACCACCTCCGATCATCCGAGGAGGAGGAGGACGAGGAGGAGGGGGCAACAGAGGACTGAGGTGAACCGGCTTGAGGCAGGAGACATGAAAGGTGAGGTGTACTCGAAGCGTTGCCGGCAATTTGAGTCGGACCACAGCAGGGTTAATGATTCTCTCCACCACGAACGGACCAATGAACTTTGGTGACAGTTTCCTCAACTCAGTCCGTAGAGGAAGATCCCGTGTAGCCAACCACACCTTATCTCCGATGGTATAAGCGGGAGCAGGAATACGTCGACGATTCGCCTGGATCTGATACCGGTCAGAAACTCTAAGGAGGACCTTCCTGGCCCGATGCCAGGTCCGGTGGCAACGACGAATGTGGGCCTGGACAGAAGGGACCGAAAGATCCCTCTCCTGAGAAGGAAACAAGGGAGGTTGGTATCCGTACAGGCATTGGAAGGGGGACATCCCAGTGGCAGATGAAGGAAGGGTATTATGAGCATACTCGACCCAGGGTAATTGAGATGACCAAGAGGTGGGATCAGAGGAGACAAGACAACGCAGCGTGGACTCCATCTTCTGGTTGGCTCTCTCCGCCTGACCATTAGATTGGGGGTGAAATCCAGATGTGAGACTGACTGTAGCTCCAATGGCCAAACAGAAGGATTTCCAGACAGCAGAGGTAAACTGAGGACCACGGTCAGAAACAATGTCACAGGGCAACCCGTGGACCCTGAACACCTCCCTAACCAGGATCTCGGACGTCTCAGTGGCAGAAGGCAGCTTGGAGAGGGGAACAAAGTGAGCAAACTTGCTGAATCTATCCACAATGGTCAGAATAACCGTGTTACCAACAGAAGAGGGCAACCCTGTGACAAAATCCAGGGCCAGATGCGACCAAGGTCGCCAGGGAATAGGTAGGGGGTGAAGAAGCCCAGAGCTGGCCCGATTGGTACTCTTATTCTGCGCACAAACAGGACAAGCGGCAACAAACCTCCGGGTATCTTCTCCCATGGCAGGCCACCAAAATCGTCTGCGCAGTAGCGCCATAGTCCGAGCAACACCAGGGTGACAAGCTATCTTGCTGGCATGGGACCACTGAAGGACAGCAGAACGAACCGACTCAGGCACGAACAACCGACCGGGTGGACCATTACCGGGCCCGGGCTGTGTCCGAAGAGCCGCCATCACCTCCTCCTCAATCCTCCATGTAACGGGTCCCACGACAACGTTCTGGGGAAGAATCGTCTCAGTCTTGGCCTCACTCTCCTCCGTCTTGCAGAACATCCGGGACAGGGCGTCCGCCTTCCCGTTCTTCGACCCAGGTCGGAACGTCAGGGAAAAATTGAAGCGTCCAAAAAACAAAGCCTGACGAGAGTTGAGACGTTTAGCCGATTGCACGTAAGCCAGATTCTTGTGGTCAGTCCAGACCACAAATGGTTGCTCCGCTCCCTCCAACCAGTGACGCCACTCCTCCAAGGCAAGCTTCACAGTGAGAAGCTCCCGGTTACCCACATCGTAGTTTCTTTCAGCTGGAGAAAGACGACAAGAGTAGAAGGTGCAGGGATGGAGTTTACCGTCAGTGGAGCTACGCTGGGACAGGATGGCGCCCACCCCCACATCAAACGCATCCACCTCCACAACGAACTGACGGGAAGTGTCAAGTTGAGAGAGAATCGGGGCGTTGGTGAATCGGCTCTTCAAATCTAGAAATGCTCGGTCTGCCTCAGGAGACCAACAGAACTTTCTGGTGCAAGACGTCAATACAGTTAAAGGGGCGGCCACCCGGCTGTAATCACGGATAAACCTCCGATAAAAATTTGCAAACCCCAGGAATCTCTGGAGCTGCAATCTCGTCTGGACCCAATCCCGAACCGCCCGAACCTTCTCTTGGTCCATCTTGATCTTTCCCCTGGAGATGATGTACCCGAGGAAGGACGTCGTGTGGGTGTGAAAATCGCACTTCTCAGCCTTCACAAACAGACGGTTCTCCAATAACCGCTGCAGGACCTGCTTGACATGCTGAACGTGGCTAGAAAGCTCCTTCGAGAAGATGAGGATATCATCCAGGTAAACAAACACAAAAATACCAATCATATCTCTCAGAACGTCATTCACCATACTTTGGAACACAGCAGGAGCGTTGGTCAGTCCAAACGGCATCACCTGGTACTCGAAATGTCCCATCGGAGTATTGAACCCAGTCAACCACTCGTCCCCCTCTTTGATCCGAACCAAATGATAAGCATTACGTAAATCATAAGCTTCGTAAAAACCGTAGCACCCTGTAAAGAATCGAAAGCCGAGCTCATCAAGGGCAGGGGATACTTGTTCTTGACCGTAATATCATTCAAACCCCGATAATCAATACACTGTCGAAGAGAGCCATCCTTCTTGCTCACAAAAAAAAATCCTGCTCCCAGAGGTGATGACGAGGGCCGAATGAGACTTGCAGCTAGAGACTCCTTGATGTAGGTCTCCAAGGCCTCACGTTCAGGTCGAGAGATACTGTATAACCGTCCCTTGGGAAAGGAGGCTCCAGGAAACAGATTTATCGCACAGTCATAAGGTCGGTGGGGAGGAAGGGACTGAGCCTTCTGTTTACTGAATACTTCACCCAACTCGTGATATGTTTCTGGAACCAGGGACAAATCAGGAGGAACAGAGTCACTGACCTGACTGGAAATGGCAGGAGAACAGGCAGTCCTAAGACAGTTAGCATGACAATCAATGCTCCAACTAGTTACCTTACCCGTCACCCAATCAAACGAGGGATTGTGTTCCTTCAGCCAGGGGTAACCAAGAACCAGAGGAACATGGGGCGAGGACAGAATGAAGAAGGAGATAAACTCTGAATGATTCCCCGACAACAACATCTTAACCGGTTCAGTCCTCATAGTGATCCGTGCCAGACTACTGCCGTTCAGAGTGGTTGCTTCAATGGCTTCCGGCAATTGCTCCTTAGAAAGCCCCAGCTGTTCCACAAAGTCGGCATCAATAAAGCTGCCATCGGCACCTGAATCGATAAAAGCGTTCATCTCTAAGCTCTGATCCTTATTCATAAGGGTAGCAGGAAAACGGGGTCTGACATGATTCTTGAGAGGTTGAATCCGGGCAGTTTAACGAGCGCTGTGGACAAGTGGAGATGTAATGTCCTGAGCTACCACAGTAGAGACAGCTGTTAGTCTCACGTCTACGTTGGCGCTCCTCCTTAGTTAGCCCGTGTCGCCCGACTTGCATTGGTTCAGGATCTGGTGGCAAGACCCCTCCACTAATCCCGTGTGGGGAATAACGATCAATACGTTCTGGTTCACTTCCTGAACCGAATGGTAACCGAGTTGCTGATTGATTGGATGGGCCCCACTGCTTCACCCTCCTTCTCTCTCGGACTCTATTATCTACCCGAATAGATAAAGTGACCAAGCTGTCTAGGTCACTAGGCTCTGGATAGGATATCAGCTCGTCCTTGAGTTGCTCCGACAACCCCTGGTAAAAAGCCGCTTGTAGTGACTCCTCATTCCAACCACTCTCCACAGACAATGTCCTGAACTCGATCATAAAGTCGGCCACACTGCGAGATCCTTGGCGAAAAGTGAACAAACGTTTAGCTGCGTCCTTACCTCGGACTGGATGGTCAAAAAGCCTTCTCATCTCTCCCGTGAATTCCTGGTATGAAGCCATGCAGGTCCCCTGTCGTTCCCAAACGGCTGAAGCCCATTCCAGAGCTCTTCCACGCAGCAGTTCAATAACAAAGGCTATCCTAGCCTTGTCAGTGGCGTAAGAATGGGGCTGCAGATCAAACACTAACCCACACTGCATAAGAAACGAACGGCATCTTCCCAAATCCCCTTCATATTTATCAGGCGTCGGTACCTTGGGTTCACGGAAGGAAACCGCATCAGGCACGGCAGGTGAGATGGGTGAAACAGGTGGCGAATGAATCGCCAGCAAACTGAGCTGATCCTGGATCTGTGTCAAGCTAGCAGATAAGTTCTGGATTGCAACCGCTATCTCCTGTAGCACCGTCTTGTGTTGTCCCAATGCCTTCCCCTGCTGGGTAATGGCATGGAAAACGGAATCCAGGTCCGCTGGGTTCATTCTTGGCCGGATCGTTCTGTCACGATTCTTCAAAATCGAACCCAGAAGCAGACCAGGACAAGGAGAGTGGGAAGAAGGTGAGTATTTATTTACAAGTGAATGTGAATGGGTAGATATATCCAGGTGGTGTAGCGGGTAGCGGTGGTGAGTTGATGGGAGTAAATAGGTGGATCCAATGGGGAAGCGGAATCCTCTGACGACCAGGCGGGAATGGGGTAAATGATCCGGGTGAGTAACTGAAGACAGAACAAACAGAGGTAAGTTCAAGGCAAGTAATACGTAACAAACAACAAAACAAATTCTATCCAACTTGAGGCTGATACTCTGGCACAACATACTGTTCATGGCTAACGATCCGGCAGGGAATGGATGTCAGGTCAGAGCTTTTGAAGGGGAGAGGTGATGATCAGGACAGGTGTGCAGATTACTGATGGGATACAGGTGCGGGTGAACATCGATCTCCCAACAAGCTAATTCGCCCGGCAACCAGACAGGGTGCGTTCCAGGACACCGGAAACACACTCCAGGACAGAAACACAGGCAAACACAGACTCAGGAAGCGGGATTCGTGACATTATCCTCTGCAGCAGAGGTAACTCTGGGTCTTCTTTTCTTGTGGCGGTCATCATGAGAGCCACTTTCATCATAGCACTTTGGTTTTTTTAACTGCACTTGAAGATCTTGACATTTTCCGGAATGTCTGAAGTGTCTTATAGTAATGATGGACTGTCATTTGTCTTTGCTTATTTGAGTTGTTGTTACTATAATATGGACTTGGTATTTTGCCAAATTATGCTATCTTCTGTATACCAACCCTAACTTGTCACGACAAAACTGATTGGCTCAAATGCATCAAGAAGGAAATAATTCAAGAAATTAGCTTTTAACAAGGCACACCTGTTAATTGAAATGATGTCTTCACTATTATTCTACAATGTAGGAAATAGGAAAATAAAGAACAACCCTTGAATGAGTAGGTGTGTCCAAACTTTTGACTGGTACATTATATTTGCGCCCAGTGAACTAATCCATTGCGGAGGCCGAGACTAAAAGCCAATTTACGCTTTCAATTAATGTGGTCGGAGGCCCCCTAGGGAGGGTGTGACACAACTGTGTAGCATCCAGATGCATGCAAAGGCCAAATTGAGCTCTGTACCGCATCGCCATGCGCCACCCAAATTTTGTAACATTGAGGAGGGCTCTGTATAGATCCGCATTCACATGATCGGTTGACGGTAGGTGGGGGCGGTATATCCTTTATAAACACAAAGAAGAATGAATGCCCTGACTTCTGCTGTGTTTGATTGTTAGCGTATATCAATTCCCAATTACATATATCACCAGTATTACATTTACCATTAATTCCTAATCTACAATGTTAATTCCTTGGGTTATGGTAATTTATTATAATGCATTCAATAGTATTATTGCAGTCTTCCTGTTCTCATTGTCCGAGTGGACACATTGTTTACAGAGTGCACAAGCTATGCTACACTTGTGAGAAACAAGTTTAGTTTTTTTTTTCATTCCATTTACGAGTTTTGTCAATTTAGTCTTTGTCTGTTTTTATTTGGAGCGCTCCTGTCTGGAATGGAAAAAACTGGAATGTGTTACGGGATTCATCCATTGGCATTGAGGACTATACCACCTCAGTCACCGGCTTCAACACTAAGTGCATCGACGACATCATCTCCACAGTGACCGTAGGTACATATCAAAACCAGAAGCAATGGATTACAGGAAAAAAAAAAAAAATTCTGCTATGCCATCAGACGAACCATCGAACAGAGAAACACGCCAATACAGGACTAATATTGTATCTGACGCTCGTCGGATGTGGCAGGGCTGGCAAACTACTATGGACTACAAAGAGAAACCCAGCCGTGAGCTGCCCTATGACACGAGCCTGCAAGAAAGGCTAAATGCCTTTTATGCTCACTTCGAGGCAGGCAACTATTTTTTTTATTTTTTTATTTTCACCTTTATTTAATTAACCAGGTAGGCTAGTTGAGAACAAGTTCTCATATGCAACTGCGACCTGGCCAAGATAAAGCTTAGCTATTTGACACATACAACAACACAGAGTTACACGCTCCAGCAGGTGTATCTCACTGATCATCCCTAAAGCCAACACCTCATTTGGCCGCCTTTCGTTCCAGTACTCTGCTGCCTGTGACTGGAACGAATTGCAAAAATCGCTGAAGTTGGAGACTTTTATCTCCCTCAACAACTTCAAACATCAGCTATCTGAGCAGCTAACCGATCGCTGCAGCTGTACATAGTCTATTGGTAAATAGCCCACCCATTTTCACCTACCTCATCCCCATACTGTTTTTATTTATTTATTTTTCTGCTCTTTTGCACACCAATATCTCTACCTGTACATGACCATCTGATCATTTATCACTCCAGTGTTAATCTGCAAAATTGTAATTATTCGCCTACCTCATGCCTTTTGCACACATTGTATATAGACTCCCCCTTTGTTTTCTACTGTGTTATTGACTTGTTAATTGTTTACTACATGTGTAACTCTGTGTTGTCTGCTCATACTGCTATGCTTTATCTTGGCCAGGTCGCAGTTGCAAATGAGAACTTGTTCTCAACTAGCCTACCTGGTTAAATAAAGGTGAAATAAAATAAAAAATAAAAAACACATGGAATAAACTAAACATAGTCAGTAATACAGTAGAACAAAAGAAAACAAAAAGTATATACAGTGCCTTGTGGAAGTATTCGGCACCCTTGAACTTTGCGACCTTTTGCCACATTTCAGGCTTCAAACATAAAGATATAAAACTGTCTTTTTTTGTGAAGAATCAACAAGTGGGACACAATCATGAAGTGGAACGACATTTATTGGATATTTCAAACTTTTTTAACAAATCAAAAACTGAAAAATTGGGCGTGCAAAATTATTCAGCCCCTTTACTTTCAGTGCAGCAAACTCTCTCCAGAGGATCTCGGAATGATCCAATGTTGACCTAAATGACTAATGATGATAAATACAATCCACCTGTGTGTAATCAAGTCTCTGTATAAATGCACCTGCACTGTGATAGTCTCAGAGGTCCGTTAAAAGCGCAGAGAGCATCATGAAGAACAAGGAACATACCAGGCAGGTCCGAGATACTGTTGTGAAGAAGTTTAAAGCCGGATTTGGATACAAAAAGATTTCCCAAGCTTTAAACATCCCAAGGAGCACTGTGCAAGTGATAATATTGAAATGGAAGGAGTATCAGACCACTGCAAATCTACCAAGACCTGGCCGTCCCTCTAAACTTTCAGCTCATACAAGGAGAAGACTGATCAGAGATGCAGCCAAGAGGCCCATGATCACTCAGGATGAACTGCAGAGATCTACAGCTGAGGTGGGAGACTCTGTCCATAGGACAACAATCAGTCGTATATTGCACAAATCTGGCCTTTATGGAAGAGTGGCAAGAAGAAAGCCATTTCTTAAAGATATCCATAAAAAGTGTTGTTTTAAGTTTGCCACAAGCCACCTGGGAAACACACCAAACATGTGGAAGAAGGTGCTCTGGTCAGATGAAACCAAAATTGAACTTTTTGGCAACAATGCAAAACGTTATGTTTGGCGTAAAAGCAACACAGCTGAACACACCATCCCCACTGTCAAACATGGTAGTGGCAGCATCTTGGTTTGGGCCTGCTTTTCTTCAGCAGGGACAGGGAAGATGGTTAAAATTGATGGGAAGATGGATGGAGCCAAATACAGGACCATTCTGGAAGAAAACCTGATGGAGTCTGCAAAAGACCTGAGACTGGGACGGAGATTTGTCTTCCAACAAGACAATGATCCAAAACATAAAGCAAAATCTACAATGGAATGGTTCAAAAATAAACATATCCAGGTGTTAGAATGGCCAAGTCAAAGTCCAGACCTGAATCCAATCGAGAATCTGTGGAAAGAACTGAAAACTGCAGTTCACAAATGCTCTCCATCCAACCTCACTGAGCTCGAGCTGTTTTGCAAGGAGGAATGGGAAAACATTTCAGTCTCTCAATGTGCAAAACTGATAGAGACATACCCCAAGCGACTTACAGCTGTAATCGCAGCAAAAGGTGGCGCTACAAAGTATTAACTTAAGGGGGCTGAATAATTTTGCACGCCCAATTTTTCCCCGAATACTTTCGCAATGCACTGTATATATATATTTTTTTAAGTTACAGATCCAGTTACAGCGTGTTCAGACCAATCTTTTTGAATCGTGTTTCCGAGCTCTGTGAGATTTCTGTGATTTTCTGAAATAACACACACTCAGTCAACCCTCTGTATATAAGTCAGTTCTTAACATAGACTTAAAACGCAATATTCTATAAGTGCCTACACCAAGGAGGATATGTGTTCACTTTAAGCTTCCTGTGTAAACCAGAAGTGCCTTAAAATGGTGTTATAGCTGCTGTTTCAAAGGGTTAAAGAGGCCTGATCTTTTCAAAACTTCATATGTGTTATTAGGCAACCCTCATGAACTGTAAATCAGTAATTTCTCCCAACAGATGTCAAAGAAAAGCTCTCTCTCACACACACACACACACACACACACACACACACACACACACACACACACACACACACACACACACACACACACAGCGAGGATGGAGTGACAAAGTGTGGTGCTTAAAGACACTCAGAGCCTGCAATGGCATTATCATAATCTCTAGGCTGTGCCAAGTTCAACGGGATGCCCCGCTTGACCGTAGCTCGTTTTGAGTGCAGCGACCGTGAAAGAAGTAGGCCCAAAATGAAGCCTGGCCCTAAATGTCATTTGCTTTTAGGTGACAGTGAGAGAACCGTTAGGGTGTGAAGCACAATTTGACCTCAGGTACGTTCCTGAGGTCCTCCTGATCTGTGCAAGCCTAAACTTGACCGTGTGGCATTGACCCTTAACAGTAAATCAGTTTTTTTTTATCTCACAGATTACAATGACATCTCTCCCCATAGGAATACATTGCCTGCTGCCCTAAATTCAACCTAGAGCCTATGTGGGTTAATATTGTTTTATGAACCTGTCTTCGATGACAATCCATCAGGCCACTATGAGGTCTACCTGTGTCGATTCTAAGCTTCCTGAAGCAACTGAAAGTGGTTAAAATCACCCTAAAAGTGTTTTTCCATACCCAACCTGATGTTTGATAGAAATAGTGCATTCAACCCTGTGTAAATCTGTCAGTTCTTAACGTAAAGACTTAAAACTCAGGATTCTGTAAAATAATCCCCCAATAAGGATATGTGTTTACTTATAGCTTCCTGTGCCATAATTGGTGTCATAGGGACTGTTTCGAAGGGTTAAAAAAAGTCAGATCTTTCCAAAACTTCATATGTGCAATTAGGCAACCCTCATGAACTGTAAATCAGTCATGTCTCCCATAAAATGTCCAAGAAAAACTTACACACACACACACACACGCACCTTGGACGGAGGGACACAGTGTGGTGCGTAGAGACAGACAGAGTCTGCAATAGTTACCTTTGTTTGAACTATTAAAGAACCGTCAGACCGAGAGTTCTGAAACTTTAGAAAGCTGTTCTACAGCTCAGGTCGATAGTGCGTGTTGAGTTATGTGGCTCTAGAAGGTTCCTTGACAGAGAAACAGCCTCGTACATTTGCAATGACTTCAATTCATTTTGACCTTTTTGAAAATGACGACATTTAGAAAAGTCCCAGTCAGGATTTGGACCAGCCTACAAGTCCTATTTTTACCTCTTTCTTGTCCAAATTCACCTGTTATATTTCTATAGCTTTTGCCGAGATGGAGCCTGATACATTCAATTTTGACCCTGTTGCGAAAAATTGTCATAGTAACCTGACAGATGAATGTTCTAAATTCCTTAGCTTATATTCAGACCTTTCACTGCTTTCATTTCTTCACATTCACAACAGTAAAAGTTAGCAGCTTGCCATAGCCTACTTGTAAATCATTTGTAAATAATGACCATATTTTCCTTTTATGGTGAATAAAAAGTTGCCTACTCAAAAGATTTTCAGATATGTTCTGGAAATTATATGTGCTAGTTAGACAAAGACATCCTTTTTTTATTTGTTTATGAAGGTCATAAGAAAAAGTCTAATACTATTTATTTTCAAAATAATACAGTATTTTGAGTTTAATTATGTTACTGGTCTGTGCACCATGCAAATTAAATCAATATTTCTAATTTTGTTAATTCAACAGACATTCCCCTGCCTTGATCAGTCACACACAGGGCCTATGTTTTATAGTAAGAATGAACTGCATAATGGAATGTAACAGAAATATATAAATAATACTTTCCCACAACTTGAGATTCACAAACGTGTGGAACCGCTGTCATATAACAAAAAAAGGTGTATTTTGAAACAGAGCCCATGTCCTCATTGTTTAACCAATGTCCTCATTTGATTTGCTATACTGTTGAATCATTAGAATCTGCTCTTCCCAATCATGTAAAGCAATGGAAAATCTTAACGTTGCTTTTTTAATCCATGTTGTACACCCCAACAGCTTTTTTGGCTGAAGACAGAAACTACAAATCAATAGTAAGCTAAGTTAAACTTATGTCTATTGACCCATGATTTATTAAGTAAATATAAGGGCCTTTGAATATTTACCTGTCAAAGTCAAGAAAAAAGTACGAAATGGCAGTGTGTATTCCCCCAGGCTAAATGCCAAAGCATTTTTGTGAGAATAGACAAGAACAGCTCAAGGACAGAACGACATACATTTTAAATTAAGAGAATAAAAGCATTTCTTTGAAGCTTTGTGATTGACAAGGACAAGTTTGATGTTGGATAACAATAGAATGTTCATGATTTAATGCGTGCCAAAGACGATAAGATGAAAGGCGACATTTGTACTGAGGGGTTGGCGGGACATTTTAATACATTATGTCAATCGTGACGAGGTTGGTTGGCGGAAATAAAAGTACAGGCTTTGTTGCCGGCAATACCTTTCAGATATAAAGAAAAAGCAAAAAGTTGGCGTAAAAATGTATTGGTATGAAAGGTATATCATACTCCATTTTTTTAAAGCCCAGCCTTTTGAACATTGGCTTTTCTGGATACAAACACTATTGTGGTCACTACATCCAACGGGTGTGGATACACCTTCAGAACAAAGTCCCAGAGCATTAGTAAAAATATGAAAAATATACGTTGATAATATAGTTTGTGTACTGTTTGTAAACACCCTGGCAAATTGATTAATAACCTGCACAAGATGTAATAACCTGCACCAGATTACAGTGAGCAGTTTCATTTTAAGCAGATAAGACTTTCATCAAGCTATCATCACATTAACTATCAAGCATTTCACACAATTTTAAGATATTTTTCCACATTTTGTTACATTACAGCCATATATGAAAATTGATTCAATTGTTTTTTTCCTTTATCAATCTACACACAATACCCCATAATGACAAAGAAAAAACAGGTTAAGACATTTGTGCAAATGTATAATAAAAAAACAGAAATATCACATTTTCATAAGTATTCAGCCCCTTTGCTCAGTACTTTTGTTGAAGCACCTTTGGAAGCGTCTACAGCCTCGAGTATTCTTGGGTATTACGCTACAAGCCTGGCACATGTATTTGAGGAGATTCTCCCATTCTTCTCTGCAGATCCTCTCAAGCTATGTCAGGTTGGATGGGGAACTTCACTGCACAGCTATTTTCAGGTGTCTCCAGAGATGTTCGATCGTGTTCAAGTCCGGGCTCTGGCTGGGCCACTCAAGGACATTCAGAGACTTGTCCCTAAGCCACTCCTGCGTCATCTTGGCTGTGTGCTTAGGGTCATTGTCCTGTTGGAAGGTGAACCTTCGCCCCAGTCTGAGGTCCTGAGTAGGCTTTCATCGAGGATCTCTCTGTACTTTGCTCTGTTCATCATTGCCTTCATTCTGACTAGTCTCAGTCCCTACTGCTGAAAAACATCCCCACAACGTGATGCTGCCACCACCATTCTCATTCTCCCCCAATTGATCATCCGATCTCATGGATGATCAATGGAAACAGGATGCACCTGAACTAAATTGAGACTTATAGGAAAGGGTCTGAATGCTTATGTAAATAAAGTATTAGTTATTTTTATTCAACTTGCTAAACTTTATTTCATTTAATACATTTTAGAATAAGGCTGTGATGTGGAAAAGGGCAAGGGGGCTGAATGCACTGTATACAATTCTTAACATTCTCTGGTCGGATGAAACCAAGATTGAACTCTTTGGCCTAAATGCCAAGCGTCACGTCTGGAGGAAACCTGGCACCATCCCTATGGTGAGGTTTCCTCTGGACATGATGCTTGGCATTCAGGAAAAATAGTTAAATCTTGGTTTCATCCGACCAGAGAATCTTGTTTCTCATGTTCTGAGTCCTTTAGGTGCCTTTTGGAAAACTCCAAGCGGCCTGTCATGTGCCTTTTTGAGGAGTGGCTTCGGACTGGCCACAACCATAAAGTGCTGATTGGTGGAATACTGTGGAGATGGTGGTCCTTTTGGAAGGTTCTCCCATCTCCAGAGGAACTCTGGAGCTCTGTCAGTGACCATAAGATTCTTGGTCACCTCCCTGACCCTCCACCCCTGATTGCTCAGCTTGGCCTGGCGGCCTGCTCTAGGACGGATCTTTGTGGTTCCAAACTTCTTCCATGTAAAAATAATTGAGGCCCCTGTGTTACTGGGGATTTTCAATGTAGCAGACATTTTATTGTTACCCTTCCCCAAATCTGTGCCTCACCATAATCCTGTCTCAGCGCTCTACGGACAATTCCTTTGACGTCATGGCTTGGTTTTCGCTCTGACATGCACTGTCAATGGTAGGACCTCACATGTGACTCGTTTCAGGAAAGTCGTTTGTCGCAAGTCACAACTTCACAGCAGAGGCATTTTAATGTTTTATTTTGGGGGGCAGAAATGCCTTCTGGAACATTTGAACTTTTATGTCCCTTAATAACAAACTTGCATGCCATCTGTACATACTAATAAAGTTATTTATGAGCCTAGTTGGATTAGCCACAGAAAAACCTTCCCACTAGCCATGAGTGCCTGAGATAATGAATGGGCTGGACATGCCAAGAGATGAGTTTCGGATTTGTCTACAGTGTAGCATCTTGTCTATAAAATTAGCTGCTCGTTATGTGTAGATTGTCCTTTCTACTGCACTTTTTTTGAAAGACACAACATTAGCCATGGAGAACTGCAAATGTGTTGCTACTGCTCTCAACCAGAGGTACTTGACACAACCGGCCAAGCAATCTGTACTAACAAAACATAAACGACATAGAATGTCTTATTTAATGAAAGTGGTTGCAGTCTACCATGAAGCGTTCATCCATGTATATGGGTAAGAGTCTAGCTACAGTTTAAGATATTGTACATTTCAAATTGTGGCATAAAGTTGTTTTCATTGGAAGTTAAAGCTTACTGTTAGCTAGCTAGCTGATGTTAGGTGTATGATCTGTGTAGTAATATCTCAAAGCCATTTACATTGCTAGTTATAAGCTAATGTTAGCTAACTTTAGCTAGCAATGACAATTGGTTTGTATGGATTGGGATTATCTTTCATTGTTTAGCTCGCCAATGCCAAGAGTGTGAGAATCTTTCATCAAGGCAAAGGGTGGCTACTTTGAAGAATCTTAAATATACATAGATTTTTTATTTTTTTACCACTTTTTTGGTTACTACATGATCCCATATGTTATTTCAAAGTTGTGATGTCTTCACTTTTATTCTACAATCTAGAAAATAGCAAAAATAAAGAACCCCTGGAATGATTAGGTGTGTCCAAACCTTTGACTGGTACTGTATATAAATATGGGAAGCGGGCAAATGCCTTTCACTGAGCTGTTTGAAGACTTGCAGCGGTGAGACAATTCCTTTAAATTTAATTAATCTTTGTTGTTTGCATCCTTCTGACCCTATGCAGCCAGGTCCCATCTACTTTTTAACTTCTCAAATGTGGCTTGTTTGGTGTTTTCTGTGAAGGAATACCACGACAAGTCAACAACTTGATTGATGAAGGCATGTCAACAAACAAAGACAACAGCGCAGTCATCAACTACATGCACCATTTCTTCACACACTACAGAGTTGGGGAAACACATATGGACCTGAATTGTGAAAACTGCAGTGGCCAGAACAAGTTTGTGCTCTGGTATTGTGCCTGGCGGACCATGCACAAGCTGCTCACTGCTCACATGCCACACCAAGTTCACCACCAACTGGTGCTTCGGCCTCATCAAGCAGCGCTTCAGGATGACCAGAGTTAACACTTTGTCCGAGACTGCTGGGGTTGTGAAAGACAGCACTGTGACAGGGGTCAACATCCCACAGCTGGTTGGACTGGAGGATGGTACGGTGCTGGTGGAAAGCTATGGCTGGCAACAACACCTGACTCTGTACTTCAGACCACTGCCACAGTTAAAGCAGTACCAGCACTTCAGATGAATATCATATTCATTGCATTGTAGGAGGTTATTATTCTTATATTATTCTTATTCTTCTTCTTTTGTTGTTTTTTTCAAGTGTACTGTGATCCGAAACTTCAGAAGACCCCTCCTGTCTCAGCCTCCAGTATTTATGCTGCAGTAGTTTATGTGTCGGAGGGCTAGGGTCAGTTTGTTATATCTGGAGTACTTCTCCTGTCCTATTCGGGGTGTCCTGTGTGAATTTAAGTGTGCTCTCTAATTATCTCTTTCTCTCTTTCTTTCTCTCTCTCGGAGGACCTGAGCCCTAGGACCATGCCTCAGGACTACCTGACATGATGACTCCTTGCTGTCCCCAGTCCACCTGTCCGTGCTGCTGCTCCAGTTTCAACTGTTCTGCCTTATTATTATTTGACCATGCTGGTCATTTATGAACATTTGAACATCTTGTTCTGTTATAATCTCCACCCGGCACAGCCAGAAGAGAACTGGCCACCCCACATAGCCTGGTTCCTCTCTAGGTTTCTTCCTAGGTTTTGGCCTTTCTAGGGAGTTTTTCCTAGCCACCGTGCTTCTACACCTGCATTGCTTGCTGTTTGGGGTTTTAGGCTGGGTTTCTGTACAGCACTTTGAGATATCAGCTGATGTACGAAGGGCTATATAAATAAATTTGATTTGATTTGATCCTGCGGCCACCATCTCTCAGTAAAATATGTTTATCCTTAACCACTGATTCCTCATCTGATATCTTCTCTGCACCTGGGTCCAACCTTACCACGTCACAGCAAGCTTCTGCCACAACATGGGCCCAACAAAGATCACCCAGATTGGGAATGCGGTAGCCCACCAAGGAGCCCTGTTAGGACGGCAGCAAGAACAGCTCTCCCAAATTGCCAGGACCCTTCAGGCACTTGCCGAGTCCCTCCAACAGCGGCATGCCCCCAACCCAGGAGGAGCCAATACCCAGGTCTCATTGCCAAGTGCTTCAAAGGTCATTGTGGTTCCTCTAAGGAACCTGCAACCCTAACCCAAGATCACAGCCCCCGACCGGTACGTCGGCCACCCGTGAGGATGCAAGGGGTTATTCACCAGTGTTCTCTGGTGTTCGAGCAACAGTCCTCCTCGTTCCACACAGATCGGGCCATGATCGGGCAAGGCCCTGGTGTGTGCAATGGCGGTGTGGGAACAGCAGCCATCAACTTGCAGATCCGTAGTGGCCTTCACTGCTGAGCTACAATGAGTTTTCAACCACCCAGTCGGAGGACGAGAAGTGGCCAGCCAACTGTTCAACCTTTCCCAAGGGGCCAGACTAGTGGCCGATTTTGCCAATGAGTCCCGCATCTTCGCCGCTGAGAGTGGGTGGAATACGGAGGCACTGGTTACCGCTTTACACCAGGGTATGTCTAACTCCATCAAACTGCTCGGGAACTGGGAGACGACCTCAAGTCCCAGGATTGACAACCGCATCCGGAAACGGATAAGACAGCACCCTTTTGACACCACTCCAGCATTCTGTTTCCTGAGCACCCCAAGCCCACTGAGCCCAACATGGAGGATCCCATGCAGCTGGGTCGCACGCGTCTGAGCGTGACAGGAGAATGCGTCAAGGCTGCTGCTTCTACTGCGGAGGTCTCAGCCATCTCCATGCAACTGGTCCAGAGCTGACCGGAAATGCCAAGGCTCGCCAGGACAGAAGGAGACCCTGACGAGCTGTTCAGTTACCTCCCGGCTACCCAGTCACCGTCTGAAACTACCCGCAACCCTCCACTGAGACAACCGTTAGCATCAGATTCAAGCATTTGTGGACTTCAGGGCCACTGATTTTATCATTGATCAAGACTTCGCCAGAGTTACAGATCCCATGCTTGAAAGAAGGATGGAGGCATGCGTCCCTGCATCGACTACAGAGGGCTGAACCAGATTCCGTTTAAAAATTGTTACCCCATACCCCTGATGTTCTCCGCATTGGAGTTGGTCCAAGAGGCCCAATTTTTCACCAAACTGGACCTCCACAACGTTTACAATCTGGTGAGAATTGGGGAGGGAGATGAGTGGAAGACTGCCTTTAACCTGTCTACGATACTGGTTCCCAATTGGGAATCAACCCTCCCACGTGCAGCTGGAACGGTGGCGCATGGAACGCAAAAATATTCTTAAAAATATTTAACCTCCACACATTAACAAGTCCAATAGCTCAAATGAAAGATAAACATCTTGTTCATTTAGCCAGCAAGTCAGATTTCTAAAATGTTTTACGGCGAAAACATAGCACATATATATGTAAAACCACCACCAGACACAGCTCATTTCAATAGCCAAAACATGCAATCAACAAACGCAGGATTAAAAAATAAATCGCTCACTAACCTTTTGAAAATCTTCATCAGATGACAGTAATATGACATATTACACAGTACATATTTTTTTTTTTCAATAATATGCCATTTATATCCATAAATGTCCATTTACAGTGAGTTCACCTTCAGAAATTACTCAAAAACGCCCGCAGGAAATCTATGTAGCGCGGCAAGATAACGAAAAATAGACATCATAAACTTTGACTAAATATACATGTTCTACATATAGTTAGAAAGATACACTGCTTCTTTATGCAACCGCTGTGTTAGATTTATTTTTAACGTTACAGAAATCGCACACTATTCCATATTGTGAGACAGCGCTCAGTTCCAAGCTACATTTCCACGTAATGTTGGAGTCAACAGAAACACAGATTTAAGCATAAATATTCCCTTACCTTCGATGGTCTTCGTTCAGAATGTTCTGGAAGGCTTCATACTTACCCAATACATCGTTTGGTTTCAAGTCTTGCGTCTTTGTATTAGCTACTGCTAATAACATCAGCTGAAATGCACCCAAAACGTCCTCTGGTCCGGATAAGTTGCGCATCAAAACTTCAAAATTACACATTATATGTCGACTAAACAGGTCAAACTAAGTGCAGAAGCAAGCTTTATGATGTTTTAGACGTGCAAAACAAACTTCAATTCAATCGCCCATCGTCTGCCCTTCTCTTCAGTGCTGGAAACAAAGGAATGACTGTGACCAATTCGCGCCCATACGCACAGCCTATTCTCTCGTGGCACGCACTAATTTCACTCCCATAGGGTCAATTCTCGCGCGATTTGAACGGTTTGAAGCTCTAATGAAAGAGGACATCTAGCGGAAGAGATAGAAAGTGTCCCCAGAATCATAGCTGGTTGGGAAGGGTGGGGGCATGACGTCAAAGTTGCTCCAACTTTCATGGCCACAGAAACTAGTTTGGAAGAATGCCTGCCCTGTGAGTTCTGCTATACTTACAGACATAATTCCAACGGTTTTAGAATCTTTAGAGTGTTTTCTATCCAATAATAATTTTTATTTGCATATATTAACAATTTTTGAAAGATTTTTTTTCCAGTTTACTAGGGGTACCCAATCTCTCCAAAGGGGGCGTATGTCTGCCATATCCTCAACAGGTTTTAACACCCCTAGTGGCCACTTAGTATTTAGTCATGTCCTTCGGATTATCGAACTCACCGGCAGTCTTTCAAGCATTGGTCAAAGACACCCTGAGGGATATTTTGAATCGGTTCATCTTTGTTTACTGGTGACATCTTGATCTTCTCCAAGACCACATACTGCATGTGCGCCAAGTCCTAAGACGCCTCCTGCCGAGTCAACAATATGTCAAGATAGAGAAGTGTGAGATCCATGTGTCCCAGGTTTCCTTCCTGGGATACGTTATCTCTACCGCTGTCATCCAAATGGACTCCGTTAAGATTGAGGCAGTCACCGACTGGCCCCGTCCCACCTCACTCAAGCAGGTCCAGCAGTTCCTTGGATTTGCACATTTTTACAGATGCTTCATATTCAACTTTGGTGCGGTAGCAGCACCCGCAAGTCCCAGACTCATTTTTGCTCGACCCCCGAAGCTAACAGGGCATCCTCAAAGGATGTTTCACCTCTGGACCCATCCCCTTTCATCCTGATCTGACTCATCCCTTTGTGGTGGAGGTGGATGCCTCGGACACCGGAGCAGGGGCGGAACGAGGAGGACAAGAAACTGCACCCATGAACCTTTCTCTTTAAGCAGTTCTCACCAGTGGAACGCAACTACGACGTAGGCAACCGGGAGCTCTTGGCAGTTGTGGGCTCTTGACGGGTGGAGACACTGGTTAGAGGGGGCACCTCACCCTTTTGTGATCTGGACGGACCATTAGAACTTGGTCTCCATTCAAGAAGCCAAGAGGTTGAACACTCGCTAGGCTAGGTGGGCTCTGTTGAAGGTTGGATTTCACACTAGCCTATCGCCCAGGATCCAAAGAATCAGAAGGTAGACGCCTAGTCCCGACAACACAATGTCTCTAACGAGGAGAGGGACCCTGAGCCCATCATCCCTAGATCACAGCTAACTAGCTGCAATTGAGTGGCTAACGCCTCTGTCCCGAAGCAAGCACCAGTTAGCCTCGAGTTAGTCCCATCTCCCGGCTAGCCGAAAAGGTATACCCGCTAATTTGTGGGCTATAATACTGCTTTGCCAATTGGCCTGGACCCTTTATTGCTGACATGGAGCCCCGCCGATCCATCATGACTGGTCTGCCGACGTAATCATCCGATGTGATTTCAACAGGCTTTTCCATTGCGTTGTCACCGAAGACCAATCTGCTAGCCCCGGCCCGCTAGCTTTCTGAATGCCGTGCCTCCCGCTCGCCTAGCATAGTAGCTACTACCGATTGGCTCCAGGACTCACCTATTGCTGCTCATTGGACCCTATGATCCCTCGGCTACACATGCCTCTCTCTGTCAGTATGCCTTGTATTCTGCTCTTTCGGTTAGTTATTGTTTTATTTGACTGTAGAGTCCCTTGTTGAGCTGGACATGCCTTACATAGCTCTTTTAGCTCTCTCACACCCCACACATGGGGAGACCTCACCTGGCTTAGCTGGTGTCACTAGAGATGCAAGCTCTGATCGTCACTCAATGCCTAGGTTTAACCCCACTGTACTCACGTCCTACCATACCCTTGTCTGTACATTATTTTTTAATTTTTTTTTTATTTATTTCACCTTTATTTAACCAGGTAGGCTAGTTGCGACCTGGCCAAGATAAAGCATAGCAGTATGAGCAGACAACACAGAGTTACACATGGAGTAAACAATTAACAAGTCAATAACACAGTAGAAAACAAAGGGGGAGTCTATATACAATGTGTGCAAAAGGCATGAGGTAGGCGAATAATTACAATTTTGCAGATTAACACTGGAGTGATAAATGATCAGATGGTCATGTACAGGTAGAGATATTGGTGTGCAAAAGAGCAGAAAAGTAAATAAATAAAAACAGTATGGGGATGAGGTAGGTGAAAATGGGTGGGCTATTTACCAATAGACTATGTACAGCTGCAGCGATCGGTTAGCTGCTCAGATAGCTGATGTTTGAAGTTGGTGAGGGAGATAAAAGTCTCCAACTTCAGCGATTTTTGCAATTCGTTCCAGTCACAGGCAGCAGAGTACTGGAACGAAAGGCGGACAAATGAGGTGTTGGCTTTAGGGATGATCAGTGAGATACACCTGCTGGAGCGCGTGCTACGGATGGGTGTTGCCATCGTGACCAGTGAGCTGAGATAAGGCGGAGCTTTACCTAGCATGGACTTGTAGATGACCTGGAGCCAGTGGGTCTGGCGACGAATATGTAGCGAGGGCCAGCCGACTAGAGCATACAAGTCGCAGTGGTGGGTGGTATAAGGTGCTTTAGTGACAAAACGGATGGCACTGTGATAGACTGCATCCAGTTTGCTGAGTAGAGTGTTGGAAGCCATTTTGTAGATGACATCGCCGAAGTCGAGGATCGGTAGGATAGTCAGTTTTACTAGGGTAAGCTTGGCGGCGTGAGTGAAGGAGGCTTTGTTGCGGAATAGAAAGCCGACTCTTGATTTGATTTTCGATCGGAGATGTTTGATATGAGTCTGGAAGGAGAGTTTGCAGTCTAGCCAGACACCTAGGTACTTATAGATGTCCACATATTCTAGTCGGAACTATCCAGGGTGATGATGCTAGGCGGGCATGCGGGTGCAGGCAGCGATCGGTTGAAAAGCATGCATTTGGTTTTACTAGCGTTTAAGAGCAGTCGGAGGCCACGGAAGGAGTGTTGTATGGCATTGAAGCTTGTTTGGAGGTTAGATAGCACAGTGTCCAATGACGGGCCGAAAGTATATAGAATGGTGTCGTCTGCGTAGAGTTGGATCAGGGAATCGCCTGCAGCAAAAGCAACATCATTGATGTAGACAGAGAAAAGAGTCGGCCCGAGAATTGAACCCTGTGGCACCCCCATAGAGACTGCCAGAGGACCGGACAGCATGCCCTCCGATTTGACACACTGAACTCTGTCTGCAAAGTAATTGGTGAACCAGGCAAGGCAGTCATCCGAAAAATCGACGCTACTGAGTCTGCCGATAAGAATATGGTGATTGACAGAGTCGAAAGCCTTGGCAAGGTCGATGAAGACGGCTGCACAGTACTGTCTTTTATCGATGGCGGTTATGATATCGTTTAGTACCTTGAGCGTGGCTGAGGTGCACCCGTGACCGGCTCGGAAACCAGATTGCACAGCGGAGAAGGTACAGTGGGATTCGAGATGGTCAGTGACCTGTTTGTTGACTTGGCTTTCGAAGACCTTAGATAGGCAGGGCAGGATGGATATAGGTCTGTAACAGTTTGGGTCCAGGGTGTCTCCCCCTTTGAAGAGGGGGATGACTGCGGCAGCTTTCCAATCCTTGGGGATCTCAGACGATATGAAAGAGAGGTTGAACAGGCTGGTAATAGGGGTTGCGACAATGGTGGCGGATAGTTTCAGAAATAGAGGGTCCAGATTGTCAAGCCCAGCTGATTTGTACGGGTCCAGGTTTTGCAGCTCTTTCAGAACATCTGCTATCTGGATTTGGGTAAAGGAGAACCTGGAGAGGCTTGGGCGAGGAGCAGCGGGGGGGGCGGGGCTGTTGGCCGAGGTTGAAGTAGCCAGGCGGAAGGCATGGCCAGCCGTTGAGAAATGCTTATTGAAGTTTCTCCATTGACTTCACAGTGTCCCAGAACTTTTTGGAGTTGGAGCTACAGGATGCAAACTTCTGCCTGAAGAAGCTGGCCTTAGCTTTCCTGACTGACTGCGTGTATTGGTTCCGGACTTCCCTGAACAGTTGCATATCACGGGGACTATTCGATGCTATTGCAGTCCGCCACAGGATGTTTTTGTGCTGGTCGAGGGCAGTCAGGTCTGGGGTGAACCAAGGGCTGTATCTGTTCTTAGTTCTGCATTTTTTGAACGGAGCATGCTTATCTAAAATGGTGAGGAAGTTACTTTTAAAGAATGACCAGGCATCCTCAACTGACGGGATGAAGTCAATGTCCTTCCAGGATACCCGGGCCAGGTCGATTAGAAAGGCCTGCTCACAGAAGTGTTTTAGGGAGCGTTTGACAGTGATGAGGGGTGGTCGTTTGACTGCGGCTCCGTAGCGGATACAGGCAATGAGGCAGTGATCGCTGAGATCCTGGTTGAAGACAGCGGAGGTGTATTTGGAGGGCCAGTTGGTCAGGATGACGTCTATGAGGGTGCCCTTGTTTACAGAGTTAGGGTTGTACCTGGTGGGTTCCTTGATGATTTGTGTGAGATTGAGGGCATCTAGCTTAGATTGTAGGACTGCCGGGGTGTTAAGCATATCCCAGTTTAGGTCACCTAACAGAACAAACTCTGAAGCTAGATGGGGGGCGATCAATTCACAAATGGTGTCCAGGGCACAGCTGGGAGCTGAGGGAGGTCGGTAGCAGGCGGCAACAGTGAGAGACTTATTTCTGGAGAGAGTAATTTTCAAAATTAGTAGTTCGAACTGTTTGGGTATGGACCTGGAAAGTATGACATTACTTTGCAGGCTATCTCTGCAGTAGACTGCAACTCCTCCCCCTTTGGCAGTTCTATCTTGACGGAAGATGTTATAGTTGGGTATGGAAATCTCTGAATTTTTGGTGGCCTTCCTGAGCCAGGATTCAGACACAGCAAGGACATCAGGGTTAGCAGAGTGTGCTAAAGCAGTGAGTAAAACAAACTTAGGGAGGAGGCTTCTGATGTTGACATGCATGAAACCAAGGCTTTTTCGATCACAGAAGTCAACAAATGAGGGTGCCTGGGGACATGCAGGGCCTGGGTTTACCTCCACATCACCCGCGGAACAGAAAAGGAGTAGTATGAGAGTGCGGCTAAAGGCTATCAAAACTGGTCGCCTAGAGCGTTGGGGACAGAGAATAAGAGGAGCAGGTTTCTGGGCATGGTAGAATATATTCAGGGCATAATGCGCAGACAGGGGTATGGTGGGGTGCGGGTACAGCGGAGGTAAGCCCAGGCACTGGGTGATGATGAGAGAGGTTGTATCTCTGGACATGCTGGTTGTAATGGGTGAGGTCCCCGCATGTGTGGGAGGTGGGACAAAGGAGTTATCAGGGGTATGAAGAGTGGAACTAGGGGCTCCATTGTGAACTAAAACAATGATAACTAACCTGAACAACAGTATACAAGGCATATTGACACTTGAGAGAGACATACAGCGAGGCATACAGTAATCACAGGTGTTGAGTTGGGAAAGCTAGCTAAAACAGTAGGTGAGACAACAGCTAATCAGCTAGCACAACAACAGCAGGTAAAATGGCGTTGACTAGGCAACGGGGCCAACAGATAAAACAAACAAGCAGAATGGAGTACCGTGATTAATGGACAGTGCAGCGTGCATCAGCTATGTAGCCAAGAGATCAGTGTCCAGGGGGCAGCGGTGGATGGGGCAGGGAAGCTGGACTGGCGAGTGTTATCCAGGTTAAAAAAACTAACAATGACTAAATAGCTTGTAGCTAGTTAGCTGGTTAGCTTCTGGGGGTTCTTGAGTGTGTACTAAAAATTAAAAATAATAGCGATTCCGTATCACATTGGGTGAGGCAGGTTTCCGGAAGGTAAACAAGTTAAAAATCAAAAAGAGATAGAAAGTAAATATGGATCCAGTGAGTGTTTGGGACGCGGCGATTCAGACGGTTAGCAGGCCTGTGCTAACAAGCTAACAGTTTGTAGGCCCGGGCTAAACAAGGTAGCAGTTAGCGGACCGGAGCTGGACAAGCTAGCAGTTAGCAGGCCGAATTAGCAAGCAGGGAGATAGCGAGGGCTAGAGAGTTAGCCTTTGGGGGACGTCGCGATGGGGTGAGTCTGTTTATTCCTCTTCATGCGGTGACATCGATAGACCGGTCGTGGGCCCGGGTATTGTAGCCCAGGAGTATGCTACGGTGGTAGCACAGGTGCGCTGGCCGGGCTAGCTTCAAGCTAAGTGGGTGGAAACGCTAGCCAGGAGTAATCATCCGGGGTTGCGGTTTAGCTAGATAGCTAGTTGTGAAGATCCAGCTGAGAAATGTTCCGTTTGCGGTGGGAATCCGGGGATGAATCCGGGGATGAAAAATAAATAGGTCCGTTATGCTCTGGTTAGAGTCGCATTGTTCGAACTGGCGAGAGCTTTCCGAGCTAAAGGTTAGCTGATGACCGGTTAGCTGAAGACCGCTAGCATAGCTGGTGGTTAGCTGGCTAGCTTCAGTTGAGGGGTTCCGGTTCCGAAGTAAATATAAATACTTTAGGAAAAATAGCTACATTGGGTGAGTCGGGTTGCAGGAGAGTATTGGAAGCTTAGGTTTAGCAAAATGTTTTTAAAGAGATATGCGAAGAAAAATATGTAAAAAAACGAAAAAGAAACGATATATACAAGGGACACGACACGACAGGACGACTTACTGCTACGCCATCTTGGAATCAATGTGCCCTGAATCTATTCTACCACGCCCAGAAATCTGCCCTTTTTGCACTCTGTTCCTCTGGTGATGTAGAGGTTAACCCAGGCCCTATAGCCCACAGCATCACACCTATTCTCCAGGCGCTCTCATTTGTTGACTTCTGTAACCGTAAAAGCCCTGGTTTCATGCATGTTAACATCAGAAGCCTCCTCACAATGTATTTTATTCACTGCTTTAGCACACTCCTCCAGCCCTGATGTACTAGCCATGTATGAATCCTGGCTTAGGAAGGCCACCAAAAATTCAGAAATTTCCATCCCCAACTACAACATTTTCTGTCAAGATAGAACTACCAAAGGGAGCAGAGTTGCAATCTACAGCAGAGAGAGCCTGCAGAGTTCTGTCATACTATCCAGGTCTGTGCCCAAACAGTTCAGCTTCTACTTTTAAAATCCAACTTTCCAGAAAAGTCTCTTGCTGTGCCCTGGACAGCATATGTGAATTGATTGCCCCGCATCTATCTTCAGACTTCGTACTGTTAGGTGAATTGAACTGGGATGCCCTCAATCTCACACAAATTATCAAGGAACCTACCAGGTACAACACTAAATCTGTAAACATGGGCACCCTCATAGATATCATCCTGACCAACTTGTCCTCTAAATAGACCTCTGCTGTCTTCAACCCATATCTGAGCGTATCTGAGCGATCACTGCCTTATTGCCTGCGTTATGTAGTCTATCACAGTGCCATCCATTTTGTCACCTAAGCCCCATATACTACCCATCACTGCGACCTGTATGCCCTCGTTGGCTGGCCCTCGCTAAATTTTCATCGCTAAACACACTGGCTCCAGGTCATCTATAAGTCTTTGCTAGGTAAAGCCCCGCCTTATCTCAGCTCACTGGTCTCCATAGCAACACCCACCCGTAGCACATGCTCCAGCACGTGCAGGTGAAGACGGAAGTTTACATACACCTTTGCCAAATAGTTAAACTCCGTTTTTCACAATTCCTGACATTTAATCCTGGTAAAAATGCCCTGTGTTAGGTCAGTTAGGATCATCACTTTATAGGGATAGCCCCCTTTTTAAATGTTCACCTAAAATGACCTACCAAACCTAAGTGCCTGTTGCTCAGGCCCTGAAGCAAGGATATGCATATTCTTGGTACCATTTGAAAGGAAACACTAAAGTTTGTGGAAATGTGAATGAAATGTAGGAGAATAACACAATGGATCTGGTAGATGAAAAAAACAACCGTTTATTTACTACCACAATCTTTGAAATGCCAGAGAAAGCTCCCACTTCCAGACATCACTCTGGTTGTAATTCTGATGGTGTCCACAAGATGGCAGCAGTGTATTTTCAAATTTTCAGACGGATAACTTGAAGAATGAGCAAACTACATGACATTTAGTTTGAAGTCACCCAGGTACATTTGGGAAAATCGTGAAGGAGACATTTACATTCATATTACATTTTTCTGCAAGAATATCGTCAAATCTGTATACTTGGACTTTTATGTAGCTTTTCCAGTATTAGTAGCCATATTATAAGTTCAACATTTGCAAATCAAGATTTCATAACTCTGAATATTCTTATTTTTGACCAAAAGGAACAGGCATTCTGTCGTAGGAGGTTAATAGCTACATTTTACGACATATGCAGGGTTTCCATATGCAGGATATCCATATGGAGACTTATCTCCCTAACAAACTTTAAGCATCAGCTCTCAGAGCAGCTCACAGATCACTGCACCTGTACATAGCCCATCTGTAAATAACACAACCAACTAACTCGTCCCCATATTATTTTTATTTTGTTGTTGCTATTTTGCACCCCAATATCTCTACTTGCACATCATCTGCACATCCATCCCTCAAGTGTTAATGCTAAATTGTAATTATTTTGCCTGTTTTTGACTGTTTGTTTATCCCATGTGTAACTCTTGTTTTTGTTGCACTGCTTTGCTTTATCTTGGCCAGGTAGCCGTTGTAAATAAGAACTTGTTCTCAACTGGCATACCTGGTTAAATAAAGGTGAAATTAAAACACAATGGCCCCTGTGATGTGGCGTATTGGTCCGACAAGCCCAGACCTGAGAACCTGACCCTGGTGGGGGACCCACTAACAGACTGTACGTTCCACAATCAGCCTGTTCCCGAGTATCACAATGGGGACTCTCCTCTCAATTAGCTAAATAAACACTAATGACTACTGTGTGAGAATTCAGCTGCGTCTCTATCAGAGGGAGGATACATTGTCATTTTCCTACCTCTAACTCCGATGGTGTAGCGCAAGACGCAGTGGTTCTGCTGTTCTTATCTGTGGGATGTGTTAATATGGGAAAGTGGTCCAAGGGAGTATCCTCAGTAGCTACGGCAGAGGATCCCAGTCTCATAGAGCACCATAGACTTTCCCCTCTGTCATTTAGAATTGTCACATGAAAAACAGCATGCAGTCTTGAAGTCTCCTTAGCCAGAGCAAGATGTACTTTTAGGACCCTGTTCTCCTCTAGTAGTTCGGTCTTTTGAGGCAACGAGTTAACACTTTTCAAAAAGTCGGAATTCTTTCACTATGGTGAACAGATCACAGGTCTCACATGTTATGGCTTTACTGTCCATCTCCGGATCCAACTTCTAAACAGAGTAGGACATGCTTACACTCAGGTCAGAAACAGCGGTCCCAGCTACAAGACACATCTGCGATGTGAGAATCTTTTCCGGTGACAGCTAGGTAACCTAGCTAGCCGGGGCTAGCTTGCTAACGTTAGCTCCAGGAGACCGGAAAATCTCACCAAACAAGGTGTGTTAAGAGCAGCACCAACACCGTGGCCCCGAAATAAAACACTTAAAACAGGTTTTAAATGTATAAGTGTTGTCGTGTCTCTGACTGATTAAATTATGACATGCTATTTTATCAAATCGATTACTTAACATTTGATTGCGTGATTGAATTAAACCATGCAAAAAATTAACTCGTTAATCTAATAGCAGAACCAAATGACCTGGATTGCAGTTGAGATTACATTAGAAGTATATTGTGCAAGTGATCAATGCCGTTCAAGACAGCACACATTATTAAAGCAAGTGTGAAGATCTCCACAGACCTGCGATGACCTATGCATGAAATCTTTAACATACACACTTTATATGATTACATAAGAGGAAATATATGTTTCAAATAAAATACAATTTTACTAGTCACATGCGCCAAATACAACAGGTGTAGCCCTTACAGTGAAATGCTTACTTACAAGCCACTAACCAGCAATGCAGTTTAAAAAATACGAATAAGAAATAAAAGTAACAACTCATTAAAGCACAGCAGTAAAATAACAATAGCGAGACTATATACAAGGGGTACCGGTACAGAGTCAATGTGCGGGGGCACCAGTTAGTCGAGGGAATTGAGGTAATATGTACATGTGGGGTGGCAGGGTAGCCTAGTGGTTAGAGCGTTGGACTAGTGACCGGAAGGTTGCAATGGTCTGGGTAGCCTTTTGATTAGATGTTCAGGAGTCTTATGGCTCTGGTGTGGAAGCTGTTTAGAAGCCTCTTGGACCTATAATTGGGGCTTGCCGTGTGGAAGCAGAGAGAACAGTCTATGACTAGAGTGGCTGGAGTCTGACAATTTTTAGGGTCTTCCACTGACACCGCCTGGTATAGAGGTCCTGGATGGCAGGACGCTTGGCCCCAGTGATGTACGCACTACCCCAGTGACGTACGCACTACCCTCTGTAGTCTCTTGCGGTCGGAGGTCGAGCAGTTGCCATACCAGGCAGTGATGCAACCAGTCAGGAAGCTCTCGATGCTGCAGCTGTAGAACCATTTGAGGACCTGAGGACCCATGCCAAATATTTTCAGTCTACTGAGGGGGAATGGGTTTTGTCATGCCCTCTTCATGACTGTCTTGGTGTGCTTGGACCATGTTAGTTTGTTGATGATGTGGACACCAAGAAACTTGAAGCGCTCAGCTAGCTCCACTTACAGCCTTGATGAGAAAAGGGGCGTGCTCGTTCCTCCTTTTCCTGTAGTCCACAATCATCTCCTTTGTCTTGATCACGTTGAAGGATAGGTTGTTACTCTGGCACCACACGGCCAGGTCTCTGACCTCCCTATAGGCTGTCTCGTCGTTGATCAGGCCTGCCACTTTTGTGTCATTGGCAAACTTAATGAGTGTCTTGGAGTCGTGCCTGGCCATGAAGTCATGAGTGAACAGGGAGTACAGGAGGGGACTGAGCACGCATCAGTGAGGGGCACCTGTGTTGAGGATCAGAGTGGCGGATGTGTTTTTAACTACCCTTACCACCTGCGGGTGGCCAGGTTCCAGATGTAGAGGGAGGTGTTTAGTCCCAAGGCCCTTAGATTATTAATGAGCTTTGAGGGCACTATGGTGTTGAACGCTGAGTTGTAGTGAATGAATAGCATTCTCAAATAGGTGTTCCTTTTGTCCAGGTGGGAAAGGGCAGTGAGGAGTGCAATAGAGATTGCATCATCTGTAGATCTGTTAGGGCGGTATGCAAATTGGAGTGGGTCTAGGGTTTCTGGGATAATGCTGTTGATGTGAACCATGACCAGCCTTTCAAAGCACTTCATGGCTACAAATGTGAGTGCTATGGGTCGGTAGTCATTTAGGCAGGTTACTTTAGTGTCCTTGGACACAGGGACTATGGTGGTGAACACTGAGTTGTAGTGAATGAATAGCATTCTCAAATAGGTGTTCCTTTTGTCCAGGTGGGAAAGGGCAGTGAGGAGTGCAATAGAGATTGCATCATCTGTAGATCTGTTAGGGCGGTATGCAAATTGGAGTGGGTCTAGGGTTTCTGGGATAATGCTGTTGATGTGAACCATGACCAGCCTTTCAAAGCACTTCAT